>NW_027411585.1:1200000-1521930 GCF_049639745.1 Rhodnius prolixus
TGCATCCATATATCATGCAAGTGCACTTTAACCATATATACGGATATAATACAACGTAAATCCCACATATGCAATATGCATAATGAAGTGTTAAGTACAGCTAAGCTGGGTCCCCTTAATGTTACAGTTGACATAATTGTTGCCCACTTAGATTACATTTCTGTAATGTAACTGCAGTAATTGAGAACAAAGTATTCATGGACTAATAAGGGCCCAGGCCATCTAGTTTACATTATTTATCTATTTGCCCTTGTCCTGTATTATATAACACATTAAATCAACCCTTTGAAATGCCCTAAACAATTTTTTTTTTTTTTTAATGAAAACAGTCGAATAAAATTTTCGATCAATTTAGAAATTTTATAGGAAGTTGTAGGAAGTATTTTGGAAAAGTTTTCAGTAAAGGGAAAAATGAATACTGCAAAGTAGCACTTCCTGCTGTGGATATAATTACAGCAAAGCGGAAACTCAAAAGAAAACCTGGAAAAACAAACTACTCTGTCCCAGAAAAACTCTTTTAATCAAAGTTTTCCAGGGAAATGATCGAACTACGTATGTTGTAGTCCACTATGAATACTTTAATGGGAAAATCATTTTCGAGAATAACTGGGGAAAAGTGGAAAATCTCGAGGGATTTTTCATCGCTCAGGGCAGAAATATAAATTCTCTGTTTTAAGTGATTTCCTTCTTCGAGCTACAGTGGCGTCTCGGTTATCCGTCGTCACCCTTTTATCCGTCTATTCCAATTAACCGTCACTCTCCTCAGTATTTAAAAATTTAAAAAAAAAAGCCCAAAAAAATTATTTTAGAAAGAAAACTTTCTTTTGAGATTTTTCCCTTTGTCTTTTAGGTACAAACTCGTGTCCACCATTCGACAGTTTGTGGGTTTTTTCCCTTAAAAGATCAACCACAAACAAAACCGATTAGATGTCGCCGACATTGTATTCATTAATTTTAATACACAATAGAATGAATTGAATAATGAAAGATAGCTGACCTTTATGGCTTAAGCGTATAAACGTATAAAATATGTATACCAGTTAATTACAAAGTTTTATACACGTTAAACAAAAGAATCTGGAAATTTTCCTGTTTTTTTCCATTATCCGTCTATTCGACTATCCGTCACGTGTCCGGTCCCGGTCATGACGGATAACCGAGACTCCACTGTATTTCCTTCACATATACACCATTTCCGGACTCTGGAAACCTTTAAACCGATTATTTTTCACTGAATACTCAGTTTCTAAGAATTGTTATTGTGATCACAATACTTTTACCAACTATTGTGAGAGAAGTACAGCATTAATTAGAGTAATTGGAATAACAAGGATTTGTATTTTTCTGTGTAATATTGATGATTTTGTTATAGTGGATGAAAATTTAATGCCAGTTTCAGTCTTGATATATTCATTTATTATGCCGAGCTTTCGCACCTATGGACTAGGCCATCTTCAGGGCTAATTTGACATAATAGTATATTATACTGTTTTACATCATTAGAGGGTTGGTGTGTCTTCTGTCTTGTCTGTTCATAGACTGAATGTGATAGTTCTGTGTACAGTATATTGTAAATTAGCCCTGAAGATGGCCTAGTCCTTAGGTCCGAAAGCTCGGCATAATAAATGAATATATCAAGACTGAAACTGGCATTAATTTTTCATCCTATTGAAACCTATGATTCAGTCTCCAACAGTACTGATTTTGTTACATTGTTTTGTTCATTTCTGTTGCAGTTACATCGCCCAGTTGTTGCTGTTGCACATTTCCATCCAGTCTACTGTTAACTGTGATCATGTTCACAATGTTTGCAAGGTAGTACGCGAGGTCTAATTAAAAAGTGATAAGTAATTTTTTCAAAAAAAAGAAAAAAAAAATTAAATTAAGCAAAAGTCGAAGAAAATTAAAGAAAAAATAGTTATAAAAAAGAATAAATCTATGATCCAGGTCAAGTATACCTAAAAAGTTTTCTACCCAATTAATATTTTCAAAACAGAAATTTACTTATAACCATAAATAATAAGAAATGAAAAAAATATTTTGTAATTATGATGGGCATTCATTGAAAGGATTTAATTTGAAAATGGTGAGAGAAAATCGAGCCCGCCTATTTCCGGTCCCAAGCGCCATGTTTAGCAATTATGGAACACTGTTGAACAATACACAAGCCGTAGCATATTACGTCACAAATGCTCGGCCATACTTTTTGTAGCAACATGAAGTTGTTGGCAAAGAAAATATAACCAAAAGAAATGTAATTAAAGATGATAAAAAAGCTTCTAATTAAATTCTTTCAACACACACAGACAGACACAATGAACTTAAGCCAAATTTACACCAACATAATGAATTGGTAGTTGCACTTTGAGCTTTTTCTGGAAAAATAAACTTTAGGGTTAGGAGATTAAAAGGACCGGGTCCTGTTCCCAGAGGGCACTGCTCAGACAAAGGCTTGTTATATCCCATTCCTCCTGTAGGGCAAGTAGATAAAGCCTTTTCTCTTTACAAGCATCGCAGACTTATCCTGTTTTAGAGATATGATCTGCTTTCAAGTCACCAAGAGAATCTTATAGTCTAGCGATTAGAAAGCAGTACATAGAGAGAGAGACAGAGAGTATCCTCTGTCATAGTCTACTCATCTTCTCTGAACTTGTCGTGCCGTGAAGACTGGGCTAGACCTGCGATCATTTATCGGCGAAATTGTTTGGGAGTATTTCGAATGGGATGGACTAGTAAGACATGTGCTGACCTCTCCAGGTGGATAGTACCTCATCGTAGCGGACTTCCCAGACAGAAAAACGTAACTGTCAATAAAATATAAACCAAATACAGTACAATACAATAAATAGGATTTTGAAAGTCAATCGCGCTAGGCGTTAAGATTCTTTAGTACTTTTTGTTCTGGCACAATCAAAAATACCGCCAGGAAAGACGTCATCGCCAGTGAGGACTTCCACACACACACACACACACACACACACACACACACACACACACACACACACACACACACACACACACAGAGCCCATATGCAACTACAAGATGTCTTTGTATCTGTGTCATTTCTTACATCTTACAAGAAGGCGGCATTTCTTTGACTTGGCTACCATCAACAAAACGTCACTCAAAAAGTACTTTGGAAAAAGAATTTTCTTGATCTTCAAGAAAAGGAAAAGATTGTAAATAGCTCAAAAATTCATCGATATTAATGCCTATCATACATTCAACGGAAACACATGTTTTTTAAAAAAAGATGCTTGGTCTGTAAATATTGATCACTTCCGGCTGTGATGTTCGTTTTCCAAAAAAAACTACACCAACTCCAATGTTCGATCTCTTTTGCAGAAAAAACAAACCATAAATTGGCGTTGATGAAGAAGAACACTGAGATAAGAATTGAGAGTCAAAAAGAAGCGCTAAGAGTTTCGAAACTGTACTTGGCTGTGCTTTTGGTAACTTTTGTGGTTAAATGTTGGAGGATGCTGCAGCTACCATAGCCGTTTTTAGTTCTGGCATTCTCATCCTAGAGGAAGGCTAGAAACTATGGCTTCTCTAAAATATTCAACTTTCTGGGTGATTAAGTTAAGATTAAGATTATCTTCATCAATTTAATGCCAAACTTGAAGAAGCTTCTTCAGCATCTTCCTCAGTTTCCACAGTTACTCACAGTGTTGCTCGTCCCTCAGCCAGTACAGGAATTTCTGTGAAAGCTGTGCGACAGATCAAGAATGCTTTCAGTCTTTATTAATGAAAAGCCGCCTGTGTGATAGTTATCCATCCCAAGGCTTTTGATGTTGCGATTATTGTCGCAAGAATCTTAATTCCGTCAGCGAGAACACGTGGGGAGGTGCGGGAATATTTCTGAGGTGGAAAATCGCTAAAGGCATTGCTCCCACCATACCCTTCATGTCAACTCCTGCTCGTCCCAACATTCTTTCCCAAGTTACCTCTCAACTCAATCCATTCCGCAAGAATGAACAATGTCGTCAATTACTTCAATCTAGTCGGCTTAACTTGTTCTCAAGGTTTATAATGTACAGGCTATTACCTTACCACTGATCATTATACGATAATAGAGGCGATATCGATTGAAAGCTAACCCTGCAGATGAAACATTATATATTAAGGAATCATCCACTTATCTGCGTTTAATTGCCAATTCCTGGTGCACAATCTTATCAGCACACTATTCATCTCTAATCCTCTAGGCTATCCAGACTATGAATCGCTAATTCTTGGTAACCTCCACTTGCTCAACACTCTAGACAATTATCGCTTTCTTCATCTTAATCTCTGAAGTTGGATTTAAAAGTCGAAAAATTTCTTAAACTTTTTTGCATTTAAATTTAACTTTTTCTGAAAAAAAAGGTTTTGGAAATTGGATCAGAGGTGTATTTAAAGAAAGGTTTCTTATCACGGCTTGAAGTCTACCCAAAGACAGATTTACAGACCAGCATCCATTCAATGTCTACAAAAGAAGTTAATCAATAAAACCCTGAGTCCTTGAGTTGAAACTGCGCCCTGAGTTATGTTGTTTTTCTTTTCTTTTAAATAAATATATAAAATGTAGTTTCACCCAAAAGTGCGTCAGACTGTTATCTTGTTTTGACTGAAGAAACGTCGGTTGGTCTCAAACCATAGACTCATTGATAGACTGGTGATTTCTCTAATATTTATTTCGAGTTATGATCATGGGATTATAATTAAAACTTTTTTAGTGTCGTCGTCTAAATACAATTAAAAGTCCTAACCCTAAAATATGGGAGAATTAATTAATTAATTAAGGGAAAATTAAAAAGAAAAGAAAATTTTAAAATCATAATTGTAATAAAAATTTAGGCAGTGTAATAAAAAAAATTGTTACATCATTGTAAATGTATTATTGATTACATAAAGAAGCTGTAATTTTGTATAGTCCTGTATTTTATACCTGAGTTTGAATATAATGCAGCAGCATATAATTATAATTATTGTAAATATAATTAGCTAATATATATTTAGAAAAACTGAAAATTAAATTTAAAGGTTTTTCTTCTTTACAATCAAAAAAAAATCTTAATGCAAAAAAAAAAATGTATGTTCTGTAAAGATTTAGGTTCTTTTAAAGCACTCATATTTTAGTCAAATTTGAATTTTAGGACCTACAAAAAAAAATGGAGTATAAATTAAAAAAAAAAATTATCTGTAGAAGCTTTTAGTTAATTGGTGCTGTTATGATTCCCTTTTGCAGAAAAAGGAATGGGCGAATTGTAGCAGGGTAAGTTGTAGGGAATATTGGTCCCTTTAACTACTACATTGGTCAGGTTTGTTTACTTTTAGTTTATTTTCTTTGTCTTTCCATCGTGAAAACCGGATCAGTCATGCGTCTAGGTCCAGTTATCCCCCAGTTCTCCAAATGGTGCTCTATTGTCCGGAAGAGTGAAGTTGACGCATGATGGGCTTAAATCCACTCATGATTGTGAATACTTCGCTCGTTTTAGCATTGTTCCCTTTTACTTGTAAGCATAACAATCAATTTCCAACCATCCTAATGATATAACCTTAGTATAAATATAGTTAATGATGTGCGACTACTTTCTGCGCATGACCCACTTCATGGTGGAGCTTAATTCAGAAAGAAAAAAAGTCCAGAGGTAACGTTAAGCCGTTAACAATGTTTTTTGTAAGCACCTTTTAACTGAAACGTTATATAACAATACATATTAAGTTTCAATTATTTTTTTTTTCAATATTTATATTTAACTGTTGAGAACACAAATTTTTTATCAATAAAGTTGCTTATTGTTGTATAAATAATAAATATAACTACATACATATATTTTAGAAAACAAATTTTATAAACATTTAGTCTATAATTAACGTATTGGCAAAATAAAGGAAGAAGAATTTATAAAAAATATTATATTATTTATTTATATATTTTAAATGATGCTTTATCGATTATCTACTATATTACACTAACATTGATCTCGTTCACATCGATTGTTTTTACCAATGGAAATATTACGAGTATGTTTTATCTCCTTTAAAAAGAACATTTATTATAAATAAATAGTAATATTGTTGAAAATATTTGTTTTTATGTAAAGAGATTTTATTTAATAATTTATATGGTTCATTCGGGTCAGTAATTTAACAATGTTTCCGTCGAATGATTGGAGATATTATTGAAGAAACTTTTTAAAGAAAAGTTGTATTTTTTTCCCTGAGATGTAATGATGTTTTTCTGGAGTTCTCTTTAAGAGATCTTCTTCACCAGCATCCTGGGTTTTTCCAGTTCAATAGACGGCACCATTTTCTGCTTCAACTGCTCCTCTGGATTCTTTACACTCATTATTCTAGGATTCATTATTCAGAAGAGATTCTGTCTCGTACAGCACCGAAAGGGCTAGCTGTCCCAATTTATGATCATTTAAGGTCGAGTGTGTAGCCCTAAAAAAATAGATTGCAATAGTACAAGGAAAGGGTCCTATTATAAAAAAGCCGACAATGTGGCTTATTGTGCTATCTCCCTAAAACAAGTAGGTTAATTCTGAAGATGTTGAATTGATTTAGGGATACTCTTACAGCCTCAGGGTGCCAAAGATCACTCCGCGGTTGGTTCAGACAGTCCATTTCCGACTCCAGAGGTCTACTGTGTATTTCTCTCATACGTTCTCTTTTCTTTTTTATTGTTAAGTCCAGAGTTTTGGTCGACCTATTAAGGAGCACCATATCCAATGGGAGGAAAGGAGTCTGTCCAAAGTTGATGATGTCAGCAGGACTTGATCTCTCTTGTCTCTCAAACTGGGGATTCAGAGCAGTCACTCATTAAGTTTGGATTCTTTTTAAGCGATTGAATCAACGTTATTGTTCCATCACCGGCTTGCTTTTTTTTCCGGAATAGCTCAATGCCCAAGCCTGAATCCTCCATGCCAAGATTTACTTGGAGGTTCTCACGCCTCCTAAGGTCTAAACTCAGCTCAGCTTGGCTTTTCTTAGGAGGTGAACCATTCTAAAGAGGATCATGGCCAAGAAGCTATGCGCGAGAGGCGAAATCAGCCAAAGATCTTGCAATCCGAAACTGCCTAAACCAATCAGGGCGTTGTTGAAGGGATACGACCTGGGCTCTGGGTCCCTTCCCTCCACAATAAAAAGAAAGAGAGACAGAGATTCGAGTATTGCTCATCTGTTTCTATTTTTTAAACCACTACTGTAATCGATTTTTTGTTCTTTTGTTTACGCTTTTAAATGAACATCAAATTACCTTTATTTATTCTTGTACAAAATAAAATAATAAGATCTCGAACTCAGACCTAGCGAAGTAAAAACAATAAATGTATACAGTGTCGAACAAAAGTCTACATACACCACAATATTTCGGGAATTTTCAAAATAAAAAATTATTAGAGTAAAAAATGTGATTTAAACATTTGTAACTATTGTTACTAAATATATATATGAGAGATGAAAAGACCTCTGCCATCTCTCATTGCTCATAAATAAAAAGATCGGAGTTCATGCCTGAACAAAAGTCCTCATACAGAATTGATAAATTCAATATTATAATACTTACTAGACAGGGTAAATCTTAATATTTACAAATTTATTAGTTATAGTTGAAACGTGAATATAGGCGGATTTAGTTAACAATTTATTATTATTTAAAATGGTTCACCAAAGAAATGAAATTCCTGTGTCAGAACGCACATTAATAGTTAAATAAATAATCAAGGATTTTCATATCGTAACATTGCAAACATTAATCAAAGAAGCCACGCAAGATATCCTTTCCCACCGAAATAAAAGACAAATTTTCAGGGTATACGCAGACTTTTGTTCGGCACTGTACATCTCTGCGTTGTATGTAAAAGTAAAAGTATATATAAATAATTATAATACGATAATAATATGATAAATAAAGCAAAAAATAATTTATTTAAATGTCAATTTTTATGAATGTTGTAATTTTTTAAAATTAAAAAACCAAACATTGTTCGTGTAAAATATTCTCAGAAGATATTTTTGTTTAAATCAATTACTCTAAAACAGAAGAATACTCAAAGAGGTGGCGAAGTAAAAGAATAAACGTTTGTTTTGGAAAATATTGTGTACTAAGTCTAATTGAATGAAACTATGGATTTTTAAAAATAGTTAACAATTAAGAACTTTAACTAAATGAAGAGACAATGGAAGCTCGTATTATTGTGTAAATATTAAGTAATACAAATAAATATATATATATATACATTGTTATTGTATTTATAATGTAACTATAATGTGGTCAATTGTAAATAATGATCTCTCAATAAAACGTGTGTTTTTTTTTTTAATTAAATAAATATGGTGTTTTAATGACTTTACAATTCATTTCCGACATTTACAGCAGTTACGATTAAATTGGAATCATGAGGGTTATTATACAATAAAAGTTAAAGTAAAAACTGCCAAGTTTTTGCAACTGTGAGACCTCGATGTTGACCTGTAGCTCTATGAGATGTTTAAGCGATTTCTTCCTGTGTTTACTACAATGAAAATGATTTTTCTACCCAATAGTTGATTGTTGGCAGGGAGTTTATCTTTTGTCTCCGCTCTGAAAACCCACAGCTTTTTTGAATCGGGGTTGCATCAGATTGTCTCCTCCTGTATTGGTCAGTCCGGGTGTCCAGTTTTGCATCTTCTACATCCAAAATTAAATTAGACCACTGGATTGCTAAAGGAACAAAGTATTCATTACGATAAGCGAGGACTGTCACGCATCGAGCGCTTGGTGGAGGGGGAAGCGCCGCCATTTTGAGATCATTTTGCTGCGTATCGAGGTATTTTGCTGAGTATAACTTTTGACTCGGAGAAGCTACGATGTTCGTTTAAGTTTTAATCGTCCAGCAGAAATTAAGCAACATTTTTATGCATTTGCTTGCGCAGCAATTTCCGTGTTCCCTGCTAGACAAGAGATTCTTGTAAATTAAATTAATAAAATTAAGACACAAGATACTTAAAATGGCTACCAAAAAACAAAAACAAAGCATTTCTTAGAAGATGCTTTTACCAAGAGAGAGACAAGCTTTTTTTAAGAGCTCAGTGCAATGTCTGCACTTTATTTCACTTTACTGTGTTTTATTTAGTAATTTAAATCTCCGCTTCAAAATCTCAGGTGGTGAAGAAGAGGAAGAGAGGCTTGGAGGAAGAGATAAGCTCGTCCTTTAGCCTGAGAACTTATTTTTGCTTTTTAACTGCAGCAGCGGAGGGTGCCGGAAGTGAGCAAGCTAAACGCCGGCTCGGGGATGCTGTGGAAAAAAGGGTCCAAAAGAGGAAGAAAAAGAAGGATCATACAGACCCCCCCCCGCAAGAAAATGGAGCTTTCAAGATTTTTTTTGTTTTGTAGAAGCTGGATGCTGGAGGTTGGGGGCACGTGCTGGAGCTTGTACAGATAGCCGAGGCTATTTGCTCATTTACATTGTACAAGCTCCCCCTTGTCCAGGCCGACGCCATTAGTACGTTTGTACCAGGTAACTGGGGCTAACTCTGCATCACACAGCCCACCTGAATAAACTCACCTACCTTGTTATTTCTGCTTTTTTATTTTATTTATTATTTATTTTATTTTAAATAAAATTTTTGTTTTTTAGAACGTTCTCTGGAACCTGTGGATGAGGCTGGATGTAACTGGGGGGGGGTCAACTGGCATTTTTAAACACTGTTGTGCAGTTTTTTCATCCTGAGGGAGCTCATATCCTCGAGTCCCTTCATTAGACAATCCTTTCTCGCGCTGATAACCTGCCCGACTCTCCGCATTTGAAAACCTTCCATTCCTAAACAAACACTTAATGATACAATTAGGAATTTCTCTGTGGGCTTTTAAGGCTTAATTTTGTCTTTGATTTAAACCCACATGACGTTAGGTTTTGTTAGCTTCTCTTGTTGTTTTAAATTGATAATAAATTGCATGAGGCGAACCCCTGAGAACATTTATCCGCGGCCACCGCCGCACTTCCGGAAGGGGCATCTCTTTTACTGGTAGTCAGTGAGAGGAGCACTATATGTGGCGGTGCCGCAAAGCGCTGCATCGTTCATGTACAGTACTACTTCCGATGACGCGGGATGCACGCGTCACGGCACCGAAAAATAACAGCAGAAGTAGGAAGAAAGGCAAAACACTATAACTAAACTGGACATTGGACCATCTCATTAGCCAAAAGCAGGTCCATAGTTCCCACAGAAATACTGGACAGTTTGGTGATTTAAATTTACTTGTTCTTTATTTCTAAATATTCTATTTGTTCCCGTTTTGTATTTTTTTACTTTAAAATAGTTTGTTTTATAGTCCAGCCCTTCAACGGTCTGAGGGACAGAGTGAACTGGCTCCCTGTGTAAAAAGTTTGGGGTACCCTGATGTAGAATGTAGAGTGTAAGTATTAGATGAAGAGCTAGAGTTGCCTGAGGGTACACTTAATGACACATATCCACTATCACTATTGGACTCACATGAATAGTGTGAATGCTGATGATATTAATGTAAACTTTTCTGGGGAAAGCGATACCCTCGAAGACGCCTAGATCTCTGAAGAAAGTACATTAAGCCCTTGGAAGCACGCTGGTAGAATCGTTTCTTTTACTCGACTCAATAACATCCGGATAGACAAATTCAATAGAACAATGTACTATGAAGACCTCACTAAGCTGCACTACATAAAAAGCTAAACTAAAATTGAAAACCGAGCCAATCATGGCGCAGCATCCGGTGGTCTGACAGATTAAAAGAATTATAATTATTGATTTGATGGGTGATTTTTTTTTGAGGTAGGTTATTCACGGTCTAACAACTTGTCCCCCTAATAACACCTTAGAAAATAACCATCTAAATTGCCAAATAACAGCATTATTAATTGTTACTAATTTGTACCGATTCTTTAATTGAACATATAATAAAATTTTAATTGTGCTTTAATTACAAACAATTTGAGCATAATTTTAACGGTAATGATATAACCACAAAGTACTGCACTGACAGGGCAATAAATTGGCATGATTCCGCCTCCATAGTTAGCCTGTCGAAGGCGGGCAGTAGCAATATTGTTGTCGCAGTAGATTTCCTGCCGCTATAACTCCAGCAGCTATTACACTGGCTTAATGGCGGCCAGGCTTTCCAGGTGTGTTGTTTTTAATTGATTTTTAATTTCATGTTTACGTATAAAGCATTAATTTTATTATTGTGTGCTGCCCCTGGGTATCTTTCTGCATCCGGCAGTGATTGTCCTATATCTATCCTGTGACTTTTGCTGCTATATACAGGGTTGGGACACCCTATAGATAATGACTTTTTCTCGGAAACTAAGATAGCTAGAAAAAAACTAAAAAATACGTGTTCCCTTAGTTTTTTGTTAGAAATCCAAATTTAATTTGTAAATTTTTTTCGGTGCTTCCAGAAGCGAGATACAGGCACCAACTTCATTTTTTCAAATGGGAAGGTGCGGTTTTTATTTCAGAAATAGATTCCTCTATCTTTTTTAAGAAAAATTTACTTGAAGGTTTTTTTCTTTAAGCGATATTTTACAATTTAAGAATGAAAACATGATTCTTATAAGAAATTTCTAAATGATAATATTATAACGGTTTTTTTTTATTGAATAAGAAGAAAAGTACTATTTTATTATAAATTTTACCCCTCAATAATATTACAGATCATGCTCGAAATGGCCTTCACCATTAGACATGCATAGACAAACTCTTTCCTGTCAATTGTCCCTTACTGCCAAAGAAATAGATTCGGTTTTATCCGAGTTACAGGCATCTATTTGTTTTCTGCTTTAGTTCATCTACAGATGCAATCCCGGCTTGATTCTGATACACCTAGATTTAGAAATGCTTCTAGGTAAGCAGAAATAAGGAAAGACAGAAAAAAAGTTATGAATAATCACCTTGTTTTTCAGGTATCCCCAAAAGAAATAGTCCATAGGTGTCAAATCCGGTGAACGAGATGGTCACTGAATCACCCCCCGAGTAGATATAACACGCCCATCAAATTGCCTATCGTGAAATCTCCTTAAATGCCTGATGGTGTTATATAGTCAGTGAAAGAACACCATTTTATCTACTGGATAACTGTGCTTTTATTGGCGAGGGAGTGGCTTTCGGTGTCCCTACGTCATCAGCTAGACTCCACTTCACACATCCCGAACGCCAATGAGATTAGCCATTCGATTTTGGTAATTATTTCTAGGAAAAAAACTATTTAAATTTTTTTTACTAATTTTTCCCCCATAGGTATTTGATAAATTATCAAATAATGCAATAAAAATTGATATCGTAAAAATATCCAAAATAAACATGTTTTGAACATTATATTTCCGGTTTTATACTTCTAATGTACTGAAGAATCAAAAAAGTTAATGAAATATTTTCCTGAAGTAAAAGAAAGTAAAATCTCGAACATTGAATGAAAGTGAAAGAGCACCATTTTATGCACTGGATAACTGTGCTTTTATTGGTGAGGGAGTGGCTTACGGTGTCACTACGTCATCAGCTAGACTCCGCCTACTTCACACATCCCATTCGCCAATTAGCCATTCGATTTTGGTAATTATTTCTAGGAAAAAGACTATTTAAATTTTCTTTACTAATTTTTCCCCCATAGGTATTTGATAAATTATCGAATAATGCAATAAAAATTGATATCGTAAAAATATCCAAAATAAACATGTTTTGAACATTATATTTCCGGCTTCATACTTCTAATGTAATGCAGATTCAAAAAAGTTAATGAAATATTTTCCTGAAGTAAAAGAAAGTAAAATCTCGACCATTGAATGAAAGTGAAAGAGCACCATTTTATGTACTAGATAACTGTGCTTTTATTGGTGAGGGAGTGGCTTACGGTGTCACTACGTCATCAGCTACTGCCCGCCTACTTCACACATCCCATTCGCCAATGAGATTAGCCATTCGATTTTGGTAATTATTTCTAGGAAAAAGACTATTTAAATTTTTTTTACTAATTTTCCCCCATAGGTATTTGATAAATTATCGAATAATGCAATAAAAATTGATATCATTAAAATATCCAAAATAAACATGTTTTGAACATTATATTTCCGGTTTCATACTTCTAATGTAATGCAGAATCAAAAAAGTTAATGAAATATTTTCCTGAAGTAAAAGAAAGTAAAATATCGACCATTGAATGAAAGTGAAAGAGCACCATTTTATGTACTAGATAACTGTGCTTTTATTGGTGAGGGAGTGGCTTACGGTGTCACTACGTCATCAGCTACTGCCCGCCTACTTCACACATCCCATTCGCCAATGAGATTAGCCATTCGATTTTGGTAATTATTTCTAGGAAGAAGACTATTTAAATTTTTTTTACTAATTTTTCCCCCATAGGTATTTGATAAATTATCGAATAATGCAATAAAAATTGATATCGTAAAAATAACCAAAATAAACATGTTTTGAATATTATATTTTCGGTTTCATACTTCTAATGTAATGCAGAATCAAAAAAGTTAATGAAATATTTTCCTGAAGTAAAAGAAAGTAAAATCTCGACCATTGAATGAAAGTGAAAGAGCACCATTTTATGTACTAGATAACTGTGCTTTTATTGGTGAGGGAGTGGCTTACGGTGTCACTACGTCATCAGCTACTGCCCGCCTACTTCACACATCCCATTCGCCAATGAGATTAGCCATTCGATTTTGGTAATTATTTCTAGGAAAAAGACTATTTAATTTTTTTTTACTAATTTTTCCCCCATAGGTATTTGATAAATTATCGAATAATGCAATAAAAATTGATATCGTAAAAATAACCAAAATAAACATGTTTTGAACATTATATTTCCGGTGTCATACTTCTATTGTAATGCAGAATCAAAAAAGTTAATGAAATATTTTCCTGAAGTAAAAGAAAGTAAAATCTCGACGATTGAATGAAAGTGAAAGAGCACCATTTTATGTACTGGATAACTGTGCTTTTATTGGTGAGGGAGTGGCTTACGGTGTCACTACGTCATCAGCTACTGCCCGCCTACTTCACACATCCCATTCGCCAAAGGGATTAGCCATTCGATTTTGGTAATTATTTCTAGGAAAAAGACTATTTAAATTTTTTTTACTAATTTTTCCCCCATAGGTATTTGATAAATTGTCGAATAATGCAATAAAAATTGATATCGTAAAAATAACCAAAATAAACATGTTTTGAACATTATATTTCCGGTGTCATACTTCTATTGTAATGCAGAATCAAAAAAGTTAATGAAATATTTTCCTGAAGTAAAAGAAAGTAAAATCTCGACGATTGAATGAAAGTGAAAGAGCACCATTTTATGTACTGGATAACTGTGCTTTTATTGGTGAGGGAGTGGCTTACGGTGTCACTACGTCATCAGCTACTGCCCGCCTACTTCACACATCCCATTCGCCAATGAGATTAGCCATTCGATTTTGGTAATTATTTCTAGGAAAAAGACTATTTAAATTTTTTTTACTAATTTTTCCCTCATAGGTATTTGATAAATTATCGAATAATGCAATAAAAATTGATATCGTAAAAATATCCAAAATAAACATGTTTTGAACATTATATTTCCGGCTTTATACTTCTAATGTACTGAAGAATCAAAAAAGTTAATGAAATATTTTCCTGAAGTAAAAGAAAGTAAAATCTCGAACATTGAATGAAAGTGAAAGAGCACCATTTTATGCACTGGATAACTGTGCTTTTATTGGTGAGGGAGTGGCTTACGGTGTCACTACGTCATCAGCTAGACTCCGCCTACTTCACACATCCCATTCGCCAATTAGCCATTCGATTTTGGTAATTATTTCTAGGAAAAAGACTATTTAAATTTTCTTTACTAATTTTTCCCCCATAGGTATTTGATAAATTATCGAATAATGCAATAAAAATTGATATCGTAAAAATATCCAAAATAAACATGTTTTGAACATTATATTTCCGGCTTCATACTTCTAATGTAATGCAGATTCAAAAAAGTTAATGAAATATTTTCCTGAAGTAAAAGAAAGTAAAATCTCGACCATTGAATGAAAGTGAAAGAGCACCATTTTATGTACTAGATAACTGTGCTTTTATTGGTGAGGGAGTGGCTTACGGTGTCACTACGTCATCAGCTACTGCCCGCCTACTTCACACATCCCATTCGCCAATGAGATTAGCCATTCGATTTTGGTAATTATTTCTAGGAAAAAGACTATTTAAATTTTTTTTACTAATTTTCCCCCATAGGTATTTGATAAATTATCGAATAATGCAATAAAAATTGATATCATTAAAATATCCAAAATAAACATGTTTTGAACATTATATTTCCGGTTTCATACTTCTAATGTAATGCAGAATCAAAAAAGTTAATGAAATATTTTCCTGAAGTAAAAGAAAGTAAAATCTCGACCATTGAATGAAAGTGAAAGAGCACCATTTTATGTACTAGATAACTGTGCTTTTATTGGTGAGGGAGTGGCTTACGGTGTCACTACGTCATCAGCTACTGCCCGCCTACTTCACACATCCCATTCGCCAATGAGATTAGCCATTCGATTTTGGTAATTATTTCTAGGAAGAAGACTATTTAAATTTTTTTTACTAATTTTTCCCCCATAGGTATTTGATAAATTATCGAATAATGCAATAAAAATTGATATCGTAAAAATAACCAAAATAAACATGTTTTGAATATTATATTTTCGGTTTCATACTTCTAATGTAATGCAGAATCAAAAAAGTTAATGAAATATTTTCCTGAAGTAAAAGAAAGTAAAATCTCGACGATTGAATGAAAGTGAAAGAGCACCATTTTATGTACTAGATAACTGTGCTTTTATTGGTGAGGGAGTGGCTTACGGTGTCACTACGTCATCAGCTACTGCCCGCCTACTTCACACATCCCATTCGCCAATGAGATTAGCCATTCGATTTTGGTAATTATTTCTAGGAAAAAGACTATTTAATTTTTTTTTACTAATTTTTCCCCCATAGGTATTTGATAAATTATCGAATAATGCAATAAAAATTGATATCGTAAAAATAACCAAAATAAACATGTTTTGAACATTATATTTCCGGTGTCATACTTCTATTGTAATGCAGAATCAAAAAAGTTAATGAAATATTTTCCTGAAGTAAAAGAAAGTAAAATCTCGACGATTGAATGAAAGTGAAAGAGCACCATTTTATGTACTGGATAACTGTGCTTTTATTGGTGAGGGAGTGGCTTACGGTGTCACTACGTCATCAGCTACTGCCCGCCTACTTCACACATCCCATTCGCCAAAGGGATTAGCCATTCGATTTTGGTAATTATTTCTAGGAAAAAGACTATTTAAATTTTTTTTACTAATTTTTCCCCCATAGGTATTTGATAAATTATCGAATAATGCAATAAAAATTGATATCGTAAAAATATCCAAAATAAACATGTTTTGAACATTATATTTCCGGTATCATACTTCTAATGTAATGCAGAATCAAAAAAGTTAATGAAATATTTTCCTGAAGTAAAAGAAAGTAAAATCTCGACGATTGAATGAAAGTGAAAGAGCACCATTTTATGTACTAGATAACTGTGCTTTTATTGGTGAGGGAGTGGCTTACGGTGTCACTACGTCATCAGCTACTGCCCGCCTACTTCACACATCCCATTCGCCAATGAGATTAGCCATTCGATTTTGGTAATTATTTCTAGGAAAAAGACTATTTAAATTTTTTTTACTAATTTTTCCCCCATAGGTATTTGATAAATTATCGAATAATGCAATAAAAATTGATATCGTAAAAATAACCAAAATAAACATGTTTTGAACATTATATTTCCGGTGTCATACTTCTATTGTAATGCAGAATCAAAAAAGTTAATGAAATATTTTCCTGAAGTAAAAGAAAGTAAAATCTCGACGATTGAATGAAAGTGAAAGAGCACCATTTTATGTACTGGATAACTGTGCTTTTATTGGTGAGGGAGTGGCTTACGGTGTCACTACGTCATCAGCTACTGCCCGCCTACTTCACACATCCCATTCGCCAATGAGATTAGCCATTCGATTTTGGTAATTATTTCTAGGAAAAAGACTATTTAAATTTTTTTTACTAATTTTTCCCCCATAGGTATTTGATAAATTATCGAATAATGCAATAAAAATTGATATCGTAAAAATATCCAAAATAAACATGTTTTGAACATTATATTTCCGGTTTCATACTTCTAATGTAATGCAGAATCAAAAAAGTTAATGAAATATTTTCCTGAAGTAAAAGAAAGTAAAATCTCGACCATTGAATGAAAATGAAAGAGCACCATTTTATGCACTGGATAACTGTGCTTTTATTGGTGAGGGAGTGGCTTACGGTGTCACTACGTCATCAGCTACTGCCCGCCTACTTCACACATCCCATTCGCCAATGAGATTAGCCATTCGATTTTGGTAATTATTTCTAGGAAAAAGACTATTTAAATTTTTTTTACTAATTTTTCCCTCATAGGTATTTGATAAATTATCGAATAATGCAATAAAAATTGATATCGTAAAAATATCCAAAATAAACATGTTTTGAACATTATATTTCCGGCTTTATACTTCTAATGTAATGCAGAATCAAAAAAGTTAATGAAATATTTTCCTGAAGTAAAAGAAAGTAAAATCTCGACGATTGAATGAAAGTGAAAGAGCACCATTTTATGTACTGGATAACTGTGCTTTTATTGGTGAGGGAGTGGCTTACGGTGTCACTACGTCATCAGCTACTGCCCGCCTACTTTACACATCCCATTCGCCAATGAGATTAGCCATTCGATTTTGGTAATTATTTCTAGGAAAAAGACTATTTAAATTTTTTTTACTAATTTTTCCCCCATAGGTATTTGATAAATTATCGAATAATGCAATAAAAATTGATATCGTAAAAATATCCAAAATAAACATGTTTTGAACATTATATTTCCGGTTTCATACTTCTAATGTAATGCAGAATCAAAAAAGTTAATGAAATATTTTCCTGAAGTAAAAGAAAGTAAAATCTCGACCATTGAATGAAAGTGAAAGAGCACCATTTTATGTACTGGATAACTGTGCTTTTATTGGTGAGGGAGTGGCTTACGGTGTCACTACGTCATCAGCTACTGCCCGCCTACTTCACACATCCCATTCGCCAATGAGATTAGCCATTCGATTTTGGTAATTATTTCTAGGAAAAAGACTACTTAAATTTTTTTTACTAATTTTTCCCCCATAGGTATTTGATAAATTATCGAATAATGCAATAAAAATTGATATCGTAAAAATATCCAAAATAAACATGTTTTGAACATTATATTTCCGGTTTCATACTTCTATTGTAATGCAGAATCAAAAAAGTTAATGAAATATTTTCCTGAAGTAAAAGAAAGTAAAATCTCGACCATTGAATGAAAGTGAAAGAGCACCATTTTATGTACTGGATAACTGTGCTTTTATTGGTGAGGGAGTGGCTTACGGTGTCACTACGTCATCGGCTACTGCCCGCCTACTTCACACATCCCATTCGCCAATGAGATTAGCCATTCGATTTTGGTAATTATTTCTAGGAAAAAGACTATTTAAATTTTTTTTACTAATTTTTCCTTCATAGGTATTTGATAAATTATCGAATAATGCAATAAAAATTGATGTCGTAAAAATATCCAAAATAAACATGTTTTGAACATTATATTTCCGGTTTCATACTTCTAATGTAATGCAGAATCAAAAAAGTTAATGAAATATTTTCCTGAAGTAAAAGAAAGTAAAATCTCGACCATTGAATGAAAGTGAAAGAGCACCATTTTATGCACTGGATAACTGTGCTTTTATTGGTGAGGGAGTGGCTTACGGTGTCACTACGTCATCAGCTACTGCCCGCCTACTTCACACATCCCATTCGCCAATGAGATTAGCCATTCGATTTTGGTAATTATTTCTAGGAAAAAGACTATTTAAATTTTTTTTACTAATTTTTCCTTCATAGGTATTTGATAAATTATCGAATAATGCAATAAAAATTGATGTCGTAAAAATATCCAAAATAAACATGTTTTGAACATTATATTTCCGGTTTCATACTTCTAATGTAATGCAGAATCAAAAAAGTTAATGAAATATTTTCCTGAAGTAAAAAAAAGTAAAATCTCGACCATTGAATGAAAGTGAAAGAGCACCATTTTATGTACTGGATAACTGTGCTTTTATTGGTGAGGGAGTGGCTTAGGGTGTCACTACGTCATCAGCTACTGCCCGCCTACTTCACACATCCCATTCGCCAATGAGATTAGCCATTCGATTTTGGTAATTATTTCTAGGAAAAAGACTATTTAAATTTTTTTTACTAATTTTTCCCCCATAGGTATTTGATAAATTATCGAATAATGCAATAAAAATTGATATCGTAAAAATATCCAAAATAAACATGTTTTGAACATTATATTTCCGGTTTCATACTTCTAATGTAATGCAGAATCAAAAAAGTTAATGAAATATTTTCCTGAAGTAAAAGAAAGTAAAATCTCGACCATTGAATGAAAGTGAAAGAGCACCATTTTATGTACTGGATAACTGTGCTTTTATTGGTGAGGGAGTGGCTTACGGTGTCACTACGTCATCAGCTACTGCCCGCCTACTTCACACATCCCATTCGCCAATGAGATTAGCCATTCGATTTTGGTAATTATTTCTAGGAAAAAGACTACTTAAATTTTTTTTACTAATTTTTCCCCCATAGGTATTTGATAAATTATCGAATAATGCAATAAAAATTGATATCGTAAAAATATCCAAAATAAACATGTTTTGAACATTATATTTCCGGTTTCATACTTCTATTGTAATGCAGAATCAAAAAAGTTAATGAAATATTTTCCTGAAGTAAAAGAAAGTAAAATCTCGACCATTGAATGAAAGTGAAAGAGCACCATTTTATGTACTGGATAACTGTGCTTTTATTGGTGAGGGAGTGGCTTACGGTGTCACTACGTCATCGGCTACTGCCCGCCTACTTCACACATCCCATTCGCCAATGAGATTAGCCATTCGATTTTGGTAATTATTTCTAGGAAAAAGACTATTTAAATTTTTTTTACTAATTTTTCCTTCATAGGTATTTGATAAATTATCGAATAATGCAATAAAAATTGATGTCGTAAAAATATCCAAAATAAACATGTTTTGAACATTATATTTCCGGTTTCATACTTCTAATGTAATGCAGAATCAAAAAAGTTAATGAAATATTTTCCTGAAGTAAAAGAAAGTAAAATCTCGACCATTGAATGAAAGTGAAAGAGCACCATTTTATGCACTGGATAACTGTGCTTTTATTGGTGAGGGAGTGGCTTACGGTGTCACTACGTCATCAGCTACTGCCCGCCTACTTCACACATCCCATTCGCCAATGAGATTAGCCATTCGATTTTGGTAATTATTTCTAGGAAAAAGACTATTTAAATTTTTTTTACTAATTTTTCCTTCATAGGTATTTGATAAATTATCGAATAATGCAATAAAAATTGATGTCGTAAAAATATCCAAAATAAACATGTTTTGAACATTATATTTCCGGTTTCATACTTCTAATGTAATGCAGAATCAAAAAAGTTAATGAAATATTTTCCTGAAGTAAAAAAAAGTAAAATCTCGACCATTGAATGAAAGTGAAAGAGCACCATTTTATGTACTGGATAACTGTGCTTTTATTGGTGAGGGAGTGGCTTAGGGTGTCACTACGTCATCAGCTACTGCCCGCCTACTTCACACATCCCATTCGCCAATGAGATTAGCCATTCGATTTTGGTAATTATTTATAGGAAAAAGTCTATTTAAATTTTTTTTACTAATTTTTCCCCCATAGGTATTTGATAAATTATCGAATAATGCAATAAAAATTGATATCGTAAAAATATCCAAAATAAACATGTTTTGAACATTATATTTCCGGCTTCATACTTCTAATGTAATGCAGATTCAAAAAAGTTAATGAAATATTTTCCTGAAGTAAAAGAAAGTAAAATCTCGACCATTGAATGAAAGTGAAAGAGCACCATTTTATGTACTAGATAACTGTGCTTTTATTGGTGAGGGAGTGGCTTACGGTGTCACTACGTCATCAGCTACTGCCCGCCTACTTCACACATCCCATTCGCCAATGAGATTAGCCATTCGATTTTGGTAATTATTTCTAGGAAAAAGACTATTTAAATTTTTTTTACTAATTTTCCCCCATAGGTATTTGATAAATTATCGAATAATGCAATAAAAATTGATGTCGTAAAAATATCCAAAATAAACATGTTTTGAACATTATATTTCCGGTTTCATACTTCTAATGTAATGCAGAATCAAAAAAGTTAATGAAATATTTTCCTGAAGTAAAAGAAAGTAAAATCTCGACCATTGAATGAAAGTGAAAGAGCACCATTTTATGCACTGGATAACTGTGCTTTTATTGGTGAGGGAGTGGCTTACGGTGTCACTACGTCATCAGCTACTGCCCGCCTACTTCACACATCCCATTCGCCAATGAGATTAGCCATTCGATTTTGGTAATTATTTATAGGAAAAAGTCTATTTAAATTTTTTTTACTAATTTTTCCCCCATAGGTATTTGATAAATTATCGAATAATGCAATAAAAATTGATATCGTAAAAATATCCTAAACTAAAAACTAAGGGAACACATATTTTTTAGTTTTTTTCTAGCTATCTTAGTTTCCGAGAAAAATTCGTTGTCCTTATAGCTTGGGACACCCTGTATATTCCTGAGATTAAGTGCTTTTTACCTCGGCAGTTCGTGTCTCCCTTGGTTCGAGTCCTGTAATCCAGCTCAGCTTAGCTGTTGCAGGGAACGTCACAATGCAAGCAGAATGTGCAAATTTATCTCCAACGAAATCCTTGAGCAAATCCTCCACCCAAAATCGAAGAACATTATAGTGTTCCTGAAACTCCGATGTTGCAATAATGTGTATTTATTGTTGTTGATATGCAAAAGAGGGATGGAGAGAGAGAGAGAGAGAGTGAGAGAGATATTTTATTCAAATTTCGTGAAAAACTGCATGAAAAAATCTTTTTCATGCTTAATATATATGCAAATCTCATTGTACACATTGGGTGAACGATATACATGTCCAAAATAAATGCCTGAGGCAATATTACCATGGCGACGGAGAGTTAGTGTCAGCAGCCTCTTCAAGCCGGTTGAAAACTGAGCGTCCAAACCCTGGCGCTTCTATCTCAGATTGGCGTGCTTGTCAGCTTATCAGCACAGACAAAACCCACCCACATGAGGTAAAGTGGAAATCTTTACAACGGCTACAGTATTGCCGTCTGCTCATTGTAAAGTGTTAAGCAGCTAGATCGGGGTCTCTTAGTGCGGATGTAGAGCAGGGTTGGTCATTTACACCCATCAAGTACACACTCCTTTTTCCCAAGTTAATAACCCCTTCTTTAACACACTATCTTCGTTGCAAGAAACTTTCCAAATACTGTGACAACCTCAATAACAGTAAAAGAATCTTCCAGGCGTAAATAAGGTTAGTGGGTGCAGTGTTGTGTAAGTAGTGAACTGCGACAGGAGATATACACTATCTCTTTCTCTCAGACTCCATCTCACCTCTCACCACCACTCCTGGTTGGACGAGATTGTCATCAGTTTAAATTCCACGTGCTAGGGACACGTATCAAGAATGTTTTACACTAAACTGGTCACTATCTATTCCTTAGATATTTGTTTGTAACTTTTAACTTCAAAAGGTATTTCCACTTTCTTTACAGTTGAACAAAGAATTTGTGGCGAGAAAACTCTCATGTCATTCTATACCGTCTTTTCCGTTGTTCTTATAACTTATAACTGTCTTCAAACTACGAATAGTTAGTTGCTTGCAAATCTTATGTCATTAGTGCAACTTTATTCGACTAGATACTCCAATTAGTTTAAAGTACAGGTGTAGGATGTTCCTGGAAAGAAAAGAGGAAAGAAATTCCAAGATACCCCCCCCCCAAGTAAGAATAAAAGAAAAAAGAATAGATCGCAGCATCAATGTGATTCTCAACCTCAGCCACTAGGAAGTTCTCTAAGCGGGTAATCCGCTCAGTCTGAGTATCTCAGAAGTGTGTTAATATTAAGTTGGTAGAATTGAACCCTCTAACTATGAGGTAAGGCAGCTGCTTCCCCCGAGCGCCTCTGTGTGTGTGTACAGGAATGGACCCCCCGCTGCCTCTCTTTACTGCAAGTCCGAGACAAGATACACCTAGAGCGGTACTTTGGTCTTCCACTTCACAAACAGTTTAGCAAGCCGCTTACCCATTCCAACTAGGGGATTAGTACTATTATGTGAAATTGGCGAACGGCCGTCCTTAAACACTAATGGTGCTTTCTCCACCTTTCAGGTGTTTTGATGCGTCAGGGAAATCTAGCATTACTATTCGTAATCCATACTTTTTAAATTCTTATGACTAAAGTAAAGTAATTGCCTATTTTTTAAGACAGGCTTTACGTCCAACTACCAAATTAGGTGTCGTGGACGGAGGCGACTAGCAAACATACTTTACTGTAAATTTATTTTATGAACCATTAAATGAAATCCAATTCCTAGACACTGGGAATCGAACCCACTAAACCAACAATACATCTTAGCTTTGCGGGTCTAGCCTATAACCGGCTAACATACTTTACTATAAATTTCTCATATTAACCATTAAATAAAATCCAAGGCCTAGAGACTTGGAATCGAACCCACTAAACCAACAATACATCTTAGCATTGCGGGTCTAGGCTATAACCGCTTGGCTACCGTGGCGCCTCAATTCTTATGAATAAATTAGTCTTAAATCGACTGACTCATTGAAGTAAGAAGATTTACTCACATTACTCGTAATGTTATAGTTAAATAATAAAAGCATTATTTCTATTGAATTTAATCAAACCGTACGTTAGCACAATAGTATCTGCAGTTCTCTTTCATCAGACTAATTGCCAATGGGTTTGTGATTATTAAGAGTGCATATGGTATCGATAACCGGGTTTGAGTTCGATTCTGTTGGAATACTTTACTTTGTAAGTGACAAATGATCTGGCTTACTCCGCATGACCAAAATTGTTCATGCATGATTTAGTTCTCTGTTTTGAAACTAACTCAAATCTTCTACGAAAATGGCATCCAAAGATCTAAGATTAAGACAACATTACTTGCTAGTCGTCCAGTGAGCTTTCTTGGGTAATTCTAAAACGAAGAAACCTAAAACTGTAGAATTTCTTGTAACCATTTCCTTTGGATATTTCCCTTGTCTGAGGTTTTCCTCCAAACAGGCTTCAATGTCTGGCCTTAAGCTTAAGACCTACGACTGCACGATTGAAATGCAAGAAGTTTTTTTCTTGGGGGTAAGAATCAGTGGAAAATCTGGTTTATAACTGGATGGACGGATAGCGCTTTGAAAAAGTAGATCAACTGTGCTCGCATTGGTGCGGCAGTTGAGAGTACTCTTTTCTAAGCAGCTCCAGGTGAGGAAACAACGCTCCCCAGGAACACTAGCAACGTTCTTGGTACAAGGGAGCTGTTAGGGAATAACCCCTTACTTCTTCAGGTCTTCTTCAGGCAGCCTGAGAAAGACTTGGCCAGATCAAACAGAACTAGGAGGATCAATACGTAGGGAGTATTCCACCTCAACTTCCGGCTTTCTTGGGTAGTTCTCAATGACTTCTCCAGATATTCTGAGAATACCTTGTTTAACCTCCCAACTAAAAGGAATGTGGAAGAGGTCTAATACTGAGAAGAATTTCAAGGCCGATCTTGAGGCAAGGTTCCAGTTCTGGCTACCAGTATATAGCCTACGCCTTGGTGCAATTCCCAAGGAGTCCGCAGACTTGGAGATGGAGACCAGATTCCTCCTTCACACTCAAAATTTTCTTATCGTAGTAAGAGATGGTTAAAAAAAAAAAATTATTTTCATAGCCCAATTTGGGTTTGATGTAATTACAGGGTGATCAATGTTAATTGAATCCACTATTGGTATTGGGAAACTTCTTGTGGCCAACACACAATAACATCAGTTATTGTTAATTAACAATAGTGTACTTCATTAAGTGAACTTAAGTCCATTTCTCTCCCCTCCTAAACAGGCACACTGGCTGTTAAAGTACCAATTTACTAAAAATAACCTTTCCTTGTGTGAGTTACAAATTGTGAACGAAAGGTGGGGTCTAATAATCTGTTCCAGAAATATTACTAGCAACGTCCCCGGTATAATCCATTTAATCCAATATTTGGAGATTGGAGTCTGCTGCCATGGAGACGGCCGGATATTCAGTTATATATATTTATTCAATTAATAAAAAATTCATTTTATCTCTGCTTTTTCTCTCTATTTTATTTTCAAATTGGGAAATCGGGGGGTGTTTAGTTGGGTTTGATTTTAAAAATTAAAAATTATTAATTAAATTAAAGAAAACGCCAATTGATTGGTTAATGAACAATTGTTAACATTGTTTACGCAACAAAATGTTAAATTTAATTCACTTTAACAACACTTTATATCATTTTTTTAAACAATTTATTAAATCAAAAAACCTAACCTAACCTAACCTAACCTAACCTAACATCCCGTACCTCAGGAAGTCCATCTCTATGGGTGCGTTCCACTAAGTTGTGACAACGATCACGCTCACGACCGCGGTTTTGCCCGTTCCACTTGCTAGCGAGTGTTATAATCGAAAACCCAAGTGGAATGGACTATGGGGCGTTTTAACCGTTCATGTAAACATTACAAATGGCGACCTCGAAAATAAGTCAGAAGCTTGAAGAGGTTGTTTTTTAATTTTAACCCCGTTTATATGCAGTTATAATAAACTTTATAACTGTTGAAATTTGAATTCAAATTTCAACAGTTATTACAGCCAAATATGCTTCGGTAATTGTAATTATTTTTACAATGAAAATAATTTAGATCATGTAAAATGGATTTTTAAACTGAGGTGTGGACTGTTGAGTTTGAATGACAAGCCTTGGAAGAAGGAAGATCACAGGAGATGCTCTTTGTGCAATCTCGGCCAGATGGAGGATCACTTCCACTTTATTGCCATTTTTCCAGTTTTGGGATTTATAAGGAGAAAGTGGTTTGGGTTATCAAACCTCTCCAGGGTACAGTTTGAACAGTTTTTAAGTGGAGGTGATTTTAAATCCCTGGTTGGCTACGCTCAGGAGGCTTGGATTTTTAGGGAAAGTTTGGTAATACCAGTTCAACTGGGATTAGCTATAGCCTGAGTTGTGTGCTGGAATAGGAAATTAAATATAAAAATAAATAAATAAAATTAAATAAAAAATTAATACTTATATAAAAGTAAAATAAATAAATAAATTATATTCAAATTAAAGATAATTTATTATGTATAATAATTATGTTTTCAAATATTGTAATAGGGAAATTTTATTCAGTTGTTTAAAAAATAAATAAATAAATAAATTATTATCAAAAAATTTAATAAAATAAAAATAAATTGTTCTGTGTTAGGGACAGTAAAATGTAATTGTATAGTGAGACTCTTCCTCCTCACAGTCTAAGGACTAAGGAGTAGAGATTATTTGAACAAAAATATTTATGAAAATGTATATTTCTGATAACAATAAATCTCTCTATTATTATTAATAAACTTTATTAATTATTGGTAAAGTTGACTTATATTAAATATATATATATATAATTCAATTTTTATATTACATTTTCGTGGAGTATTTATAAAATTTATAAAATTCAAATGTCTTTTGTGGCAACGGTTGGATATTTATTAATTTAGAAAGTTCTTTATCTAGTTCCGATGAAGAGTGGAATGCAATTTTACAAAATCGCAATGGTGAAAAGCGAAAACTTAGGCCACGTATTATTAACTATCAAAGTGTAATTGGTCGATATTCAGTGATTTAGTATGTAAAGGGAGAAGTAATTTTTCATTTTATTATTTTTTTTAGACTTTTGAGAAACAGATTCAATTATTTACATGAGATAATACTTTCATTTTTCCTGATATAATTTTTTTCGGTCGCCATCTTTGCTTTTAAAAATTGCGCCAAATTTCTGAACGCCCACTTCGACCCAGCTCTTAAGGTGGGGCGATGTGAGCTACGCGTGAGCGAAAATAATGACGTCATTAAATGACGTTTTCGCCACGACCACAACGACCGCGGTCGTCAAGTGGAACGGCTGAAGGTACATTTTGATCGTTGTGAGCGCTTAGTGGAACGCACCTCTGCTTCCTCTTTAGAAACTCAAAATATGTGCTTTCGGTGAAAGTTACACAGCTGCGAACTCTAGTCAACAGAACAATTAATCAATAAAACGTTCAAAGAAATAAATAAAGTTAATTATTGTCTAGAAATGAGCAGATAGACACAGAAAAAAAATTGTCAACAAGCAGTGGAATGTTTTATGACTGCACTTGGGCAGGAGCGTTAGAGGCACTGATAGTTTTTACTATGGCCAGAGCAACGGCCACATATTTCTTTGATTTTGATACTAAAAAGAGTAAACAAGTCTGCAGTACAAGACTGGGGAAGACTAGATAGAGTGTAAAAATGAGCCAAAACTGAGTAGAAGACCTCCAGGCGGCGCTAAGTATGAAGTAAAAGCACTTAAAGTGGCCCAACTAATGGAGCCCCATTCTGGTAGCCTCCAGTCAAATGAATGGCTTGTTAATTCTGTGGAAAAATAGATTAGGTTAAGCAGTGTGGAGATTGTAATGCGGATGAATGGCGAGGGGGTAATATATGTGTAACTGGGGACCGACCGAGGGGCGCTGAATTTATGAGTAGTGGGGGGGCCAAGTTGTTTTGGGGGCTAGCCGGGAAAGTTGAAGGCTGCTGCTAGTAGAAGAGTAAAAATCCATTCGCCTTAGCCTCCCTTTATTCTCCGATCTCGGACACAAGGATAACCTTATTTCCAAAACACTTGTACCGCTGTTTCCTGAAGGCGGGGCTTTTTAGAAATAAGTGCGACATAATAAGGAATCTTGAGAGAGAGAAGATTTAGGCTTCTTCCCAATTTCACTTGTGTAAGTGTTTGTCCTGGTATGGCGGGGGCCAGTGGACTGGGAAGAAAAAGCGGTCTTTGACTATAGCCTTCTAACCCATCCCATTCGAGTTACTTTGGCCGCTGGCCATATCCTGGAGTCTGCTCTATCCTCATCCTCCCAGTTCAGGGACGCCCACAGAAAGAAAGAAAAAAAAAATAGAAAGGGGAGCATGAAAAACCTTCTGCCCTTCTATTGTAAATACAATGTGAATGGACTTCCCAGGATCTTTCAGTTTGGCTCCCGCAGGATTGCATCTTTCTTTTTCCCTAAGATTTTACTGAATAACTACATACATACATCCTTTTCTCTCTCTCATTCTGGAGAGAAATAAAAATATAAAAGCTGCTATCGTGTATATATAAATATAGAATTCTATATTGACCGTAGTATCTGCTCAGAGTCCAAGCTTACGTCCTTCAAGTAGACAAAATCTGGAGTGTAGACTCACATGACTTCCTCTTATTGCTCTTCTCAATCATCCGCCTCACAAATGTTCTTCATCCTTTAAAATGAGAATAGAATAGAATAAACTTTATTTAACAATTGAAGGTACATACGTACGTACATAAGGAGTTCCAGTATAAATACTATAACCTCCAGCTAATTACATAAATTGTTACAAAATATAAAAGTAAGTAACGAGGGGAAAAAACGATGAAAAACCCTCAGCCTCCAAGGAAAGTTTTACTTCAGGGAGTCCTTAACTCTTCTGTGCCTGTGCTCCGTGTTCAAACTATAGTCCCCTATTTGCCTGCATAGGTGGTTGTGACTTGATTCACACTTACTGAAGAAACCAGTAGTGGAGGTACTTGATGTAGTGTTCTACATGGTCCATGTTGGTGTTAGAGTGTGTCTATAATACGGTCTGTAGCGGGGGGAAATGAATCATACTTAATTCTTATCCCTTTAGAAGCAATCTGTCCATTCCTTATCTCAGAAGAGTCCTTAATTGAATTTTCGGGAAACATAAATAAAAATTGTAAATTTATGACTTTCTAATCATAATCAAAGTTTAAAAAGGAGCCGGTGGCGAGAAAATCTTAAATTTCATAAAAATTGATTCCATTAAGTGGCAATTTTAGATTGATTGATTTCGTCCAAATCTTATTGTGGCCAAGTACAATTGGGTGCGTAAGCTATTTAACAAATTTGTGGAAGCTACTTTACTTCCTTTAGGGCTCAGGGAACCCTAAATAGGGATACTTCCGGCGAAATCTCAAAATCTGCCGGTTTATAATACCTTCCCTTACAGTAAAGAGGGAGTAAAGTCAACTCAATTAAGGCATACTTCCGGCTGCCGGATGGCCACTAAAGCTCTAATGTTAGACAACCGCGCGACAATCAGTCAAAGACAGAGGAGTTTAAGGCTGGGAACATAGTGGAGCAGCGAGCAAAGCGGCGATGATAGCTTTAGAGCAAAGCGGCGAAAACAAACACAAGTTAACATATGGGACCGCGCATAGTGGGGAGCAAAGCGAAGATAGAGCAACGCTAACTATAGTTTGTTTTCGCCGCTTTGCTCTTCGCTACCATCGCCGCTTTGCTCGCCGCTCCACTATGTTACCAGCCTAACTCGTATCAAGTGGAGGAAAGCCAGCCAGTCACTTTAATGAGATGATCAAAATAAATTTTAGCGATTTGACGACTGAGATGTGATTTGTAGGTCCAAGAAGATTCCATCTTCACAGACTTCTTAACTGAATGACGTAGCTCTGCCAACCGGTAAACTTGAAGAACTCTTTTGTTGGCCACTCACAGCTACCTTGATAGAAATTGATAACCAAATAAAACCCCAGGTTTGTAAGGAGTACGTACTTCCTGTAAACGTCATTAAATGAAAGGAAAAACATTTCCAAAGGATTAAAAAGAGAGAAGACACTGTTGTCCGGCAACTGCCCAATAAATAGTGTATAAACTGGCAGGCTGGAGTTCTTCTCTAAACCAAGACCAGGACCCTTCCTCTAGTTCAGTCAATAATTTACGCCAAATGTGTCTCTGTGTTTGTGTAATGCAGCATGTATAAGTGTGGTGTATGTGTCCAGGGATGTTGTTTAAGGCCTATATTGGTTTTACCGTTGCTAGGATTCGCCCCTTCTGCCAAGGCTGACCAAACAGTTCAGTATTATCTACTATCAATTCAAGACCAATCTCCTTCTTTGCAAACAAATAATTCCTTTCTTTGCAAGAAGTGATCATTCTTATATGCGCTCAGGTCGTTGGAGTTATTTTTTTTTTTTTTATGATTTAAGGCGCGTCAACATCTAAGGTTATTGGCGCCCGGAATTTTTTTTTCAGTGCCCTGCCGGCCTCCGGACAGTGTTCTCTCGTTACAGACAACTGGGACAGTGTTGTCTGTAAGAAGCTCCTAGGAAGAGAAAATCTTGGGGTCAGCAGCTGGATTCGAACTCGGGACCTCCGCGTGGCTAATCCCTTCCCTCGTTGGTCAGTTATTATTGTTTATTTCCAACAACCTCCAAGATTCAAGCGTAACCATCTTTAAATTCACTCTTCACACAGAGAAAACAAAAAGTATTGCTGTGAATAAGCTCATTGCTTTTTCTTGTTGCAGTAATTAACGATTAATTAAGAGCCTATTGATTTTCTCAATGCAGTTTCCCTTCACCAAAGCTGGTTCACCTCTCTTCCTAAAAAATAAAAAATATTTTTTTCAATGATCAGCGGGGAGGCTGTACTTCCGTTCGAAACGCTATTCCAAAAGAATGACAAGCGCACAATACTTGCTGTTGAGGCGGTGAATCGAACTAAAATAAAAATAACAAAAATGTAACTATTCACTCAATTATCCGAACATCGGGATAATAGAAGTAGCGATGCTTTCAGAAAGGGGAAACCTTAGAGAAGTGTACAATTGGATAGCAGTGCGGAGAGGTTATACCTTTGGGAAGGCTGGCTGGGTCGGTGTAATAGGGCAATATGAAATATAGCCCGCGGGGAGCAAAACTCTTTGTTGGCTGGCCACTCGGGAGCAACGAGTTAATCAGTGAGTTGAAGACTATTTTGCCGGAAGTAGTGAAAATCTATAAGCGGGCACAAGGGGTTTGGACCAGGCTATACAATGTCCACTGTGTCCATTTGGACTTCCACAATAATGGACTTCCGCACCACAGTACAACTACCTTTTTCCTTTTCTTCTATTTTTCAATCGCCAATTGGCTTTCGCCAAAATTTATTATCCAATAATCCTTAATAAAAATATCAAGGTAGCTGTGAGTGGCCAACAAAAGAGTTCTTCAAGTTTACCGGCTGATAAGTTAATTAAAATTGTGTGGGTTTAGGATAGTTGCCTTGTTAAAGCTCTTTGCTCTGTTATTGCTTCTTTAAGTTAATTAGAAGCTACCTCATTCAGTTAAGGAATCTGTGAAGATGGAATCATCATGGACCTACAAATCACATCTCAATCGTCCACTGGAGACCTCTTACAGTGGTCCAAAAATGGGATTTTAGGGAAAATGGTTTCTGCGTATAATGAGGCGCATCTTTCAACTGTATGAATCTCCTCCCTGGGAGGATGCTGGCAAATTTTCACACACATAGACTCTGAGTAAGGTCTTTGGTGTAAATATTTTAGCCATTGATTGATTTGTCTAGGGTCGTTCCACAGTGCCAGGAGTCAGGGGTAACTGCTCGCTAGCGTCAATTTAACTCTTCTTTGCTCCCATTGATTGTTATTATAGATATCTGTGACTGGGTTCATTTTAACCACCTCTCAAGCAAGAGTTCGTGGAGTATCCTAAAGTGAAAGTTCATAAAGCCAAAAACTGGACAGTAAAGATAACTGATCCTCGGAGAAGATGGTCAGTAGAAGAAGATGAAGACTTCGAAGATGTACCCTATACATTCGTTAGATACACTTTATTATTTTCTAACCAAGTGAATAATAATTTTTCAAAAGGAGATACTATGGCGCAATGAGAAGAGCAATTGACACAACTTACACTTTTAAGACGCTCAAGGACAAACTGGCCAAAGCTAGACGAAACAAAGTTCTTTATTTTTCTTCTTTAAGACACGCCGGATGGCTGGGACGCTGTCCAGTTCCTGGCGAAACAAGGATATGTCTAAGGACGCTAACGCCCAAGTAATGGCGGACATACAGACAATGTCGGACGTGGTTTACTGCTCAGAAGCCCAAGGGCAACTGTTCAGATTCTCGGCGAACGAGCTGGAGCCTCCCCACCTTCCTCTTTTTCAGTTCTACCAACTGTAAATATCTGGCGCGACCAGCACCAACTGTCGATTTTATAAGCGGGGGCCGAACAACGTGCTTTAAGCGAGAAATGTTCAAATATCCAACAAAAAAATTGTATGAAGCAGTCATAGTAGCAAATTAATGAAATTGAATAGAAAGATTCTTCATTAAAAATGAAAAACGACTTCAATAAAGAAAGATTCATTTTCTGAGGACAACGATTAATATTTAGGCGGATAAAGGGTATTTTCCCAAGTTTTCCTGAAGGAAAATTTCTTAGCCAATTAGTACAAGACAACCAGGAAAATAATGGTTAATCTCTCATCTCTGGATTTAATAAAATTTTGCATATTCAATCTCTTAATTTATTTATTTTATTAAAAGAGATTTTTTATAATTTATTACAACTTTTGAGTTTAAAAAAAATTACTAACTGGCCAGAGAATGTAGTGTAATCGGCTCATATTACCGATATGGTCCTCTGAGATTGAAAATTTGGTTAAACATAAGCCACAATCCTGTCAGAAAGAGGCGCCATTGTAGTCACATAAAATGGTGGCTCAGAAGTGTATGTCGGAGTCACTGATAAGAGCACACATCCATGTTTAATTGTTTTGGCAGTTAAATGAACATTTCGTTTCAAGACGTCGAGTTCAACGAAGGAAAAGAGAAAAAGAAAAACCACGAACTTAATATAAGAGGCAAAAAGTAATGATACTTTATTATGGACTTCCCACACCCTACTTCAAGTCCTAGATTCTAGAGAATTAGTTATTCACTAATTTATGGGACTTTGACACAACATAAATAGGTTATAGGTCACTCTGGAGTTGTAGGTTTATGGGTTTTGTAGATCCAGTAGGATGGCTTAATCTTCTAGTTATTGCTCCTGTAATAAATTATAAAGTCACTTTTCTAACAAGCATAAACTGGGAATGGAGACTCCTTCAAGGTTCTTGGCATCCCGGTCTGGCTTTTCCCAGTCTTTGGCTTTTGTTTTTCCAACCCCGGCTAACTTTTCGCTCTCCACTAGTTCCAGCACTTTACATTGTAGACTTTAAAAGTGGAACAAATTTAATGACTAAAAACATCGGTCCCGCTATGCAAGACACTATTAATTAAAACTGTCCGGTAGGACAGTTGTATAAGGATTGATCGTCAAAAAGTGCACGAAAAAGCGTAACGTTAAAAAACACCCAACTTTGACAATTTTTTTCTCTTTTTCTATAAAAGATAAAATTCCCAAATTTTCTTTAAAATATAGGGCAAACCCTCCTTTATAACTGTAATTTTTTTGCAACCCCCCAGACCTAATAGATTTTGAGAAAAAAGTTGCCGAAAATGAGCAAAAACGGCATTTTCAGAAATTGTTGTTGTTCTTCTTCTTCTTCTTCTTCTTGTTGTTGTTACCTTTTTTGTAAACTACGTAGCGCCTAAACGCGAGAACCGATTTTCATGAATGAGGTGACATTCAATTCGGAATTTTATGTAGATGTGCCTTTTGGGGGTCTCGACGCTGTACACCGAATTAGAGAGGAGTTAGCCCCCTTAATGTAAGGCCCCCTTCAAAATTATTATTACTAATTACTCTGTAAATCATAGCCCGATTTTGATAAAATTTGGTAGGATGATAGAGTTAGGGCTCCCCTACGTAACATTAAAGCGGCGATCTGCTCTTACACTAGTTAAGGGGAAGTATAGCAATCGTTTCAAATTATCGACAAGTGAACTGATTTTCATGAATGAAGTGTCATTCGAATCGAAATTTTGTACAGATTTGCACTTTAAAAGTCTCGTCGCTACGCCTCATATGGAGGGAAGTTTGCCCCACCCAAGTAAGGCCGTTTCTAAAACTATTATTACCAATATTTCTATAACGCTTTGTCCGATTTTGATAAAATTTAGCACGAAGAAGTGATTAAAGCTCCTCTACATGGCTGTGAAGTGCCATCATGCTCTTACACCTACTAAGAGGAAGTACTGAAATCGTTAAAATTATCATTGGGTGAACCTATTTACATTAATGAATTGTCGTTCGATTCAAAATCTTTGCCTCTTTGCCTTTTAGGGAGAAGTACTGTAATCGCCCGTTTATTTTTCTTACTCCTCTTAAAAGGAAGGTCTGAAATCGCAGTTTAAATTTGCTTTTTACGTACAAATACCTTCCTATTTTATATAAAAAGGCTTTCTCAAAAAAATTGTTATTGAGGATGGTTTGGGGACCGCAACTATAATCATTCTTTAAAAAGATCTCTCCAGTGGTAGTTACGGTTCCTACTTAACACCTTATCAGGTTATAATGTTAGAATTGCTTATTCCAAATTTAAAAAAAACAGTAAAGCAGATATGTAACTTAGCAAAATAGACAAAAATGAAAATCTATCCAAAAGGTACAAAAATCTCCTTAACAAAAACTTACAGTTTAAAAAGTTAAGTATAAGGGTTGATTAAACGCCAAAAGGTACACAAATCAGCAAGTACCCAACATTTCATTCAAGCTTAGTTGATATAATTTAAGTAATTTTGCTGCATTAACTTTTCCTTCACATTTTTTAGAATTTATTAGATGTCACAGAACCTTATGCTGGCCATTTTCATCTACAAAAAATTTGTTGAAGTAGCACTGTAGATTGACTGTAATATCTACTTTAACAAAAACTTACAGTTTAAAATGTTAAGTATAAGGGTTGATTAAACGCCAAAAGGTACACAAATCAGCTAGTACCCAACATTTCATTAATACTTCATTGATATTATTTTAAGTAATTTTACTACATTAATTTTCATTAATATTTTTTTGAATTTATTAGATGTTTCACAGACCCTTATGCTGGCCATTTTAATCTACAAAATATTTGTTCAAGTAGAACACCATTTAACTTAGATTGACTGTAATAAGATAAATAAGATATGCATATTTTTATGACAGCTAACATAATTATTCCAGTATTTTACTATAAGTAAAATTAGAGGGACTAAATTAAATTACAATTGAGAAATGAATAATTATTGCTGAATAATTTACTTGATATTACCTACGCGTTATTTGTGCTCACAAATACTTCGGAAAGACGAATTCTAGACTGAAATATTGTTTTAAATCCGTGATTCCAATTTAAATAGTAGCCGACTCTGCCTTTGTCTTTTTTTACTTTAACGTGCATGTACATACATACGATATATGTGACTATTCAGAATAAAGAGCATAATAAAGATAAATCAGAAGAATAATTTGGAATAAAGCTAAAATAAAGTACCTATTTAATTACGAAAATATAATATACATTTTATCATAATTATAACAAAAAAATAAAATATTATGAATGAACAAAGGGAAGGGATTAGCTATGCGGTTAGCATATTGGATTCCCACGTGGAGGTTCCGGGTTCGAATCCAGCTGCAGACCCTTAGATTTTCTCTTTCTAAGAGCTTCTTACAGCTCACTGTCCGGGTGATGGACAGAGTTGTCTGTAACGAGAGAACACTGTCCGGAGGCCGGCAGTGCACTGAAAAAAGCTGCGAGCGCCAATAACCGCAGATTGTTGAAGTTGTTGAAGCGACTTAAATCATAAAAAAAAAGAAAAAGAAAATGAATGAACTGGCCAGCATAAGGGTCTGTGAAACATCTAATAAATTCAAAAAAATATTAATGAAAATTAATGTAGTAAAATTACTTAAAATAATATCAATGAAGTATTAATGAAATGTTGGGTACTAGCTGATTTGTGTACCTTTTGGCGTTTAATCAACCCTTATACTTAACATTTTAAACTGTAAGTTTTTGTTAAAGTAGATATTACAGTCAATCTACAGTGCTACTTCAACAAATTTTTTGTAGATGAAAATGGCCAGCATAAGGTTCTGTGACATCTAATAAATTCTAAAAAATGTGAAGGAAAAGTTAATGCAGCAAAATTACTTAAATTATATCAACTAAGCTTGAATGAAATGTTGGGTACTTGCTGATTTGTGTACCTTTTGGCGTTTAATCAACCCTTATACTTAACTTTTTAAACTGTAAGTTTTTGTTAAGGAGATAGTTTAAACTGGATTGGATATTGGGTATTTGTCCAACTAGATTGTCTCTCAATCGATTGTATTCATTGCAGCTTCCCAGCTGACCATTTTGTCTCTAATTTTTACTTTTTTCTTAATCTTACGATAGAAACTATTGGAATCGAGCAGAATTTCCATTTTGACTTTTCACTAAAAGAAAAGTAATCCTGAAGTAAGAAAAACTAGTTTTTAAAAATTACTCTCTGTCCGTATGTTTGTATGCATTTGTGTAAACAATCGCCGATACTAAAAATGGAAAATCTGGATCTGATCAGACTCACACGACTTTCTCTCGCTGGAATTCTCTAGATTCGGACCCCACTCGTCCTCGCAGGAGTACCACTGATCGAATTTCTGGGACAAAAGGTTTCAGTAAAAATTGCGGAATTGTGTGTTTGCAATCACTTTACAAAGTTAAAGTAAAAATCGCAAGAACCGTTCGCGTGAAAATTTTAAAATATGGAAAATTCTATTCGGTAAAATGGTACTTCCGGGCAAACGATTTGCCTCAAAAGTTTCGTATTTAGTCAAGAGTTTGCGTCCTATTAATATTGAACAGGATAGAAAGTCATCACAACAAACAAGTAATGTCGCTTTTTTAGGGAAACCAAATCATCTTAGACATTGTCCTTAATCGCATCGTCCCGGAAATAGAAGCATGTGCAAGTAATAACACCAAGTTTAAAGAAAATCATTTTGGGGGGGGAATGCAAGACAACTAAAAACTATCTATCTTTGTAACTGAAAGGCAGACAAGTGAAAAATAAAGTAATTACAGTTAATTGGACATTCATGACCTAATTATGCAATTTTAATTATTTCTTTTTCTCTCCGCGCCCCCACCCATTCCTTACATTGTGTAAAATAAATGTCAGACATTTGTTTTTCACTTCCTGGAATAATTTTCATTATACTAAACAAATTTTACTTTGTGCCCATTTTCATCTTAAACTCTTTTCTTTGTAGCTTTTATTTTGTTTTCACTTCCTCTTTGTCTACTAAGAGAAGGTATAATCGCGCTAAGTTTTTAGTTTTGAGTACAAGCCGGAAGTGTCTCGTGAGTCCGGAAAAAAAAATGGGAGTTTGTAATTTCATCTCTGTGATTCTAACCTAACCTAACCTAACAAAACCTAACCTAACCTAACCTAACCTAGCCTAACCTAACCTAACCTAACCTGACCTAACCTAACCTAACCTGACCTAACCTAACCTAACCTAACCTAACTCTGAAACTAAAAATAGCCAAAAGTTAAGATTTTGCTTTTAGATACTTTAAGGGAATTGTCTTGATAAGGGTTTTACCGGAAGTAGTACTTTGCTGCAACAATTTTTTTCAGTTTTCTTAGTATTTTCTTTTAAAGCAGCCCAACGTTTTCTATAAACTCAGTGAACTAGTCGCAAATATCTAGATCTACAACTATTTTTTTGGAAATATTGGGACAGAGAGGATGAGTAGGCTTTACCTCTAACGTGCTATTACAGTTCATTGTAGAATAAGAATCAAATTGAATTTTCTAAATTTGAAGAAAAATGGCTGACCCCGGAAGTATCAATATTTGCCGAAGAATTTCCCCATACTTTCACATTTTTCGTAACTTAAACTGTCTATCGTGGTTACAAACTCATAAATTTGAAACTTAAGCCTGACAAATGTTTGCCCAAAATTCAATTAATGGTACTTCTGGGAGAAAGGGTGGGTAGATTTCTTCTCGCTTTTAAACATAACCTAAACGTTCCAAGTATGAAACAAGTTAGCAAAAATTCAGGTCTGATTGTTGGCAATAACAGCGAGAGGGAAGGGATTAGCTATGCGGTTAGCGTACTGGACTCCCACGCGGAGGCCCCGGGTTCAAATCCAGCTGCTGATTCTTAGATTTTCTCTTCCTAGGAGCTTCTTACAGCTCACTGTCCGGTGATGGACACTGTTGTCTGAAACGAGAGAACACTGTCTGGAGGCCGGTAGTGCACTGAAAAAAGCTCTGGGCGCCAATAACCGTAGATGTTGACGCGCCTTAAATCATTTAAAAAAAAACAGCGAGAGAAAGTCGTGTGAGTCTACACACCGGATGTTCTCTTTGGTAGCAGATCTTGGGCTAAGTAGGATTTACTAGGCAGTATGTTGTTTACAGAACTATTTAGGCGTGGAGGTAAAAAAAATCATTAAGCATTTATTTCCGGTAGAAGCTCATAGTTCTACGATCTGCTCGCATTCTGTATTATTCAAGCTGGCGGGAATTATCTAAGAAAGTAAAGGTTAAGTTAGGTTAGGGTGGTACTTTATTAAAACTGCGCGCCAAATGAACGTTAATATTTTTGTGTTTAGTAAATAGTTAATAGTGCGACAGTCAGACACACACACACAGGGATAGTGTACATAAATATTGTGAGCACAATTTATGTTAAGATGAAAGTCAGTTTAAGCGTCATTAAAGATGGTGGGAGGAGGCTGGTCGCATACAAGGAGGAAGTGAACAGAAGAGACAGCCGTAGTGGTGGGGGGAGTCATTTTCCCGCCGAGTACAACTCCCTCGCACTCCAGCGCTATCTACTTCCAACAAGAAACTCAAACTACCCAGCCGGGGGATCATGGAGATGGAGGGAGCGTTGTGGGGGTAATGTGGTCCCCTCTTACGACAGAGACACTCTAACAACAATTCCCTAACGCTCACCAAGGACTTGCGCAATTCTACATGGCATCATTCCATCCTGCTTACTTAGTATGCTCCTCCTGACATGTCCCAGATATTTGTCTTGCCGTACTATTATCCCTAGCCAGCCGGCCAGATCCCATCCTGGAGTAAAGAAGCTACTCCCGCGGAGTGTAGGAGCTCGATCTACAGCTCACACCACCGCCTCCATTAGCCAGCTCTCTCTCTCACACACAGGCATTATACTCCAGCCTCTGTTCAACTTTTGCTCTCCTAAACCAGCGTCGTTGGGAGGGCATGCTGCTTCACATTCTCTTTTAGACTGAATTCCCCTCTCAGAACACAAACTCTGCCGCTTTGTGGCAGGAACTTGGAGACAAATTTTGCGGCCTACAGCCAAATGAAGTTTTCCATTAGCCGTTTTAACCACTTTTTTTAAGTAAGTCCAAACTATGCTGTTCTGATGTGCGCGAGATATGATGAAAGCATGAGTGAAAGTTAGTGGGACGAGGATTGTGACCTTTCTTCAATTCGCATTCTTTTCTAGACAACCATACAAACAGAGATCTTCTTTGAACATTCACAATAATTTCCCTGACGACAATTGTCGTCGATCTAACTCATGAATTTCTTTCGAAACTCCTAATTTTAAAGCAATCTAATCAAGACTAACTTTAAGTAGATTGAAAAACTGCACGTTACTTGAAATACAAATTATTTATAAAACCTAAACCAATCTAAAAGTAATTTTCTTTCTAAATTGGTACTAATAGAAAATTCGCTAACTGTAATCCAGCTAATAGCAGCTTAACGTAACATAATTATTCAGATTTTCAACGGTATTTAACAGGAAGGAAGCAGTCTCTAAATATTCATGCTCATCGTCGTTTTAGTTGTTAATCAATGCTTTTATAGCAATAATTAGCAGCGAGTTAACAGGGTTCAGCGAGGAATTAATCCAATGCATAGTTTAAGCTCGGACTAAACAATCAATTTAGCTCAGCATTGCATTTTCATGCACATTTGGAGTATAATTGATTTTGCTGAGAATATCAGGTGGAATCGAATCCATGCTATGCGAAAAATTCTAGCGTAATATCTTAAAGGACTTTTTCTTATTTCAATTCTCAAACTTACGACATAATTTTTCTTCAAACTTGGATATGGTCAGCTGATTGGTAGCTGATGAATAGTTAGCTGATTGGTAGGTGATTAATGGTCAGCTGATTGGTAGTTGATGAACGGTCAGCTGATTGGTAGCTGATGAATAGTCAGCTGTTTGGTAGCTGATGAATGGTCAGCTGATTGGTAGCTGATGAATGGTTAGCTGATTGGTAGCTGATGAATGGTAAGCTGATTGGTAGCTGATGAATGGTTAGCTGATTTTTTTTAAAGACGCTTTACTGGTGGTAAAGTCTTCCGAAGTTTCAATTTAAACTTTCTTTAATTTTGTATGGTTGTAACAAAGTGCCTGAAATGCATCCGCAAGCTTCCAGGTGTACTCATGGAATGCACATAGTGGTTTAGCCCGTTCACATGGTGACTATCAGCTTGTCAAGAAAGCTATCATGTACAAGGGAGGAGCATATCCAATTACATCGGAGGACCGTCCGATGACACAGGCAGCTCTTTATAAAGTCAGAAAACTTGGTGAAAATGGCGTGATAAGCAAACATCACTTTAGACTAAGTACTCTTAGACCAGAAAAGAGAGCCGACGAGCAAGTAGTAAACTTGAAATTGGAGGGAAGAAGACAACTCATCCAGGCAAGGAAATCCATAACTTATGTCCCTGGGTCTTAAGGGTGGTTTTAACAAATCACATAAAAGAAAATAACTAAATTATTATTTTAAATTAAATAGGATTTTGATAATTACAAAATAAAAATAAACTTGTGAACCAATTTCCACGTCTGAGTTTGAATCTCAAAATATACGACGGAAAAGTTACATAAATATATCAGATATGAAATATTCAAAGGGAATATTCTACATACATTAAAGCCCACGGGAGTTCGCATGGGGTTTTATATAAAAGGAAATAAGAGAGGGGAAATATGTAACACTGTTATTACGAGTAATGAATTCTAAATGAAATTTTGCTTTAAAAAAAAAGATGTTCCTAGAAATAAAATATTGCTTGAGTGAGATTGTGACCCATTTGTAACCTTGGGATTATTTTCTGGGGAATTTGTATTAGAACAATTAGATAAATTGAACAAGATGGCGGAAAAAAATGTTTATTGCATTCTAATTATACTCAGCAAATTGTCTACGATAGATCAATTTAATAGAAAGATAAATACGATTAGAGAGATTAAGTTTTTGAGAAAGAATCCTTTCTTAGGCTCATTCTTTCTAAAATTGGAGTCCTTGGACAAATCTGGAAGGGAAAAATAGATAATTGTTGCAAAATGTATAATGAAATAGATTGGAGGATTAAAGATAAGTGTAAAGTACACTAGAAAATGTCCCAGATGAGGGCAGGATCATGGGGAATTAATTGTTTTCTAAAATAAAGCAAAAGGAAACTTGAAAGGTTTCCCAGGAGCGCCTCATTAACAAATTATTTAGAAAATTCAACTCTCAGAGAGAGACAGAGACTGCATTAAAAAATAATTCAGTGGATTTTCAAAGAGCTCTTTGTTGTAATATGGATTAGAGGGGAAGGTCAAGGAGTTTCAGAGTTTGGGAGGGATGGAATCAGAAATGAAGGGCTTTTTTTATGTAGTTGCTTCGTTAGAATAACCAAATTGATCTTGTGTTTCGTAATTTTTTTTTTGGGCCTTACTAATGAAAAGACTAGGTTTGTATTGAGGACAATGGTGTTACCTTTAGTCGCCAAGGAAACCCAAAATATTTTTTTATCAAAAAAAAGAAATATTTATTTAACAAGTGTGGAAAGTAGTACTTTTCCTCAAACGAGGCAGGGTTTGCACGCACGAGCGTTGCGAAGCGAGGCGAGTGCAAGTGCAAATTGCCGAGTGTGAGGAAAATACTTTAGACTCGAGTTAAATATAATATTTTTTCTGCAACCATTAGGGTTATTAACTAAAAAAAAACTAAACAGGAATCACTAGAATCCATTTTAAATTTCTATAAGGTAACACTATAACCTATTTAACTGTTATAATTAAAAATATCTAATTATTTATTAAAATATTATTTTTATTTCTATATTCCTTTCAATTTTTATTTTATTTTTTTAATATTCGTTTTTTAATTATTTAGATAAAATAAATTTAAATAAGCTTATTAAAGTTTTACAGAAAATATTTAATAACAAATCTTCTTATATCAAGGAAGCACAATAAAGTTTTTTCACTCACTATTGAGGAAAGTGACACTAATGGGAATTTTTCCCCACTAGTGAAGTAAAGTTGGGCATTACACAGCTGATTTTAATTGAGTAATGAGAACATTCCTAGATGGTTGCAGAAAAACATTATTTCTATTAGCTTCTAATAGCTACATCTATATTTCCGCAAACGCAATGTTCGCAATAAACGATGCCTAAACGTTCAAGTACAAGGCTACCGCCTACAGTGCAGCCTCCAGCACTAGTATTATTGTTTATTAAAACTGTCCGGTAGGACAGTTGTATAAGGGTTGATCGTCAAAAACTGCACGAAAAAGCGTAATGTTGAAAAACACCCAACTTTGACATTTTTTTCCTCTTTTTCTATAAAAGATAAAATTCCCAAATTTTCTTTAAAATAAAGGGCAAACCCTCCTTTATAACTGTAATTTTTTGCAACAACCCAGATTAAGTAGATTTTGAGAAAAAAGTTGCCGAAAATGACCAAAAACGGCATTTTCAGAAAATGTTCTTGTTCTTGTTCTTCTTGTTCTTCTTGTTGTTGTTGTTACCTTTTTTGTAAACAACGTAGCGCCTAAACGCGCGAACCGATTTTCATGAATGAGGTGTCATTCGATTCGGAATTTTATGTAGATGTGCCTTTTGGGGGTCTCCACGCTGTACATCGAATGGGGGAGGAGTTAGCCCCATATATGTGAGGCCCCTTCTCAAAATTATTATTACTAATAACTCTGTAAATGTTAACCCGATTTTAATAAAATTTGGCAGGATGAAAGGTTTAGGGCACTCCTACGTAACATTTAAACGACGTACTGCTCTTACTCTTATTAGGGGGAAGTATGGTAATCGTTTCAAATTATCGAAACGTGAACCGATTTTCATGAATGAAGTGTCATTCGAATCGAAATTTTGTACAGATTTGCACTTTAAAAGTCTCGTCGCTATGACTCATAAGGAGGGGAGTTTGCCCCACCCAAATAAGGCCTTTTCTAATACTATTATTACCAATATTTCTATTACGCTTAGTTCGATTTGGATAAAATTTACCACGAAGAAGTGGTTAAAGCTCCTCTACGTGGCTGTGAAGTGCCATCATGCTCTTACACCTACTAAGAGGAAGTACTGCAATCGTTAAAATTATCAATGAGAGAACTTATTTACATCAATGAATTCGATTCAAAATATTTGCCTTTTAGGGAGAAGTACTGTAATCGCAGTTTATTTTTCTTACTCCTCTTAAAAGGAAGTACAGAAATCGCTTTTTAATTTTGCTATTTACGTACAAATACCTTCCTATTTTATTCAAAACGCTTTCTCTAAAAAATTGTTATTGAGGATGGTTTGGGGGACCGCAACTATAATCATTCTTTAAAAAGATCTCTCCAGTGGTAGTTACGGTTCCGACTTAACACCTTTTTAGGTTATAATGACAGAATTTAATATTCCAAATTTTAATAAAATCTGTAAAGCAGATATGTAACTTTGCAAAACAGATAAAAAGGAAAATCTATCCAAAAAGTACAAAAATCTCCTTAACAAAAACTTACAGTTTAAAATGTTAAGTATAAGGGTTGATTAAACGCCAAAAGGTACATAAATCAGCAAGTACCCAACATTTCATTAATACTTCATTAATATTTAAGTAATTTTACTGCATTAAATTTCATTAATATTTTTTTGAATTTATTAGAGGTCACAGACCCTTATGCTGGCCAGTTCATTCATAATTTTTTTTTTTATTGATTTAAATCGCGTCAACATCTGAGGTTATTGGCGCCCGGAGCTTTTTTCAGTGCACTGCCGGCCTCCGGACAGTGTTCTCTCGTTACAGACAACACTGTCCATCACCGGCCAGTGAGCTGTAAGAAGCTCTTAGGAAGAGAAAATCTAAGGGTCAGCAGCTGGATTCGAACCCGGAACCTCCACGTGGGAATCCAATACGCTAACCGCATAGCTAATCCCTTCCCTTAGTTCATTCATAATATTTTATTTTTTGTTATAATTATGATAAAATGTATATTATATCTTCGTAATTAAATAGGTACTTTATTATAGCTTTATTCCAAATTATTCTTCTGATTTATCTTTATTAGGCCCTTTATTCTGAATAGTCACATATACATGCATGTTAAAATAGAAAAAGACAAAGTTAGAGTCGGCTACTGTTTAAATTTGAATCACGGATTTAAAACAATATTTCAGTCTAGAATTCTTCTTACTGAAGTATTTGTGAGTACAAATAACGCATAGGTAATATCCAGTAAATTATTCAACAATAATTATTCATTTCTCAATTGTAATTTAATGTAGTCCCTCTAATTTTACTTATAGTAGGTAAAATACTGGAATAATTAGCTGTCCTAAAAATATGCATATTAAAACTGTCCGGTAGGACAGTTGTATAAGGGTTGACCATCAAAAACTGCACGAAAAAGTGTAACGTTGAAAAACACCCAACTTTGACAATTTTTTTTATTTTTCTATAAAAGATAAAATTCCCAAATTTTCTTTAAATCTTACTCCAAATTCTCCTTTATAACTATAATTTTTTTGCAACCACCCAGATCTAATAGGTTTCGAGAAAAAAGTTGCCGAAAATGAGCAAAAACGGCTTTTTCAAAAAATGTTCTTGTTCTTGTTCTTCTTCTTCTTGTTGTTCTTGTTGTTGTTCTTGTTACCTTTTTTGTAAACAACGTAGCGCCTAAACGCGTGAACCGATTTTCATGAATGAGGTGTCATTCGATTCGGAACTTTATGTAGATGTGCCTTTTGGGGGTCTCGGCCCTGTACATCGAATGGGAGAGGAGTTAGCCCCCTTTATGTAAGGCCCCCTCCAAAATTATTATTACTAATTACTCTGTAAATCTTGGCCCTATTTTGATAACATTTGGTAGGATGATAGGGTTAGGGCTCCCCTACCTAACAATAAAGCGACGATCTGCTCTTACACTTATTAAGGGGAAGTATAGCAATCGTTTCAAATTATCGACACGTGAACCGATTTTCATGAATGAATCGAAATTTTGTACAGATTTGTACTTTAAAAGTCTCGACGCTATGCCTCATAAGGAGGGGAGTTTGCCCCACCCAAATAAGGCCCTTTCTAAAACTATTATTACCAATATTTCTACAAAGCTTAACCCGATTTTGATAAAATTTAGCACGAAAAAGTGATTAAAGCTCCTCTACGTGGCTGTGAAGTGCCATCATGCTCTTACACCTACTAAGAGGAACTACTGCAATCGTTTAAATTATCAATGAGTGAACCGATTTACATCAATGAATTGTCGTTCGATTCAAAATCTTTGCCTTTTAGAAAGAAGTACTGTAATCGCAGTTTATTTTTCTTGCTCCTCTTAAAAGGAAGTACTGAAATCGCAGTTTAATTTTGCTATTTACGTACAAATACCTTCCTATTTTATATAAAAAGGCTTTCTCAAAAAAAATGTTATTGAGGATGGTTTGGGAACCGCAACTATAACCATTCATTAAAAAGATCTCTCCAGTGGTAGTTACGGTTCCGATTTAACACCTTATCAGGTTATAATGATAGAATAGCTTATTCCAAATTTTAAAAAAATCCAATCTGTAAAGCAGATATGTAACTTTGCTAATAGACAAAAAGGAAAATCTGTCCAAAAGGTACAAAAATCTCCTTAACAAAAACTTACAGTTTAAAAAGTTAAGTATAAGGGTTGATTAAACGCCAAAAGGTACACAAATCAGCAAGTACCCAACATTTCATTAATACTTCATTGATATTATTTAAGTAATTTTACCGCATTAATTTTCATTAATATTTTTTAAGAATTTATTAGATGTCACATACCCTTATGCTGGCCAGTTCATTCATAATAGTTATAATTGTGATAAAATGTATATTATATCTTCGTATAAATAGGTACTTTATTTTAACTCTATTCCAAATTATTCTTCTGATTCTGAAGTTGTCACATATACATGCATGTTAAATTAGAAAAAGACAAATTTAGAGCCGGCTACTGTTTAAATTTGAATCACGGAGGATTTAAAGCATTTTTTCAGTCTTGAATTCGTCTTACCGAAATATTCGTGAGGACAAATAACACACAGTTAATAACAAGTAGATTATTCAACATTATTTATTCATTTCTCAATTGTAATTTAATTTAGTTCCCCTAATTTTACTTATGGTAAAATACTGGAATAATTAGCTGTCCTAAAAATATGCATATCTTATTTATTTTATATTACATATACACAACATTGTGGGAAGAACACCTAGATGGAGAATGTAATTGAAGAAAACTATATTATTTACGATAAAGCCAGATTGACTACTTCATAAAATAACAATTACTTTATCGAAGAATGAACTTAAACCGACGATTTTTATTTAAAAATAAAAATAAATAAAATCATTGATGTAAGTTGGTGTAAGCAATTTTTAAAAAAGTTTATGAATTTTTTAGCCTCATATTTTTTTATTTTTTATAACGTTTTCTTTTTCACCAGTGATTAATAGTTTGATTATTATAGATAAATAGATATTACAGTCAATCTAAGTTAAATGGTGTGCTACTTGAACAAATATTTTGTAGATGAAAATGGCCAGCATAAGGGTATGTGACATCTAATAAATTCTTAAAAAATATTAATGAAAATTAATGCGGTAAAATTACTTAAATAATATCAATGAAGTATTAATGAAATGTTGGGTACTTGCTGATTTGTGTACCTTTTGGCGTTTAATCAACCCTTATACTTAACTTTTTAAACTGTAAGTTTTTGTTAAGGATCTTATATTCCAAATATATAACACTGTGGTAAGAATACCTAGATTGAGAATTGAAGAAAACTATTATTTACTATAAAGCCAGATAATTATTACCTATTATTAAAAACGCTTGACTACTAAATAAAGTAACAATTACTTTAATCAAAGAATGAACTTAAACCGAAGATTTTTATTTAAAAATAAAAATAAATAAATAAAATAAACAAAATCATTGATGAATGTTGGTGTAAGCATTTTTGAAAAAAGTTTTGAATTTTTTAGCCTCATATTTTTTTTTTATAAAGTTTTTTTTTTTTAACCTGTGATTAATAGTTTGTTGATTAGATTAAAACTGTCCGGTAGGACAGTTGTATAAGGGTTGACCATCAAAAACTGCACGAAAAAGCGTAACGTTGAAAAACACCCAACTTTGACAATTTTTTTCTCGTTTTCTATAAAAGATAAAATTCCCAAATTTTCTTTAAATTAAAGGGCAAATCCTCCTTTATGACTGTAATTTTTTTGCACCAACATAGATTAAATAGATTTTGAGAAATACGTTGCTGAAAATGAGCAAAAACGGCATTTTCAGAAAATGTTCTAGTTCTTGTTCTTGTTGTTGTTGTTCTTGTTGTTCTTGTTGTTACCTTTTTTGTAAACAACGTAGCGCCTAAACGCGCGAACCGATTTTCATGAATGAGGTGTCATTCGATTTGGAATTTTATGTAGATGTGCCTTTTGGGGGTCTCGACGCTGTACATCGAATGGGAGAGGAGTTAGCCCCATGTATGTGAGACCCCCTCCAAAATTATTATTACTAATAACTCTGTAAATCTTAGCCCGATTTTGATAAAATTTGGTAGGATGATAGGGTGAGGGCTTCCCTACGTAACATTAAAGCGACGATCTGCTCTTACCCTTGTAAGGGGAAGTATAGCAATCGTTTCAAATTATCCACACGTGAACCGATTTTCATGAATGATGTGTCATTCGAATCGAAATTTTGTACAGATTTGCACTTTAAAAGCCTGGACGCTGTGCCTCATAAGGAGGGGAGTTCGCCCCACCCAAATAAGGCCCTTTCTAAAACTATTATTACCAATATTTCTATAACGCTTAGTCCGATTTTGATAAAATTCAGCTCGAATAAGTGGTTAAAGCTCCTCTGCGTGGCGGTGAAGTGCTATCATGCTCTTGCACCTACTAAGAGGAACTACTGCAATCGTTTAAATTATCAATGAGTGAACCGATTTAAATCGATGAATTGTCGTTCGATTAAAAAATCTTTGTCTCTTTGCCTAGAAGTACTGCAATCGCAGTTTATTTTTCTTACTCCTCTTAAAGGGAAGTACTGAAATCGCAGTTTAATTTTGTTATTTACGTACAAATATCTTCCTATGTTATTCAAAACGCTTTTTAAAAAAAAAATTGTTATAGAGGATGGCAACTATAATCATTCTTTAAAAAGATCTCTCCAGTGGTAGTTACGGTTCCGACTTAACACCTTATCAGGTTATAATGATAGAAATGCTTATTCCAAATTAAAAAAAAATCTGTAAAGCAGATATGTAACTTTGCAAAATAGACAAAAAGGAAAATCCATCCAAAAGGTACAAAAATCTCTTTAACAAAAACTTACAGTTTAAAATGTTAAGTATAAGGGTTGATTAAACGCCAAAAGGTACACAAATCAGCAAGCACCCAACATTTCATTAATTCTTCATTAATATTTAAGTAATTTTACTGCATTAATATTCATTAATATTTTTTAGAATTTATTAGATGTCACAGACCCTTATGCTGGCCACTTCATTTATAATATTTTTTTGTTATAATTATGATCAATCACATATACGTACATGCATGTTAAAGTAGAAAAAGATAAAGTTAGAGTCGGCTACTGTCTTGAATTCATCTTACCGAAATATTCGTGAGCACAAATAATACACAGATAATAACAAGTAGATTATTCAACAATTATTGATTTCTCAATTGTAATTTAATTTAGTCCCCCTAATTTTACTTATAGTAAAATACTGGTATAATTAGCTGCCCTAAAAATATGCATATCTTATTCATTTTACATTACATGTATACAACATTGTGGGATGAATACCTAGATTGAGAATGTAATTGTAGAAAACTATATTATTTGCGATAAAGCCAGATAATTATTACCTATTATTATAAACGTTTGACTACTACATAAAGTAACAATTGCTTTAATCGAAGAATGAACTTAAACCAACAATTTTTATTTAAAAATAAAAATAAATAAAATAAACAAAATCATTGATGTATGTTGGTGTAAGCATTTTTTAAAAAAGGTTTTGAAGTCTTTAGCCTCATAATTTTTTTTATTTTTTATAACGTTTTTCTTTTTAACCTGTAATCAACAGTTTGATTATTATAAATAACTAGATATTACGTCAATCTACAGTTCTACTTGAACATATATTTTGTAGACGAAAATGGCCAGCATAAGGGTCTGTGACATCTAATAAATTCTAAAAAATATTAATGAATATTAATGCAGTAAAATTACTTAAATATTAATGAAGAATTAATGAAATGTTGGGTGCTTGCTGATTTGTGTACCTTTTGGCGTTTAATCAACCCTTATACTTAACATTTTAAACTGTAAGTTTTTGTTAAAGAGATTCTAGTTTGATTGTATTCAAGGCCTCAAAACTAGCGTTTCGGCTACCTTCGGGCGTTTCGGCTATCTTCGGGCGTTGTCGGACAAATCAGACGTGTTTAATCACATTTACATTTTGGACTGAAAACGTTTAGTAAATTTATGCAGTTATTAACTGTTGTTTAGTATCCGGTCAGGAATACTTCATTTCGGCCCTGCGTATTTTCTTCGCTTTCTTCTTGTATTAGCATTTTTATTTATTTATTATTAATCTTCTATTTTTAGATGTGAGTTACAAATTGATTTTTGTTTGACCGAGTTCTTGGCTTTATTTTAAAAATGAAAATTTCACGGATACTTTTCCAGAATCTACGACTTACTTCACTCACTTGATATCTTCTCTAATCGTATCCATCAAATTCTAGATCCTTGATTGGGAAATTTCTACGTCATTGCTTAAAAACAGTTGTGAACTTGTTTCTTTAATTCATAAATATTAGATAGATTAGGGCGTCATGATAGCCGAGCGAAGCTAATTATGTATTGTGGTACTGGGTTAGATTCCCGGTCTAAGGCCTTGGATTTTATTTAAAGGTTTGATAAAAGAAATTTACAGTAAAGTAAGTTTGCTAGTCGCCTCCGTCCACGACACCTAATTGGTAGTTGGACGTAAAGCCCCGCCTGAAAAAATAGGCGATTACTTTACTTTTACTTTATTAGATAGATTAGCTAAATTAAAATTTTACAGGTAGTCTTCAATTGAGGCATCTCCCTAGATGATCTCGTGAAGCGTATTTTACGACCACAATTAAAAAGAAAGGACTTCATTAGAAGTTGTTGAACTGTTTCCAATTGAAAATAAGTCTGGTTGTACAGCCTACCCAGATAAAATATGTTTGCTGCTCTACTGAGAGAGATAAATTGACTTAGGTCTGCAGACTTGAGTAACTAGTGAGAAGGGCATAAAGTACAGAAAGAGCAGACACTTCTTCTCCATAAGAGTGGCAGAAGGTATTCCATTTAAAGGTAACATTGGTTTGTTGAAGGGTACAATATGTTTGAAGAAGTATATGTGCCCCGTAGGGGGAAGTGGACTAGCCACTTCTTCAGGGAGCTTGGCGTCCCTGCGGGTATCCCAGTCTAACAACACTTCAACACACACACTGACACTCCTTAACACTCACACACTACACTTAGGACCTGCAGAGGTAGTTGCTGTGTGCAGCTACTTGGGTTTAGCGAACCCACAGGTAAACTCGAGCTCCCCACCACACACCTCACTCACACCATAACACTCACACTATACAGACGACTACACACACTGCACGAACAAGGACACGCACTCGTCGAGAGTCAGAGTATAAATATCTCTCCCTCGCGTGCCGTGGCGAGGCTTTGGGGCTAGGGTGGAAAAGAGGATCCTGGGCATTGAGGGAGACGTTGACCTGCGGGCTTCTTATCCCAACACATGTCTTTGGCCTCGGCTTCACCCGAGAGCTCCACCTGGAGGATACCCCTACTTCAGGAAATCGGCTAGGGAACCCTGTCTCAGACAGGTTCCTAGGGGTAGGAAGGGGGTCACGGGGGCACGGGTCGGTACCTGGTACCGGAACGTTGTCTTCCGTGGCACCTGACTATATCAAGGTTTGATGGTCCACCCGGACAGTAACCGGGTCCATTTGAGCGTCCGTGGAGGCGGGCCCACGAACCTTGATGAATCCCTTTTGATTACTATGGCTAATCAAATCAACCCCCTAGGGCTCAGCCCACCCATTTTCCCTATCCAAACCTCCAATCCCACTCCCTCCCCACATAACCCTCTCCCTTTACCTATCCTAATTCCGAACCCACAACCTCCTATTATTTCCCTCACTCCCCAACCTACTAAACCCCAAACGACCGTTCAAACTAGGCAACGACATGGCGAGGACATGGACATTTCTACAGGACCTACGACATCAGGTTTGCAGTTCACTCTGCAACCATTTGGCCCCTCTTCCCCGCCAAGGAAGAAAGCCAAGGGCGGCAACAAGCAGGAAAACAAGAGTCAGGTAAGTTATAAATTCATAGATCTCGAAGAGGACAACTGGGGAAGATTCTTCGTAGTTAAAAAGAAGGAGGGTACCTTTGTAAACGAGTGTTCGTTTAAGTTAAATAAATTTATAAAGAGTATTGTAGGCAAGACCAAAAGTGTAAAAAAACTCAGTGATGGCTCTATCTGTATAGAAGCTGAGAACCGTATACAAGCAGAAGCAATCTTAAAATTGCAAAAGTACATGGATGCTGAACTTGAAGCTGGTCCCCACAAACGGTTAAATAGTTCACAGGGCGTAATTACTTGCAGGGACTTTTTAAATAGCACAATAGAAGATATAAAAGAGGGTTTGGCAGATGAAGGAGTAGTAGAGGTGAGGAGGATTAAGAGAAGGCAAGATGGGTCCTTAGTGGACACCGCTTCTCTTGTTCTCACCTTCGATCGACCTAAACCGCCACAGTCAATAAATGCAGCATTCTATAAACTGAAGGTGCGCCCGTACATACCATCTCCAATGAGATGTTACAAGTGTCAAAGATTCGGGCACACCTCAATGCGTTGCAAAGCTCCAGAAGCGGTGTGCACATGCGGAAAGCCCATGCATGATGGTGAGTGCACACCCCCAATAAGCTGTGTAAACTGTGGTGGGGAACACTCTGCCAGATCCTCTGGGTGTCCCACATTAATAAAGGAAAAAGAAATCCAAAAAGTAAAGACACTGCAGCAGTTGCCCTACCATGAGGCGAGGGCAATAGTAGAAAGTAATGCTTATGCTTCAAGTGCAATATCCTTCGCAGAAAAGTTGAGGACACCCGTACCAGTGGCACACTTAACAAGCTCCGCCCAAATTCAAGGGCACTTAATAAAAGGCCCCTCCCCTGCCTTAAAGGGGACAATTGTAAAAGTGGGAGAAATCCCACCATTAACCACCTCCCCTGCTTTAAGGGGAGTAGTCCCAAAGGTGGGTTCCGCCCCACCATCAAAACTAAACTCCCCTCAGGGGGAGACAGTAGCCTCAGGGCTACTACCAACTGCTCCCACTACTAGTGGGGGCGCCATAAAGGTGGCGTTAAACCCACCTCAAAATGTAACCGCCTCCAAAGGGGAGTGGAAAGTGGTCAGTCCACCTAAACGCTCCCTGAGGCGGAAAGTAAAGACGATTCTGTCACCCCCCTACCCTACTAGGACTAGGGGGAGAAAATCATTAATGGAAGGACAAACGTCCTCCAAATCCAATGTTCGCTCCCCCAGGAAGCAGTGGCTTCTTATGGGGACGGACATTGAAGCATCAGAATCGGAGGGGGGAAATGCCTCTGACAATCCTCCCAGACGAAGAAAAAAGGGTTGGCCTAAAGGCAAGCCCAAGGATAAGTGTGCCACTGAGTAAATGTATTGTAGAGTTAAACCAAATCACAGCATCCATGTATTTTAGCAGCTATTTCCATACACTGAGTTTATTTTATAACATAATGAATAGTAGGTTACCTTTATTCAATATTTTAAATGCATTAGATATTAAAAAGATCCTGCCAGGTTTAATATTGGGAAAAAATCATGTTTGAGTCAATTATACAATGGAACATGCGGGGCTATACAAGTAATAAAGAAGGACTACGCCGAATGGTGGCGGAATATCGTCCTTTTGGGTTGTGCCTCCAGGAAACGAAGATACGCCCAGGTCATATCATTCACATACCTGGGTACAAAATATACAGTCATGAGGTACAACCTGCCCCAGGTGGGAGGGCGCACGGTGGTGTAGTCGTCTGTGTACGGGATAATATCCCTAGCAGGCGTCTCAACCTACAAACTAATATACAAGCTGTTGCCGTGCGTCTAGCTACACCACTACAGATCACGTTAGCTAGCATATACCTGCCAGACATCTATTGGCGTAGAAGTGATCTGGAAAATCTGCTCTCGCAGCTCCCTGCGCCGGTGTTGTTGATGGGGGACTTCAACTGTCACAACACCTGGTGGGGGTCAGCTGGGACTGATGCTCGAGGCAGAGCTCTTGAGGAGATTATAGATAATAGCAACTTGATGCTCCTCAATAGTGGTGAAGCAACACGCTTCAATGCACACTCGGGAGGCTTTAGTGCGATTGACCTGAGTGTTGCAACTCCCACCATAGCAGTACGTCTAGAATGGACCACACTAGACCATTTGTATAATAGTGACCACTTCCCAATCCTAGTATCGAGCTCCATCTCCAGATCCGACTTTGTAACTCCACGGAGATACGACATCAACAAGGCGAATTGGCCTGCTTATGCCGCCAGAGTGGTAATACCACCCTCTACAGGAAATACCACTCTGGATAGCGAGCTGTTTGTCAAGGCCCTGGAGGAGGCATCTGGTGGTTCCATTCCGAGAGCTGGCGGGAGAGTCCCACGAACCCCCGTCCCATGGTGGACCCCAGAATGTAAAAGCGCCATAGCAGCTACAAAGCAGGCCTTAAATAGATTCAAGAGGTATCCGACGGATGAAAATCTAATAAACTTTAAAAGACTGAGAGCCAGAGAGAGGCGTATAATCAATGAATCAAAAAAGGCAAGTCTCACCTCCTACGTGTCGAAAATTTCCACGTCAACGACTTTGAAGGAGGTGTGGAGTAAAATAAAAACCCTCTCTGGCGGACGAAAAACCCCGTCGGTACCAATATTAAAAGTCAATGATGTCGTCGTTACCGAGCCGCGAGAGGTAGCCGAATCCTTGGCTGGTTACTTTGCTGAAGTTTCCAGCTCACAAAATTACTCGGCAGAATTCCTCCGGCGAAAAGGTAACGTGGAGCAACAGCCACTCGATTTTGAAACCGCTATCAGCGAAGCTTACAATGAACCGCTAACCATACATGAATTAGAAAATACTCTAAAGAAATGTAGAGATTCCGCTCCAGGTGTGGACGGAATCCCATATGCAATGATCCGAAATTTGAATGCAACTGCAAAAGAAGGCCTCCTCCGGTTATACAACACCATATGGGAGACCGGCCAATATCCTGATGGTTGGCGGGAAGCAATTGTCATACCGATCCCTAAAGAAGGAAAAGATCCCAGCGATCCCTCCAGTTACAGACCCATTTCATTGACCACTTGCTTGAGTAAGGTCCTCGAATCTATAATCAATTATAGATTAGTATATGTATTAGAAACTAGAGGGCTTTATAGCCAGCATCAAGCGGGATTTCGCAGACATCGTTCCACGTTGGATCAAGTGAGCCACCTAGAGGCCTATGTGCAAAATGCATTTATGCGTAGAGAGCACGTGCTGGCCGTGTTTTTTGACCTCGAGAAGGCTTATGATACAACGTGGAGGTATGCGATTCTGCGGAAGTGTCACGAATGGGGTCTGCGAGGGAAATTACCAAAATTCCTTCGTGGGTTTTTGGAATCACGAAGGTTTCGAGTTCGTCTGGGGTCAGTACTCTCAGACCAGTACCATCTGGAAAACGGAATACCACAGGGATCGGTTCTAAGTGTTACACTCTTCACGATAGCGGTCAACTGTTTAGCCGAAGTTGTAGGAGATCCCCTAAAAATATCATTGTATGTTGATGACCTCGCCATTTATTTAGCAGGCAAGGACTTAGCCGAGGTTAATGTACTCCTACAACAGGCGATAGATAGAGTGGCTGATGAGGCCAATAGAAACGGGTTTAAGTTCTCTAGAACTAAAACGGTGTGCCTACACTTTTGTCGACTAAGACATGAGCATAATGCTCCAACGTTATACTTAGGAGGCACACCCATTCAGTACAAACCCAACGTTCGTTTCCTGGGCCTCATTTTCGATACTAAGTTATCCTGGCAGGATCACATCGACTACACTAGCAAAAAATCAAGGAGAACCCTCGACATAATAAAATTTTTGGGAAGCTATAAGTGGGGGACGGAGCGGGAAATTTTAAAACGAATTTTCATTACACTCACCCGTTCAAAATTAGAATATGGAGCCCCAGTTTATAGCTCTGCGCGCAAGTCACGCCTGAAACTACTAGATAGAATTTATAATGAAGGAATTAGATTATTTACAGGCGCCTTCCGAACCAGTCCGTTACAAAGCCTCTACGTAGAGTCAGGGATGTTGCCACCCCAGCTCAGGAGAGAACAACTCACCCTGGCCTACGCAGCCGGAATATGGGGGAAACGGTCTCATACCTTGTACCCCGCCATATTTGAGAGCCCACATGATATGGAATTTCGACACCAACGCACGCGGACGAGGCCCCTCGGGGTCCGGGCAAAGGAAATTTTAGCAGCGGAGGGCATCGAGTTGGGAGAAGTTATGAATTGGGGTTTTGCTCCTGACCCTCCCTGGCTATTGCCCTCTGCAAAAGTCCGCATGGACCTGGCAATCCACAAAAAAGAAGAAACTCCCCCCGTTGTCTATAGACAAAAATTATTAGAAATTATGAATTTTCACTATGACTTCCGACCTGTCTTTACGGACGGGTCGAAGATGGGCAACGGTGTGGGTAGCGCTGTGTACACAGAGGGAGTTACCCTTAGTTGGACACTCCCTCATTATGCATCGGTGTACACGGCCGAGTTGTTTGCTATTAGCCAGGCCATAACGCTCATAAAAAACAAAAATTATAATAAAGCGTTGGTGTTAACCGACTCACTAAGTGCAGTCATGGCTCTCCGGGATAAGTTCTCGACGGACCCATTGGTCTCCAGAATATTTTATTATTTATCTGAATTGCGTTCACGTGGACAAAGGGTGACGTTCGCTTGGGTCCCGGGCCACATTGGTGTGTCCGGTAATGAACAAGCGGACGAGGCGGCCAAACGTGCCGCCTCTACAACTACTGATGAAGTCATCCCTGTGCGTCCCACTGACCTAAAAGTATATATGAAACTTCTAATAAGAAATAAATGGCAAGGGCAGTGGGATCGCACAAACGAAAAATTAAAAGAAATTAAACCACGTGTTTGGAACGCTACAGTCGAGAACTACCCGCGGCACGAATCTGTGATTTTGACAAGGCTAAGGATTGGACATACACGTGTGACACATGGGTACCTCCTCATTGCCGAAAGAAGGCCGAGGTGCCCCCGATGTCGAGAAAGGCTGACAGTGTCGCACGTGTTGGAAGGGTGTCAGGCACTGCGTAGCCAAAGAGAAAGAGCAGGCCTGCCACATGACAAGTGCGCTATTCTTGAAGAGGGTTCTCCTTACATAAGGAGGCTATTTACATATTTAAGACATATTAATTTATATTGTAAAATTTAGGTTAGCATTTAGGTTAGTTTATAGTTTAGTTCTTTTAAAGGGGAAAGGAATATCGAGTACTTTCCCCTTGTGTGAAATGTGGTGTGAATGTATTTATTGGCGTGAATGTATTTATTAGCGTGAATGTATTTATTGGCGTGAATGTATTTATTAGCGTGAATGTATTTATTGGCGTGAATGTATTTATTGGCGTGAATGTATTTATTGGCGTGAATGTATTTTAAGCGTGAATGTATTTATCAGCGTGAATGTATTTATTAGTAAGAATGTTGTATGAATGTTTAGGATAGATCACAGTACGGGGTTGAAAGAAATTTTATAAAAGTATTTCAACCCCTCTAGGTTAATTTTAGACTAAGTTTATTTTAGAATGTGCAGGAAAATTTGTTAAAAGTACTGCACATTATCATAGTTCTAAGGAAATAGCCTCCTTATGGTAGATTAGGTTTATTTATATTCGGTAATAAAACACTTTTGGTCTTGCGTTAATATCTTAAGTTAATGTAAATAGGGGAAGGCACGAATATGTTCCACTCTCCCCCTCGTCGACTGGATCGATGGACAAGAGGGGATGAGTGGGATATATACTCCAATATACCTGGGCTCCACCCTACCTTGCTCAGCAAGGTGCAGTATGTGGAAGCCCGAAGGTGACGCGTGCCGACCCAGCTCGAGTGGATAAAAGATGAGAGAAGATAAAAATGATTAGGGGCGCTAATGACCTCAGCAGTCGATGCGCCAAAAAAAAAAAAAAAAAAAAAAAAAAAAAAAAAAAAAAAAAAGTATATGTGAGGTGTGAACTAGTGTTAGCCATTGGGTATGCTAAACCCAACTGCTGTTATATCTCCACAATGCTGATGGGCCTTCTTCTTCCGTTAAGGATTTGGATCTTAGTACTGCGCGCGTTACAAGGTCAGGTCACGATAAGTGGCTAATCGTCACATCTTTCTCCTTTTGTTCCTCAGTTCTTGATGTAGCAATGCTATTACAGCCCACGTTCCAAGTCCAATATGTTGTTTAACTATTCAATCAGAGTAATGCCTCGGATGCAATGCCATCCAAGAAAAGAAATTAACTCCAATTAATGTTATCTCTTGATTCCTTTATCACTCAACTTAATTAAAACTTATTTAAATTAACAACAGCTTTAACAACTCTATTAAGAAACATAAATAACAGAAAATATTAGTTATTTTCCAACATTAACTTTAATCCTCTTAAAAGATTATTTTTAATTAAATCCATGTAAAACAATGCTCAAATGAATTCTAGTTTTTGAAGACTCAAATCTAATTTATTAAGTAATGTTAAAAAGGAACAATCAATTCCTAAATGTACACAGCATCAAGTAGGTAAAGAATGATTTTTTTTTTTTTTAACATTAAATGCTTGTATAGGGGCTTCAAATGACACTAAGTGCTCTTTGATTAAGTTGTTCAGAGGATTAAAACTTGTAAGAATTAATACGAAGGACTGTAAAAAAGTACAAAGTACAAAATAAAATTAGTTATCAATTTTTTAAATATTGATTTTATGTTTTCTCAAGAGTGTTATAAAGAATGCCGCTAGATGGCTCGCCTAGGCAATTCACTTTTCTTTTCTTTTTAATGATTTAAGGCGCGTCAACATCTAAGGTTATTGGCGCCCGGAGCTTTTTTCAGTGCACTGCCGGCCTCCGGACAGTGTTCTCTCGTTACACTGTCCATCACCGGACAGTGAGCTGTAAGAAGCTCCTAGGAAGAGAAAATCTAAGGGTCAGCAGCTGGATTCGAACCCGGGACCTCCGCGTGGGAGTCCAGCACGCTAACCGCATAGCTAATCCCTTCCCTTAATTCACTTTGCATGGTTCATGTGCGAACTATATCTTTTCTCAATTTTCATTTTTAAATAATCTTTCATAAATAACTTCTGAAACAAACTGGTCTTCTGCATCTGACGCTACAGGTCAAAATGCAGCTCGTCGTCGGCGTTCTGGAGAGTATGGATTAACTTATACCCATCAAATACTCCCATTTTGTGGCAGGTGCATTGCCAGAGTTTTGTTCCACATACAAGTCACAAATTAGAGGGGATGAGCATCAATTAAGTCATTTGTTTGTTGGAGGAATTTCCATAGACTTTCTCATTTCTCTTAATCGTAATCTCTCTGCTCACCATGAGCAGATGGGAGTGAAAAATGTTGGAAATGAAGCAAAGATAAAAACAAACTGGAGGAAGAAATGCGAAATATGATTTACGAGTCTTAGAACAACTCTAAGGGAGAGGAGAACTGAAGCAATTTCTTTCCGAAGATAATCTTTGTAATGGTTAATTGCATTTAAAAAAAAAAATAGCACACTAGGCCATATCAGAGCCTAAAATTAGGCCAAGAACATCTTCAGCGCTTTATTAATGACTTGAATTCAACAGAAGAGAAAAGAGCATAAAGAATTAGGTGAACTCTGAGGAAGAACCAGAGATCTCTAGGGAACTGAGTGGACACAAATTTATCTAAAATTTATTTCTGTGGAGGATCCCAAAGCTGTAAAATAAAATGGCATCAGCAATGACTGCCTTGATAAGAAGTTTTGTAGTTACCTTTACTAAATGGATCTTTACTTTTCTTCGTATACAGCATCCGTAAAGATTTTTTTTAAAAAAACTGGAGGAGACACTCACACGACTTTTTCTTACAGCAACTTACTTAGTTGGTTGGCGTCACTATTACTGATTACATAAAGCGGAAGTCGCTATACTGTAAAACAATGTTTTCAGTAAATTGTCACTTCCGGAAAGCCGATTTTTGGTAAATATTTCATTTTTAGTTCCTTTAAGTAGCATCTAAATTAAACTTTATGAAGTGGAATTTTTTTTTGGTCCTCCAAAAGGGCCCAGAACCCTTTAAAGCAATGCCCTTTACAACCTTCTTCATCATTGTTGGACCTCTCTCGCTGAAAGCTAATGAAACTCCTCTATATAAATCCAATTTAATCCTCCTTTCTGATTCAAAGTTTTTTGTTTTTACCCCCCAGTGTTACCCCTGGGTAACTGCTCCACTCGTAACCTTATCATTTATTACTCGGTTATCACTGTTACTTATAGCGCTAACGCGCTGATTGTACCACAAACAGAACAGAACTAAACAGACGCTATCGACTACTTAAAAGACACTTAGACGATAGATCTAAACTGTCTCTGGACAACAAAAGCCTGATTCATACTTCTATTTTGAAACCCATCTGGGCCGTATGGAATAGAGCTGTGGGGTTCAACCAAACGCTCCAGTCTCCAAAGGATTCAATCTTCTTCAATCTAAAATACTCCCAACTATCGTAAACGCTCCATTTTATGTCTCCAACCTGGACTATACACACTGACCTTAACATTCCTTTTATCACCAAAGTCGCTGAAAACACGATACAGAAAACTCCACTTCAGCCTGCAATCTCATATAAATCCTCTAGCTCAAAATCTCTGCTTCTAGAACTCTTCCTGACAACCCGGACAAGACGTCTTAAGAGACAGTGGCCTCGTGATCTCCTCTCCAGTGAAGAGAGTGACTAGCCATATAATATTTGGGAGTGTTACCACTGGGTAACTTCTCCACTCGTAACCTTATCACTGTTACTTATAGCGCTAACGCGCTGATTGGACCACAAATAAACGCAAAACAAAAAAAAAAAATAATAATAATAATATTACTAAAGCATTCAGGACAGTACTTGATACTTCAGTTTTATCTATTTATTGGATATCTATTTATAATAATATCTCTACTTATTATTATCCTAACAAAACTAGGGTAAGCAAATATCGCGATCGTGACAGATTTTCTATGTAGAGATTACGCTAGAAAGTGATTACAAAACTGGACTATATCTGTCTGTGTGTCCGGGGTATTAAATTCCATCAAAACGGGGAAAAATATTTAAAGATATTTAGGGTAAAAATCAATAATTGTTATCCTTAAGTAACTATACAAACTGTTGTTAAAGTTTTAATGTGCAAGAAGATTGGTTTGGTGCTAAGAAGGGAGTGTGACGCCAGTGGATCGAGTTTCAGGACGCAATTAAGGGGGTAGCAAGGAAGTCGCCTCCTATCTTCGGCGTACACACCTGGACACCTCATGTGAGCTTAGTTTTACGGGGCGAACATGGTTCAGTATGAGTGCGTTTTACCATCCTCTTTATATGACTAAAGTTTTGGTAGGCCCTGGAGTGGGAGCCGCCGGCCGTTATTGGAAACTCTCTAAGTAGTATCACCAAGGACCAATATTTGTCCACCTGTTAATATGGGTACTTGGCTGAACTCAATCTCATTTTGTCAGGAGCAACCCCTGATCTTACCTTCGGGCGGGCGTAAACTGGAACTAGGGCATCAAGCTGGTGTCTGTGTGTTTGTGTGTGTGTGTGTGCGTGTATTTACGTAGGCTAACTGGTAAGTTGCCCCTGTTTTGGAAAAGGAGAAGTTTGCGCTACAGGACAGACCTGGTAATACCGGATGGTGCTACGATATTAGAGGAGTTTGACGTCGCCGACTGCCGCCCCATTGCCGTCTCTCACTTCCTCCATTCTACGAACTTTCCTCAAACACACCATCCTCCAAAATCTCTCCACATACAACGCATAGATCTTGACACTGAAGTGAAAACTAAAAAAAAAAAATAAAATAAAAGAGAGGGAGAAATGTTCCCTAGCCTTTCCAGGAGTGTCCCTACTCCGGAGAGAGAAGTCGGTCGGGGTTTGGCCACAGATGTGAACCACGTGAAAAACAAGGTCTCTTGTACGCGCACTATGTCCTCAGTTATAAGAGTTTTACTTCCACACTCCCTTCTGAGAAAGGGGAAGTGTCATTTATAGTGGCCTCACTCTGAGATCCAAGCGAACACATCTACAAACATAAAACACCCAATCTTCCCATATAATTTGTTTTTTTATCAAATGCAAAAGTACCAGGTCAAGGTGGCCATCTCAGCCTGGCCGGAAAACCCAGTTTTTATTTTTGTTTTTCACAGTCAGAAATATTGCCATCATATCCAATTTTCCATATTGAAGTTTCACCAGAATTTTCTGTTTTGAAGTCACAAAAAAAGTTGGGAAAAAAGTCAGACTTTTCTTTGTTTGAGTCCGTAACTTCGTAAAGAAAATTCCTATAACCGGAAATGTCTGGTCAAAGACTAATTTTTCACACACCTGTGTTTTATAATTTTCTCTATAAGTTTTATAATTTTGTCTATAAGTTTTCTTAAGTCTTCAAGCTAATTGCACAATACACTTGCAGACATTAAAACTTCTGGAAGAGACGGTATATTCTTTTAAAGTCATAAAAAAACCTAGACCTATTCCTTGGTCACCCATCCAGGTACTAACCACACCCGATTGTTGCTTAACTTCAGTGATCGAACGAGAACCGGTATTCAACATGGTATACGTACCTGAATGCTACACTAGCGCAACAGCATTATTTGGAACGCTGACTTCAAGGTAGAAGTCGTCAGGCGCAACTCCTTGGTGGGTGGTTACCATAAATTGTTTCTGGCAATCTTAGAAATCAGCAGTAATCCCCACTTTGATGTCTTTTTTACACCATAAAACTGAAAATGTCACGATTGGGTCAACTGTAAAGATTTTTGGATTAGATGACGAATTCTGCTAAAGTAACTTCCCTGGAAGCCAAAATGAATGTAAACAAATAAGCTTTAAACTTCTTATTTGCGTCAATCTCAAAAAAGGTACATTATTGATGCTGTTTTCTTTATCTTGTTATCGCGGATAAGATTATAACTTCCTTAGTGAGCCCTTGCCTATAATAAAAACAATCTTTTTGGGGAGGAGACATTTGTTATATTACAAGTAGATCAATAACTTAAGGGCATTCTATTATCTCATCTCTGTCTAATGTACGGTTTTATTACCGGAATAAGAATTAAAAAAGTAAATAAATTGCTAATTTTTTCAGGCAGGCTTTACGTCCAAGTACCAAATTAGGCCCAATGGTAAACACAGTACTCTAAATTTCAAGTTAAATAATAAAATCCAGGGAGAATCGCAAGGATGGCGCCTTACAATCTAAATTTTTTTTTAGCTAAAATTGAAGATATTTAAAGACTCGGAGTTTGAGCAATGGATCAATTAGAACCCCAAGAACCTCGAGTAACAGAATCTCGTCTGAGTTAACACTTTATTATTTCCAATTTTAATTATGAGTTCATTTTGTGACGCAATTAGTCGCGGTAAGCATTCATAAAGGTTATCATTGAAGTCAATTTAATTCAAACATTAACAAACATTTGTTGAAAATGTGATTATTTGTAAAAATGATGACTAACAAATTATTTTCCTTTCATTAACCTCCATGTTTTGTTAATAAATCGAGTTGGGAAACTCAATGACAAACTGCAGTTCTAATGATGCATACAAAGTACCACCAAGTTGAATAGAAAGTATAATGAATGTATAATATTTTGGAAATGTTCAACTACTAGGTACCCATAAATTCTGCTCCACTAGATGAAGGTAAGGGCCGTGGTTAGCGCGCGTGTATATATATTAATGCTCTAAACCTTTAACTATCTCAAGGTGAAATTAGAGTTGATGTTATCATATGTGAATGAGTTTAATACAAAGTGACTTAGCATTATTATGTGGCAGACAATCATGTATTCACATACACGCACTATCACATATACACACACACACACCAAAAACCAAGAGAAAATGAGATTAGATTGTGAGGCTGGATGCTGTGTTGCTTAGTTACCGCCAGTACCTTGCGCTAATCCAAATATTCCATCTGTTTCATCTACTTCTATTCTACAAAACATTTCGCTAAGACTGTCTGTCTTCTACTCTTACCTTTTTGTTCCGCTTCATCTGCAGTTTCTTTTTTTCTGTTACCCTTTTTCTAATTCATCCTCACCAAAGTGAGGAATCAAAAGATTGAATTCTTGTCAAGGTATAAATACTGTCCCGTCGAATATATCCATCCATTCCATGAAAGAAATTCAAGGAATGATTATTTCTTTTCTTTGAATTCATTTCCAGGATTTGAAATGTCTAGGTTGTAATGGCTACAAAGGAAATTTCAGTCCTGGGTGAGATTAGTGACAGATGTTGCATTGGTTGGAGCATCTAGATATGGATATTCAAGAGAAATGCAATCGAATGGAATCGAATGAAATCCAATGGAATCGAAAAAGGTTCCTAATTAGCGATTCAAGACATTGGGAATACTATTTAGGGTGCGTTCCACTAAGCGCTCACAACGATCAAAATATACCTTCAGTCGTTCCACATGACGACCGCAGGACGTAGTGGCCGTGGCGAAAACGTCTCTAATGATGTCATTATTTTCGCTCACGCGAAGCTCATAACGCCCCACCTTAAGAGCTGGGTCGAAATGGGCGTTCAGAAATTTGGCGCAATTTTTAAAAGCAAAGATGGCGACCGAAAAAATTATATCAGGTAAATGAAAGTATTATCTCATATAAATAATTGAATGTGTTTCTAGAAAGTCTAAAAAAAATAATAAAATGAAAAATTACTTATCCCTTTACATACTAAATCACTGAATAACGACCAATTACACTTTGATAGTTAATAATACGTGGCTTAAGTTTTCGCTTAGATGAAGAACTAGATGAAGAACTTGCTAAAGCATTATTACGTTGCATTAATAAATATCCTACTGTTGCCACAAAAGACATTTTAATTTTATTTAAACTTTTTTTGTTTGTTTTTTTTGCGTTTATTTTTGCTCCAATCAGCGCGTTGGCGCTATAAGTAACAGTGATAACGGGGTAACAACAATAACAGAAGAATACGAGTGGAGAAGTTACCCAGCGGTAACACTCCAAAATAAGCTATTAGTCGCTCTCTTCACTTGAGAGGAGATCACGAGGCCACTGTCTCTTAAGGCGTCTTGTCGGGTTGTCAGGAAGAGTTCTAGAAGAAAGATTTTTAGCTAGAGGATTTATATGAGATTGCAGGTTGAAGTGGAGTTTTCTGTATCTTGTTTTAGCAACTTTTGTGACAAAAGGAATGTTTAGGTCAGTGTGTATAGTCAAGTTGGAGACATAAAAAGGAGCGTTTACAATAGTTCGAAGAATTTTAGATTGTAGAGATTGAATCCTTTGAAGATTGGAGCGTTTGGTTGAACCCTACAGCTCTATTCCATACGCCCAGATGGGTTTTAAAATAGAAGTATAAATTAGTCTTTTGTTGTCGAGAGAGAGTTTTGATCTGTCGTCTATGAGTCTTTTAAGTAGTCGATAGCGTCTGTTCAGTTCTGTTCTTTTAAGTCTAGTGTGGGGGTTCCAAGAAAGCCTGCGGTCTAAGTAAAGCCCAAGGTAGCGGGCAACGTTCACTACTGGTAGAGGTGTTAGGTTATAGATGACTGGAGGAAGAGTAATGCGACGAAGAGTGAAGGTGATATTTTGAGACTTGGTTTCATTAAGTTTAATAGCCCATCTCTTGAACCACTGTTCTAAGGAGGAGAGATGTGACTGCAGATTTCTATGAGCAAGTACAGGATCATGATTAGTGGACAGTAAGGCGGTGTCATCTGCGTATGTGAGAAGTGTAGTGTTAGTATCTGTTGGTATGTCTGAAGTGTAAATGGAGTAGAGAATAGGACCCAGAATGCTGCCCTGTGGAACTCCAGCGTCGATATGTTTAAGTGGGGAGAAAGAAGATCCTTTTTGCACTCTGTAGTATCTGTCGGACAAGTAAGATTTTATGATTAAATAAAACGTGGCAGGTAAAATATTTTTAAGCTTCCACAAGAGGCCAGTGTGCCATACTCAATCGAAGGCCTGCTGTACATCAAGGAAAGCCCCTGAACAACATTCTTTCTTTTCAAGAGAGGATGCAATTATGTCCACTACTCGATGACATTGCTGAATAGTAGAGTGGTGACGTCTAAATCCAAACTGATGATCTGGGATGACTTTAGAGTTTTCGAGGATAGGAAGGATTTGTTTGAGAAGTTTTTCGAAAATTTTTCCTAGTACAGGTAATAAACTAATTGGACGGTAAGACGAAGGATGTTGATGAGGTTTTTTAGGTTTTGGTATAGGACGAATTATGGAATACTTCCACAAGACGGGGAAGTAGGTTGTTCGGAGAATTGCGTTGTATATGGAAGTCAGAAATACCATGGCTTTTTTGGGAAAATTGCAGAGAATGGTTGGAGTAATGAGATCAAATCCAGGCGCTTTCTTACGTGAAAGATGATTTATGACGTATGACGTTATTTAAACGTAAATTTTATAAGTACTCCACTAAAATGTAATATAAAATTTGAATTATATATGTTACATATTTTTAATATAATTCAACTTTACCAATAATTATAAAGTTTATTATAACTGCTTATAAGCGGGGTTAAAATTAAAAAATAACCTCTTCAAGCTTCTGACTTATTTTCGAGGTCGCCATTTGTAATGTTTACATGAACGGTTAAAACGCCCCATAGTCCATTCCACTTGAGTTTTCGATTGTAACGTTCGCAAGCAAGTGGTACGGGCAAAACCGCGATCGTGAGCGTGGTCATTATGAAAGCTTAGTGGAACGCACCTTTAGGCTCTTGTAATTAGCTGAAAATAATTTCAAAGATACTTTTTCCCTACAATCGCTAAATAATAAGTCCATGGTTAAGCTAGTTCAAGTTGCAACTAGCTAGTCAGGTAACCTCCCCCCAGACAAAACCATCTCGTCTAGGACGGTAAGAATAAACTGGACAGTAGACAGAAATCCAAAGATGAAGGTAGGCCAACGATTTCTGGTATTACAGCAATGCGCTGTGAAAGAGTTAAGCGAACTTATTGAATTCCAGAGTGTCTCCCACAGCAGGTCTATTCCAGGACATCAGCCCACTCCAGAAAGCGAAGGGAATGAAGGAGCACTCTATAAGTCCCACGTATATTATATATTATATTAACCTGCCTATGTATTACTACCAAGAAATTAGAATTCTAATTATATCTTTATTTAATATCCATAAATTGTTAAGCATTAATATGAACTTGGTATAATGAAACATTAATTAAAAACAAGTCGCAACTCTAGAAGATCTAAATTAGAAAATTTCTCTGAGCTTTGATGTATTTCTACATGGAGGCTGTCTCTGAGCTTTCCAAAGCTTCTCTGGGCCACTTAGATTAAACCGTTTGCTGGAGAAATTTCGACTACACTTACGTTACCGTCTCGCACTATGCAGCAACATGAACTTTGGATGAAAGGCCAAAACAGTTCAAGGATAAACATGCGTGCTACTTAAGACAAACCCAACGATTTCTCCAGCCTGCAAACCTAACTACACTTTTAATTCTGTATTCCCTTTTTTTTTTGCCTTCTATTTTAACAAGGAATGCGGGATTGTTGAAATCTCCGGCATTACTCCATCACTCTTTATTAAGACAAACACCTCTTTAACATGGGCGCATAAAGAAACCCAAAGTTTCGGTTATATTCCAAATTCTGTCACAAGACAGTAAAATACCGCCAGTTTCTTCCCCCTCCTCCATTAGAATCTTTTAGAATCTGTGTCCAGTATCCGATGTTGATAGACTTGTACTGCAAGTGATTGGTACATATCCCATCCGACAGCAAAAATAAGTAGGCCGAAGAATTAGCGGCCCATATTTATGTGAGACTCCTTACTGTCCACACAGATCTATTGTCTGAATAATAGATTTATTATTAATGTTTAAATCTCCAATTCTATTATTCACTTAAATTTTGAAAAGAGGATTTTGACTGATTTTAAAAATCCATGAATATTTCCATAACTTCTGAGGACACTTCAAAAAGAGAGCTGACTTTAGGCCCTCTTTGTTTGACTTGCCATCTGAATTCTATTAATAAGAATAAAATGTGAGACTGAATTGTTGGAAGTTCGGCAGACCGGAAGTATCACTTTCCCGAACAGATTTTCCCGTATTATGAGATTTTTCTCGCCAACGGCTGCTGCGATTCCATTCAAACTTTGTAGTAGTGATTACACAGACTCATAAATCCACAACTTACTGGTAACATTTGTTCAGGAAGTCGATTAAGGGTACTTCTATGGGAGGAAGTGGGTAGACACCTTCTGTAGTGATAAGAAATATTACTGAAACTTCCGGAGATGGAAGAAAATTTGTGATTTAGAAGGTTGAGCACAAGGAGGAAGTCGTGTGTGTGGCCACACCGGTTGTTTGTTTGTTTAAATCCGGTAAATTCAAAACTTTAATTTCAAATTTCTATCTGAGACGAAATATTCAATTTATATTATGTAAAAAAATGATCTAAATTAACACAAACGTTGCAATTAATAGCAAACCTGGTATTAATTATTGGAATCTAATTTAAAGGGCTTGGGCCACTCTTTGAAGTGGCATGTTTGTGGTTTATTTTGCCCATTAAGGGTTGCTTTAATCTTTTGCATAACCAATATTGGGACATAGGGACTCCGATAAGGTACTACGTACTACTACTAGTACAGAATGCTCTGTGAAAGGCCCTTTTGTTGTATTAGGACAATAGAGACTAGAACAACGAGAATCTGGTAAAATTAAATTTAGCAGTTGTGGAAATTCAATGTTTGGATTTGGTTCAAGGAATTTTCTTCATGGAGTTTTTATTGTTCCCTATTTTGGGGAGAAGGCAGTTTGGCGATCACGTCGAATTTTAGGTACAGAGTCCTCACTGGAAATATTCCATCAGTGTTCAGGTCCACTTTCAGGTCCTGGTCACCCATCCAGGTACTAACCACGCCCGATGTTGCTTAACTTCAGTGATCGAACGAGAACCGTTGTATTCAACATGGTATACGTACCTGAATGCTTCTCTAGCGCAACAGCATGATTGTAAAAACTAGAATTTTTTTTTTTACTGCATTTAAAGGGACTAGAAATCGAAAATCGCTCGATCACAATACTTCTTAAAATAAAGTAAAAAGAAAATCGAAATTAATTAGACCTAAAATATCAGTTGAAATAAAGAAAAGAAATTCTGTGCTCAATAAATAACTATGTGGGCTAGCAATGGAAGGGACATCGTTTCCTTGAGGGCTCGGCAGAAAGCAGCCAGACCCTTCGAAGCAGGAATAAGCAATGTCTCCCTTCCGTTACAAAATAGAAAAAAAAAGTTCCTACTTTACAAGTTCCATAAATATTTGGTTCTCTGCCAACGTTCGGAATTTCCTTGAAGATTATTGGCTAATAATTTTGCTGACATAGTTTTCTCGTAGTTTAGTTAGTTTACTTTCTCATCAAAGAGAAAATTGACGCAGACATTTTCACGGCTTTCTCTTACTGCAATTTTTCTCAAACTACGAACTTTTGCCTGAATGTCAGTTTGCCTGATTTATTGCGCCGAATAGTTTGTTAACAGAAAATAAAGCTCCCCGTTAGGCCCCCAAGCCTAACATAATATTTACCTGTATTTTCGCCCCCCCCCAAAAAAAGGCAAGGGAAGTGTTGCGTCCATGTCAAATGGTCATCTTCGATTGTTACCGGAAATATCCCTTTTTATTTCCTCTCGAAGTGCCTGAGTCTAAAAACTAAATATCTGAAAATCGCTAGATGCTGAAACCATACCAATTTGATGCAAGTTGTAGATTAGCGATCGAAATCTCTAGACCGGAAGTATCACGATAAAGAATGGATTTTCCAACCGGTAATACGACTACTTTTTGAAATTTCCCACAAACTCGCTCTCTGACGACTTTTCCTTTTGTTGTTGATCACCCACCTACACTTCACGCTATTTCATTTTTCCAAGGAAAACCTTTTTAAAGGACATTTCCGGCAGGCGATTTGAAGTTTCATTTCCATTATTTAAATCGTAACTTTAGCCGTAAAGTACGCTCCTACCAGCTAAGTCAGTACGATTCAAGAAGTCCTGGTTTTACTACTAGTTTCGAAACAGGAACATTCCGTTTATTACGTTTCTATTTTTTAATATCGATTCAGTTTTTTTCAAATTGTGCACTCTAAGAAATACAAAGCCTATACTTAGCTAACATAAAGACTACGCTCCATCTAAGCCATCTAAGTTACACTATTCATAATTCTAACCCATCCGGCATTCAACATTGTGACAAAACTGCATCGATCTACAACTGAATCGATCTGCATCGATTAGTACAGTAATGGGGCAACTATTTGTGGATTACACTTACCTGAGGACCAAATTGTTTTTTCGGAAGGCCCTCAGTGTATCGCTTATTTTAAAACAATTTTATATCGCGATATTTAAAAAAAATAAAATCAAAATTATTCATAATCTGTTAAAACTGGTTTCGGCCATTTTCCTGAACTGAAGTTTCCGTTGTTTTTCATTTCCATGAATATTTTTGTAAGCGATGTCACATACACGGACACAGATTCTATCACTTTTAATTAAAAAGTTGTTTTCTGCAACAATCGATTCTCTCCGGTCACGTGATAGAATATGTTATTCCCCCCTCCGTGCTTGCTTGCCTGGTAATTCCCGGAACTCTCTTGTTCCGGCCAGCATTACGTAAGCTAGGCTTTCCATCAGAATAAAGGAAAAAGAACTTAAATTGAATTAGAAAGTTACGATAGGTTAGGATCGTAAAATAAAATATTTAATTTTTTTTTTTTTTTTTTTTTTTTTTTTATTATTATCTGTATTTAAGTTTGTACAAACCGTTACAGAGGAGTTCACAGAATACATGATTAAATTTTAAATAAAAAATACATTTCTTAAGATATAGTAAAAGAAAGGAAATAACAAAAATTTATACTAAAAATACATAGTATAAAATAATTAATTTAAACTTAAAGTAAACAATGAAACTAAAAAACAAACTCTACTCGAGGCATTGTAGAAAAAGAAATGAAGTAGAAAACAATTTTAGAAGTAGGGTAAATAGAGAACTAGAGTACTGGCAGTTGGATTTTTAAAAAGAGACTCGTAACTTATTTAATTTAAGATCCTAATTAATAATGTTATTAAATTTATTTTCTGTACTCGAATTTAGATATAAGAAAAAATCGAAATTCAAAAAATAAATAAATCAATATCTTATCACTTTATTAAAAGAATTAGTTTATGTTTTTAATTACTTTACCGGTGAATCCGTCCTGTGCCTAATTATTTTATTTTATTCTGTATATAAGTTACAATCATTATAGAGGAGTTCAATATATACCAAATAGAAATGTATGGAAAGCAGACAAATTGAGAAAGAGAGAGAAAATAGTGAATAAATAAATGTAATTAAATAAGTAAATAAATGAAAGTTTGATAAAGTGTACAATTTGAAGTATGGAGCTGACTTAAATTTATAAAACATACCTAAGGGTATCTGCTATTAACAATTTTCTTTTTAAGGCTTTAATTGTAAAGTAATAAATATTGTAAAGTTTATTAACAGAATCTATTTTAAGGAGGCCAATCAGGCCATTACCATCCAACAAGTACTGATTTATATGTAATAACCTTAATGATTCAAATAAAGGGCAGGTCAAGAAAAAATGAAAAAGGTCGTCAGGTAAATTCAGGTTGCAGCAAGTACAGATATCCTCAGCGTTCCATTTACAATGAATATCGTCAATAGAAAAAGTTATATGTTTAAAGTTCATCAGCCGAATTCTGCTGATGAGGCGTGTTACCTTAATTGGAACTAGAAAATAAAAATATTCTTCTATACCCGGCACTGTTTTCAAGTGAAAATATAAATGGTTATAAGTCGAATTTTTGGTTCTCTCCCAGTCGTCAAAACTTAATTTATTTTCAAACTTTTTTAACATATTATTCATATTGTTCTTAATGCTACTGGGATCCCGGTTCGACCATAACCACTCATGATCTGCAAATACAAACAGTTTTTTTAATTGAGATGCCCAATTGTAAGTTTCATTAGAGCTAGGCCCATTTTCTAATTCCAATTGTCTGTCAAAACAAAGTCTAGGCAATCTATTAGCAGGCATATTTAAAATTTTTATGTACCAGCGTAAAGTTAACTTGAATATAATATTACTAATTTTATTTTTACCTAGTTCACACCTTATAAAATAATTAGGGGTACTAGCTGGCCAGTGAAACACATATTTAAAGTACCTAGTGAGCACAATTTCTATCTGTTCTAGATACCGTAGTGACCACACTTCCGCTCCGTAAACGAGCACAGATCGTATTAAACTTTCGAAAAATTTATCTTTCGTAGCCCAACTGGATGATTTAGATTTAGTTAATATACCAATAACATTACTAATGGCTGCAGTTGATTTGTTTATCATTTCAGTACATGTTTTGGAAAATATTCCCGTGCTTGAAAATAGAATTCCGAGGTAATTAAAACTATCAACTACGTTCAATTTGTTGTTATTATAATAAAATTGTGATTTTTGGCTTCGCTTACCACCTTTGTTGAAGATCATAATTTTTGTTTTATTTACATTAACTTCCAAACCATTATTTATTGTATACTTATGGAGTGCATTCAATTTCTTTTGTAGTTCCCTTGGCGTGTCAGCCAGAAGTATTAAATCATCCGCGTAAAGTAGGCAACGAATGCCCTGTTTACTGTTTATTGACACATCTTGGCAGTCATTTATTCCAAGGAAGTTGTCTAAATCATCAATGAAAATAGAAAATAGTATCGGCGATAAAACGTCTCCCTGGAGAACCCCCTGAGTTACTTTTATGGGCTCCGAGAGTTGGTCATTTATTTTAACTGAAACTGAAGCTTTACAATATAAATTTTCCAAAATTTTTATAATTTTCCTACTAATGCCAAACTGATATAATTTATTCCACAACAAATTATGATTAATGGTGTCAAATGCTTTCTTGAAATCAACAAAACCACAGTATAACTTTCCCCTCTTTTTCTGGAGATACAAATTGGAGATGGAATGTAATACAAATAAGTTGTCCAGACATCCTCTACCGCTCCTAAAACCATTCTGAACTTCCGAGAGAGGGTTACAGTATTCTGCCCAATTTGTGATACGGTTATGTAATAATTGTGTAAAAACTTTAGTGATAGAATTCAGAAGTGAAATTCCGCGATAATTTTCAGGTAAAAGTGGATCGCCTTTCTTAAAAATGAAAAATGTATAAGTTTTACTCCATGACGTGGGTGTTTCCTCTCTACGTAAAATTACATTAAACAACCTTAAAATATAATTTAAGCCCTCCTCAGGTAAATATCTTAAACATTCATTGGGTATAGAATCTGGTCCCGGAGCTTTATTCAATTTCAATTTATTGACGGCTCTTAATAATTCAGTTTTACTAAACTCAACATCAAAAAATGGATGTGAAACATCTAAAATATGAAAATTAGTTGTTAATTTATTAGAATATGTTATGTTTAAGTATGAAGTCCAGGTCGCCAAGTCTATAGGGTTTATATTGCTGGTTTTTGTTTTGAACTTTCTAACTATCGTCCAAAATTGTTTGGAATCTTTCGCTTTAGATAATTCAGCATTAATAAGTTCAAAATAGATTCTTTTTTCTTTTACTAAAGATTGTTTATAATGTTTCCTAGCCTCAACAAAATTCACTCTTTGTAAAATATTGAAATTAGATTTTTTATATGTTTTAAAAGCTTTATTCATTAATTTTTTCTTAATTTTGCAGTTATAATTAAACCACGGTTTATTTTTTGATGGCGGACTATTTAAAAAATATTTCTTTTCTTGTATCATGCCACTTAATTTTGCGGAGGAGAGAATCACGCTTTTTAATAAGTTATCCATAAAATCTGGTACATTGTTTGTTCCTTCAAATGAAGATAAATTTTTCAAGTATAAGGTTTTATTAGCATTATTCCAAACAAGTCTGGTTGTAGATAGGGGTTGTGCGGGAGTATTTATCGGGTTGAGCAAACCAGTTTGTGAACTAGAGATGTGAAGAGTACATGGCAAATGATCAGAAATAGTAATGTTGTCGGATATAACCATATTAGTGATTAATGGTAAACCTAATATATTACTCCAAATCAAATCTATGACACTATTACCTGAATTACCCAAATATGTGAATCCCCCTTCCTTATCACCATTACTTCTTCCGTTTATTAAAAATAGATTATACTTTTCCATTAAAGAAACCAATTTTATGCCCTTATTGCTCACCATACTATCCATTGATGATCTATGCGGATGAAGAAAAGTGTTTTCAAATATTTCCGAAAAGCCGTTATTCATGTTAGCAACTCGACAATTGAAGTCACCTCCGATATATAAACTACAATCTATATAGTTGAGCCAAATAGTGTATAATAGTGAGTCTAATTTTGAAAGTACCTGATCAATATCGATATTAGGCTGAAAGTAAACATTTCCTACAATTACTTTAGTGTTTTTAAAATGAATTAAAATAAATACCCAGTTGTTTGTGACACTAATACAATCATATTTATAGCCCTTTTTAATTAGCACAACCAATCCACCACTCGGCCGGCCTACCCTATGTTCCCTTACTGCAAAACTAAACAAGTGATCGTAGTGAGATTGTAAAAAGCAGCCTAGGTATTTTGAATCGTCTGAGAGCCAGGTCTCAGTTAAACAAACAATATCAAAGCTCCTAATATACTTTATTTGAAATTTTTCTAAGCTAAATAGATTAGAGAACCCATTAATATTCCAGAAAAACATTTTGAAATTGCTATTAAAGTTATAATTAATAATATCATTAACTTTATTATTAACAATACGTTTTGAAACTTTAATTGACTTCGTACCTTGCTTCATAAGATTACCCTGACCTTGCGGTAAATAATTGTTAACATTTTGATTACTATCCGGGACCGCTACTGAAGATGTACCACATTCTAACAAATCCTTAGGTGATGTTATACCGCAGCTATGGGTTGGCCGAAGAGTTGACGGGGTGTTTACTTCTTTAAAAAAGAGCGCAGAGACGATTGCAGAGTTGAGGAAGTAGTTTTGACTTTTCTTTTCTTCACAATAGAACCACTTTTTTTACTAGCCTCAGAGGTGTCCGTTTCTATTCCACGGTCATCTCCTGAATAATCTATCTCGGACAAAACTTCCGAGTGTTTAGACAAAAACCTATGAATATCATCAACTGAGCGTATAAACATCACTGGGGACTGGTCATTTTCTCTAGCCATAATTAAATTGTTCTTTGTCCAAATGTAATTTAATTTACATTTGTGTTGAATACTTTTCAGCTGTTTAAAAAGCCATGCATTGTGTGGCGACAAAAACTCAGAAATATATATTGGCTGAGAGGGAGCCAAATGCAGCAAATCAGTATTGAGAATATCTTTCTTGACACGTTTCAATCTAAGAAATTCCAATTTATCTAAATTCCTTATAAATTTTACTATAATTGGACCATTTGGTAGTTTAGATTTGATGCGGTAGCAAGAATCTATTTTAAATTCATCAAAATTAAAATCTATTGCCTCACTTATTTGTTTAACGATAGCCATAACTTGCTCGTTTTCTTGATGTGGAACATTATTGATTTTTATTCCATTGTATCGCACAAATTGTTCGGTTGTATTAAGCTGTTGTTTCAGAGAAACAATTTCCCCTCTTAATTTTTTATTTTCCTTTTTCATGCCAATAATGTCATCGTTAACTTTCTTGAAATTATCATTTATTTTTTTATCGATAACATTAAAATCTTTGCGTAAAAGAATTATTTCGTTAGTTAAACATTCCAATTGTTTAATCAAAACAGTCAGATTAGGAGAGTCTACGTTACCATTGGCTGTCCCCACTCCAGTAGCTCCGTTATCCATCCCTACCTCTTTCACCTGGCTTTGCACTAATAAAAGATTTAATAAATCTAATCTTTTTTTTTTATTTAAACTGTTAATTATGACGTTAGTAATTATGCAGATTATAAGATTCTTACGTCAAAAGATAGAGCACTGAAAACTGTATAAATCAGTCTAAAAAAAACTATTTAATTTACTATTTAACCGCACTTAAAACCCCAACAAATACAGAGCACAAATGCCACGACCACTCAGCACGGCGACTAGATGTGAACCGAAAAACCACCAGCTTCGGCGGTACATATACTAAAATATTTAATTGAAAAGAAACAAAATTTTAAATATGAATTAATTAAGATTAAAAAGAGTCGTACAACTTCCTCTCTAACCAATTTACAAATTAATTATTAAATAATTCTTAAAACCAGAAAGAATTTTGTCTCCAATATTAAAACGTTCATTACAACAAAAAATGGCGTCATAGCTCCCCTCGAACTTCCAGACCAACTGATAGAAAGGGGTTTAACCACCTTTTGGTCCTAATAAGCCCTAAGCCGATTACATACAAAATTACAGAAAACGCGTAAAAGTCCACCTTCCGGTTTACTGATATTCTTTCTAACTCAGAGTTTTTGTAAGTCATTTTTTTTTTTTTTTTTTTTATATATAGAATATTAAAAAATGGTAATAGAACTGTACAATATCCTGAAATGTTACATTAGAGGACAGCTCATTCCACCAAGCGGAAAGACCCTGCATAAAGTTGATTGGGGGGGGGGAACAATTTCGAAAATATGTAACTATCGTGCGCAATGTACGGTTCTAATACTTAAAAAAATCTCTTCCAATATCCTTATTTAATGTAAGAACTTGTTCAACGTGTTCAAAAATGAAAACTTTGTGAGTAAAAGGCACAACTTTTTGTGAACATTGTTTTTTGAGGGGGGGGGGGTTGGACTCAGGAGATCACAATATTTTTCTAACCTAGTTTAGGAAAATCTAGGTGTTGTAATCTATTATCTAGGTTGGGAAACACTGTACAGGATAAATCTACAAAACTTAAGGGCCATCTATTCTTAAATTCTCGTATTTTTATTAAATCGAGAAAATTACTGACCTATTTTTGACCCCCCCTATTTTATTTTCAATTTTCATTTAACCGGAAAATTAAAAATGGAATAATTTCTAAATTGGGGGGGAAAAGAAAATGCTTGAAATTATGATAAAACAGTTTACAAAATAATTTATCGAAATGAAAGCAGCAATTTTTCCAATTTTCAAGGAAAATGGAGTATTTCCCAATAAACTTATTTCAACATTTTGTGATTTACTTTCTTGTTAAAGCATTGTTTGGCCAACATTAGAGAGTTTAATGCTTTCATTAATTCACTTTTTTAGTAGCATAGAATTTCCCTCTGGTCGGGTTTTTCCCCATTTATTTACTTTTCTTCTCCCAAAATTTTCTCAAGCAAAATTGGATGAAATTCCTTTTAGTATTATTTTAATTCAAGAGTGGGAAAGATTTAGATTTTTTGCCCTAAGGGCACAGTTTCTTCATGTATTTTATAATTTATAAATCTAGGGATTATGGGTGGCTGTGGAGATTTTTTGTTTATCTATTCCAAGATTATCCAAAGATAACTTGATTTTACGAAGAATTTTTGATTATGAGACATCACTTAGTGGAATTTTGTACGGGAAGGAAGGACTTTATCAATATTCAAACCGCTTAATCTCTTTGGTAGTAACGATCACAAATATATATTTTTTTCGTTTATTAGCAACTGTACATTATGTACAGAAGTCATTCATTCGACTTCATGAAGAGATGTATACATATACTTTGGGTACTTTGGATAGAAGAACTTTGTTGTGCCACGAACAAGAGGAGATCGCGGAACACCGGAATGGTGCCACTGCTTCACAGATTTAATTAGTCTGATGAACAATTTTGTAAACAATAATTTGGTGTTGATTAATGTTGATTTAATCGTCTTCTTTTTCTGATGTTTTATTATATTGTTGTTATTATATAAGAAGGACAGAAAAAGAGAAAAAAACAAAAATTGTGAAATAGAATGAAGAAAAAAAGTTATATAATAAAGAATGAAATATGATATAATGTTTGATGGGGGAACTGAGAAAGCAATTCATCAATCAATGGGAAGCCGGGAGACTGTTTCGGCCTCTATCCTTGATTTTAGTTGGTAGACGAGGTTGTCGATGTCTAAGCAGCCAACTCTTCTTCACACTCTACGATAACTATTCCTTATTCCCAACTCCAACTGAGAGACAATTTCTATTTTACAACTTAAATGAGTTCAATGCCAAACATTTAACTATATTTTCACAAATGTATCTTTGTTTTCTTAACCTCTGATTATGGATGGAAGTGAGAAACTGGTCAACAAAAAGGTCTTACAAGCATGTTAGGACAGGCAAAATCAACAATCTCTACAACACTACTTAGTTTAGAAACACCTATGTAATATGTATAAATGGTCAGGAAATTATGCTAAACAATCTAGCGTTCACACTAACACTACTTTTACTACTACTACTCTTAAAGTACTACTACTCTCTCTGATTATGGATGGAAGTGAGAAACTGTTCAACAAAAAGGTGTAACAAGCATGTTATGACAGGCAAAATCAACAATCTCTACAATACTACTTAGTTAGTAGCACCTATGGAATATGTTATGAATGGTCAGGAAATTACGCTAAACAATCTAGCGTGCACACTAACACTACTTTTACTACTACTACTCTCAAAGTTTGAACTAACAAATTTTATCAAAAATCTGAACAAATTTTTCATAGAAAAATGGTGATAAAGACGTAAAACTATTTGTACGTAATGTGTTTACGAAGTTAACAGCAAATCCTGAGAAGCCACATCCTGGAAAATGAACAATCCCATTAAGAAAAGAAGTATTTCCTGTTGATTCCAGTTCAGTAACGCATTAAACTCGCCTCAACAGTCTACAATTCATAAAAAATGGCACTTTACTTAGAATCCATTGTCGGACTTCTTCCCAGAAGTGTCCTCAATTCGAATTTCCTGCGGAAAATGTTGCAAATAAATGCGGTAGATCTGCAGAGTTGGTACCAAATGTTTATGGAAAGCGTTTCGTGGAAATCTTTAAAAAAAGCTGTGGGGAGAATTAATTAGGATGAGGGGTATGTCATGTGTCGTCATTATGGCGTCATGATGACGGAATGTGTCGTCGTCACTTCCGGCACAAAAAAAGGATCCAGAATCGGCGAAATCATACTACTGGTTTTCACTGATTTTGACCAAAACTTTTTGTTTTGTGGTGACCACTTTGTAAATAACCACTTTTTGGACTCGAGGGACCTCAACGTGGTTATTTCCGGTCTAAACTCGAACATTCGCTTGCCTATAGTACAGAAGTGAAAGTAGAAATGCATCTTTAAATGTTTGTTTTTAAAATTTCGATACTGGACAAATAGTTTTCCTTTTTATTTTTTAAACAAACAAATGTAAAATTTTCATAATTTTTTATCCCACTAACCAAAGCTCTGTGTATATAAATATTGCTGGAGTCTGGCTGCCATGACAACCTAAGAGCAGAATGATTCATGTTTGTCCTATATATATAGTGGTGGATGAGTGTGCTAGTGTAGTATTCGGCCACAGAGTGGACCCCCACACTGATTGTTATTGTTACAGAATCTATTGTCATCCCTCGGGATCACCAGGGCCGGACACCCACTCTCCTTCAGTCCTCTCCTTCTGGGTCGGCCATAAAGCTATTCAATTCAAAAACATTCACAAATATTTGGGCCAAAATATTTCAAAGGGCGACCAAAGCGACAATCCTCTCTCCACGCTGTCAACCTCATGTAAACACACAGACGTACCCACCAAACCCTAGTGGGACCCTAAAGACCCTCAGAGCCCATTGATTTCTCATCCAAACATGGCAGCCCCTTTCTAAAATTCTGCAGGGACGACTCCCATGACTTTTCCCCTTTCTACTTACTCATTTTCTCCAAAATATTTAATTGTTGCCGACTCATGCAATATTCTGAAATATAAACTTACAGGATAACCATCTCAATCCCTCCCCCAGAACTGCCTTTCCCAGAACAATGTTAAATATAAATCTATAACAAAATTTTGTATGTAAGTAACAATTTATCAAGTGTACAGAAAAGCCTAGAAGCTTTTCCGGAAAATAAAAACAATCCTTTGAATAAAATAACTTTTCCTAGTTAAAGAATCGATTCAAAAAATTCGATTTTAGCAACAAATTTAATCGCCTCAACGGGTTTTTCCACAAGAATCAAAGGGCGTGAGTGGAGTGGACGACGACCATCCAGTGATGGAAGCCGTTAGTTCGCCACGTTGGCAAGCTTACACAGCAATCATCCTCGGAGGTCGGCGTTAAATGTTGAGATGATCGCGTGGCCACCGCCGATTCAGTCTGCGCTGTGGATTTGAAGCAAGTGTAGTGGACATGTTGTGTAGATCAGAGGGTTGTAATGATTGTGTAGATTTGAGTGGAGTTTTGTGTAGCAGAGATTGGGGCTATTTTCAGAGACGAGAGGAATATTTAGATCAGAGTGTACGTATAGTATGATTGGTGACGTAGTAGGGAGCGTTAACACAAGAATCTAAATAAAATTTTCGGGGAAAAATTTTACGATTCAGAAACTGTAGATTTATATTTTCATGATAACCATAAGAATTTTCCAGAAAATCTATGAACCGTTTGAGAAAAACCTCAAAATACTGAAAAACCTGTAACACATCCGGTCAATTGACTTTCAACAAATTCAGAACATTGGGGTCCTCATTTGATTCTAATTTGTTATTAAACAGGCAACGACAATAAAATTCCCCCACCCCCAAAAAATCGTATTTTAGAAGGGAAAAGCCTAATCACTCCCCCTCACAGAAGTTTTCTTAATAAAATTTTCCTGGGGCATGCTGAGTTTAAAGAGAATCGAAAGCGCCGTTGTTTAAACAATCTTGGAAAAGTGGGAACAACCTGGATAGCCAAGACTTATTGTGATTTTTTTTTCGTTTTTGTGTTGTGGTGGACCTGCAGATTCCGGTCTATTTTTGTAAAAAAAAACACTTTTTCGTATTCAGGAGATCTCAAAACAAGTATACTTCCGGTGAAAAATCACAAAATCGAAAATCTGCAGGATTACAATACTTCCTCTTACTAGATTTTTTATTTTTTATTTTTGAAAAGGCTGGATGGGACCTACGCCCCAAGGCACCGCAGCCACAAGAGGCTTATTGGGCCTTCCCCCTTTAAGTCTAGTAGATGAAACCTCCTCCTACTAAGGAGTTGGAGGACTTTGTCTACCAGTTCTATTTGCGCTACTATCTGCTTTGGCCTCAAAGTTCCAAAGATATCGGTAGCGCAGTCTCTCAATTGCAACGCAATCGCACAACAGGTGAGAGGCTGTTTCTTCCTCCTCCTGGCACAATCTGCACAATGGTTCCGAGGCTGATAAGCCCCTATCTTGTGCAGGTGCTTTCTGAACCTTCCGTACCCTGTGAATGGCCTGTAATCAGAGCGATCTGATTCCTGCCCAAACCTAAAGTCACTTTGGTTCTTTGTTTGCACAGCAAGGACATAATACACTTGCCGTGTTTAACCTCCGGGAAGCATCACCCAGTTCTTTTCATGCTCTCTCTCCAGATCCAATCTCTGAGTGCCTCACAAACTCCCAATCTTGGAGATCCCTAGGACAGGTTCCAGGCCAATGAAAGGAGTACTAGCTCTGACCAACTGATCTACTAATTCATTCCCCTTGATCCCCACATGGCTACTAAGTTGAATAAGTGGAAGTACTTACGATAAGAGAATAATTTAAGAGCGAAAGTGGTCTTTTTTTGAAGACACTTATCAAGGTTCTATCTTAGAATATTTTGCGGAACATTCAGCCAACAGTACCAAGACCACCAAATGGAACAGAACCCGGGCTGTTTACTTCTAGAGAAAAAGAGGTGACGTAGAAAACTAAAAGTTGGTGGAAAAGGTTGATGACACATTTAATGGCGGGAAAAGAAAAAAAGTGTGGCGGGAAAAAGTGGATGAGCCTAAAGATGGAGAAAAGCAGGAGAAAGAATGGTGGGCGATTCTCATGGTGATAGACTGCCGCCGGAGGAGCATGTTAGCAGCCTGTTTATGCTGCGGGACCCCGATTGGGGGGGGCACAGGGGTGGCGAAGCCCGTATGTTAAGAGTTCACTCGCTTGTGAACTAATGTGATGTTATACACAGGGCAAATATCTCTCGCCTTCTTTTCGGTCCTTACCGCCGGGGAGACAGGAGGACACGGGCGCAGGCCAAGTATAAGCGGGGGCCAGGCCAAGCGGTTTACAACTTCAAATGGTCCGTAAGGGCGTAGTCCCCCTCCACCACCACTTGCAGGCACTAGATGTCGCCACTTCCCCTTTACAACCAAACCGCACACATCGACACACGCACGTGCAATACATATATATGTCTGTACAAAACATATATCTGTCACGTTTACCACCCGTTTCCAGGGAGGCTAACTGAACTGTAGCTCTGCCAGAAACCCTCTCTGGTTAGTAGTTCACAAACAGCCACCTCTGCTAGCCTCTTCAACTGCTCCCACCACTCGCACATCCATTCCTGTCTCTTTAGTTTATCCCATTCATTTATCCTACAAAAAACACCCAAAAAATATATCTAACACGAAAACATCAAAATCGCAGCCAGTAATCCGGAACAATTATTTTGCCCTACAGAAACATTTACAAATACTGAGTTATTTTCTAATTTACTTGGTTACTTACGTCACAAGATTAAGAAATTGAGCTCTCACCGGAAATACGAGATTTGAGTTGCACTCATTGCGGAAAAATCGAGGGGAAAAAATCCCATCACTTTCTCTTAATTACATTCTTGAAATGAAACTAAGTTTCCACTTAATGAAAAGTTAATAATTAATACTAATGTAACTAAAAGGATAGTTGTCTTCAATGACGTAACACTGTGAACCAAAAAAAAATTCCTGTTAAAGGAAGTGCGACGTCACACTTCTTTGGCTCCACACTAAAATCAATATTAATCAATCAAAATATCAATCCATGTATATCGCAAGGACGCACTTTTCATAGACTTTTATTTATCCAATAGAAATTTCGAATAGACGTTTCATGTATATAACTATTTGAAGATCTGAACAAAATTTAGTGGATAACTGCGCAAAGATGATTTACCATTGGGTTGATCCTGGCAGAGAAGAAATATTTTCCAATAAAATCTAATCTTCAAAGTCTCTGTGGCAGTAAAACTGAAGTAAGGTGAATTCAGCACATGGATACTTGGTTGGTCTATTAATGAGAGTATGAACTGTTCAGAGATCTATTGAAACGCAACATCCTCAATATAATGCATAAATAAGAAGGAAAACACACCTGGAGGATGTACTACTTTTTTTTTCTTTTTCTTTTGGCAGAAAGGCAGAAACGGAAATAGGCCAGACTGAGCGATGGAGTGGTGGCTGCCCTCAGAGACGTGTGTTGAGGCTGTACATTACATTAAAATGAGACTTTAGAGGCAAACCCTGCTCTTTTCCATCACCCAAAAGTGAGACTATGTATGAAATTTAGCTGTCCCAAATACATACTAAACGAGTTTTCCATCTCAGGGAAGCTCAAACCATGAGATCCGATGAAAAGCCAAACTTAGAATCTGTTGCAGTACATCCGCTCATCTGGAGTCAACAAGATATTTGTTAATTTATTTATTCTCCTTGAACACTGCACGTGTTGTGTCAGTGTGAGGGGCTTGTCCTGGCTAAGGATGTTACTTCTCGGGGAGGAAAAACCAAGGTCTGTGAGAGCTTTACCCAGGAGTCGCTCTCCAGAATTAAGAGTCTGATCAAAAGGTCGAGGTCTGGTGGGGTAAGCTTCTAGAGTGCGGGGAGCCACAATAGATCCAAAGGGGTCGCAGTGGCGTAGGCCTTCAAGGCCGCCCTAATTTAATTCTATTCTATTCTCTTTGAGAACTTGTTTAGTCATTTCATTTTGACCGGAAGTTATATCATAATTTTTCCAGTTCTCCAGTATTTTTTTTTTTTTCATTTTTCATCTGCTATTTCCTGAGTACTCATCTGAATGCAGGAAGTTTTCCTGGAGCACTCGACTGCGAAGGAATGAGGCGGTCTGTTTAGGTCGGGAGAAGGCCACTTGTGACATTGCGCATCTCCGGAGGACTCTTGAGTAGGGTCTAAGTGAAACACCTTGCTGTCTCAGTGCCGAAGAACCCACTTCACCCACTTTAAGTTCGCCGCTTCTACATAATGAACCACTTCTGTGGCTCTCAATTCTATTTAGATGGTCCCCTCAGATGTTCCGCCTATTTGAATTACAATCTGATTAAAAGTGTTATTTTAATGAGGATAAAACATAGTTTATAAGGTCGACTTATGGCGGAACAACTTTTTACTCGTCCCAATTAAATTAGTTTAATGAAGTAAAATTAAATACTTCCCGCGGACAACGGAAACAGTATTATTTATTACTTTAATCTTCCCCTTAAATTTTATTACGATAAATATGGAATTCTTACTGTTCTTTGCAAACATTTGGTCGCTTTTTGACAGCAGCTTTAAATTTGTAGCATTGGGAACTATTTAGAATTTTTAGAAACCTTAAAATAATGATCCATGTTTGGGGTGAAATCAGGTTTGGGTAGGACTCACATAGTGACGACATTAAACCAGACTATTGACCCGGTAAGGTTAAAGTGACTTCCTTTATCACTAGAAAAAGTTTTAGAATTTCCTGTAAAATTATTTTTTTCAGTTCACATTATGATATAGAAGGCATACGTTCTTTGGATGACGTATTCTATCAGCTGACATTCTATTCTCTTATTTTTCCAGTTTAGATAGATAAGGCAATGTTGAGGAATTGGGTCAAGATTCAAGAGACTGGTGCACAAATTAGACCCCTTGGGAAAGGGGCCAATCTTCTACGTTTGTATGTGTATTTCCGGCTGTATTGTGCCGGCTGTTTGGTGTCCCGAGGGTGTGCGGTTGGTTGGGCATAGGATGTTTCTTCTACCTTGGCCTTACCCATTACACCCTGTGGGGCGTAGCCCAGTTCAAGGAGAGGGATGGAGTTTTCTATTCTTCTTTTCTCCTGCGAGATACCCAAACATCCAGATCTCTGCCTCTTACTTCTTCTCCTTCTTCTGCTTCTGCTTTAAACCTTCCCCTAATCAGGTTACCTACGTCCCTCTGTTTCTTCCTAGTTCGTCCTTTGTCCTTAGCATTAACTAAGTCCTGGCGAGTATCTCTCTCTCTTAGAGCCAGTGTAGCCCATTAGTGTTGCGTCACCCGTGTGAAGACACACCTGGTCTCTCGTGTCCCATAACTACCCCAACGCACCACGTCTACTCTGTGTGCGCACATGTGTTAGTTAGTTTCATTAAGTACATGTACTGTACTTCTTACAGTTGCAACATCTTCCTGTTTAGCCTCATTTCCTCTTCTTGTTTTTCCTCTACCTTTTTCTTCCTCAGCTTTCCTTGTTCGTCTCAGCTAAAGTAAATTACTTAAGGACAAATACGTGCACTGACAACTAAACGATTCAACTCTCGTTTCAAGATCCATGCAATGAATTCAAGGGGGAAACTCTGCACAAACCTGGAGAGTCATTGATACCAAACATCATCTTCATCTTAAGAATCGATCCAACTACTAACAGGAACAAGCACGTTCTCCCTCTTCATAAAGCATCCATATGAGAAACCCTGGTAAATCGTACAGATGGAACTTCAGGTCTTTTTTTGGCAAATATTCCACAAATTAGGGCCTGCAAAATGGAAAATTTGTTGGCCTAAAACGCTATAATGTCATAAACACAACTGCTCATGTCCACAATCCTAAGAAAAATGATGAAATAAAATTTCAAGGAGCTTTTTTTTTTTTTGAAGAAAATCCGGAATAGTAGGAAAATCCGAACACACTCGGACTTGAGTGCTAAGTTAGGGGCGGCTTCCATCTAATAACATTTAAAACTTGAGTTTCCTGTTACATTCGATTTTTGAGCTGTGCTCGTCCAACCAAGTTTCCTGTTACATTCGATTTTTGAGTTGTGCTCGTCCAACCAAGTTTCCTGTTACATTCGATTTTTGAGTTGTGCTCGTCCAACCAAGTTTCCTGTTACATTCGATTTTTGAGCTGTGCTCGTCCAACCAAGACCCCTGTTACATTCGATTTTTGAGCTGTGCTCGTCCAACCATTATTTTAAACTTTGCAGACCTTAAAATGTGTAATATTTAAAAAAAAAAAAACCATAAAAACCTAGATATAGCAGATCAATAAATAGATCCTCTTTACAAGGTGCAAGTGGGGTGTTAATAAAGAGAATAAAAGTTTACCAAACAGAAAGCTTTTGCAAGTAACAGGATACCCTCAGGACAGCGATTGATCTTTAAAAAAAGGTTGGCAACCTTGATATCTACTTTCTAAAAACTTCCTCTTTGTTATTGTTGTTGTTATTGTGATGGAGAAAGAAGGGCGCAGAGGGTAAGTGCGGCCTCCTGTAGGAAGTAAGCATCATTCTTCTTCGACTTTCCTTTGGACCCATTCACCCATTCTTGTTCCTTGATCAAACAAATGGTAAAGCAGGGAGCTTCTTTACTACTAGTAATTTCTTGTATTGGGGGTCTAAAGAAAGTAATTGGCGTAACATTACTTCTATATTACTACTCCAGCGCTGCTGTACCCATCAATAAACCAATATCTTTATTGATCTAAATACCAATTAGTTCAGCTATATCTAACCCATACGTTCCTCGTGTTAGTCATTGCCGTCAACTGCTGAAGCTTGTTTAAAAGGATCCAGGGAAGGCATAGTGGGATCATATCCAGCTTTAACGTGGTTATAACATCCTGTTAAAAGTATCCATACTTGCAAAATAGAACCTGGAAGACATACTAAGGGTTATTCTGAAAATTAATCTTAAATATTGTCCCTCCAGTTGGACGGAATGTCCCAACTTTGCATTGCTCGATAACCCTTTTTCGGACATAAAAACATGAATATCTTCCCCTGTATTAACTCCATCTCATTCAATCAATTGCTATTTTGCGTCAGAATGATGAAGAGGGACAGAGAATTTATAAAATCAATTTAATCATCTTTGTTTTCAAACTCATAGAAATAAAGTTATTTTTTTAATAAAATTTCTTAGAGAGTTAACTTTAAATTTACTAGAAAACACGATCGGAATCTCAAATCTTCTAAACTGGATTTTCAAAGGAATCTTCATATTGTGAGCTATTTTCCTCATTAAAGTGCTCTAAGTTTTCCGCAAATTTTGGAACTCAAATATTAAAGAGGGTCAAAATTATTTGCTGGAAGCTGTGATTCCACAGTTTTTGCTCACACAGATCATTATGCTCAAACATTATTGCGAATCTCCGTTTACTAGTTTAATTGAAACTATAAATAAAGAACGCCCAAGAAATCTTTAAATGAACTTAACACCCCTCCAGCTGAACGTTAACCGAACAGAGAGCTTCAAATCCTTATTGCAGAAAGTTTTGCCCGCTCACTGCGGTCCCGGGAGTTGTAATCTAACCCTCCCCCCTCTTACAGATGAAGGATAACATAGGTAATGATCCCGTAGGGTGCACACAAAATCTTTAGTTTAATATAGATTATAATTTAGCAGCTTGTTAATTATAACAGCCTAAGACTATGTTTTAGATTAAGTCCCCCCTCTATTAAGTAGCACAACTTAACTAAACTCTAGGTAAGTTTAGATTACGATAGTTCCCTAAGGATGGTAAAGTTTTGATCATCAACTATAAAATTTTTCACTTGCATTTTTTTTAGCAATTTGAATTTAATCTAAAAAGTTTTTCAGCGAAATTATTTTAGGATCTCTTTAAATCTGGTTTAAAATAAAAATTAAATAATTTGTATAACATTAGATGCAATTAGTAGTACACTCTTTGCAGCTGCATGTGTACCAGTCTTGCAGATCAAAGACTTTCGCATTACCGGAGAAGGTTCTCGTTTGGATGAAGAAAAATTACATTGATAGGAATTGCAGTTTCAGATAATGACTGATACTGAGTCATTTTCAGGGAAGAACAGAGTTTAAATGCAGTTCATTATGGAGGAATGCGTTCGGAGAAGGCTTCTCCAACGAGGAACGAATTCCCTGAGGATAATACCTGGCATCGGCTCTTTTTCAGGATTGCTTTAGTAATTCTTTACTGCGTTATTGCTCTATATTTTGGTATTCAGTGCCATTAGGTCTTCGGCTTTTTCCGGCGATAATGAAACGGGATGTCTATTCCAGAGACTTTTCCGCGTCACCCTGGTCATTTCAGTTAGAGGATAAGATAGATGTCACTATCCAACAAGAGTCCAAAATGGTATAAATCTTGACAGAGATTCTACTTTCTAAGGCTGTACATCGGCCATCACTGGAAACCAACCAGAGCTCGAACAGGCAGCAGTAGTGACTCTCCCAATACTTTCCAGGGAAGAGATATCCCACTCCAAAACCTGTTATCTACTCAAACATTCTGGGAAAGACCCCAGAAACAGAGAGAGGCCGGCAAGTTGGATATCTTCTAAATTGGATTAAGCACATCTCTTTCCAGGTTATCTCCTGGTCTCACTATCCAGTAACTCCACTGACTTTCTATGAAAAGTCCAACGCCCTGTACGAAGACATAATATTCTCCACCAACATCTGTGTGCTTAAATCCTGTAGCAGAGCTAGCAATGAAATATGAATGGATTTAAAAGTTATAGCAGATTAGAATGAATGCAAGAAAATGATTACAGAAGGATTACGTGATTTTAATTTCGGTTAAGCTATAAGGATAGCAGGAGCACAGAATACTGATCCATCCATTAGCTGTAGTTTAGGTAAATATTTAGTTGTATATAGATAAGGGATGAATGTGTGAAGCGAATGTATTTATAAGAAAGAATGGAGAGCGAGAGATATTCTAGTGATAAGCACCTAGACGATGCTGGCTGTATGGCGAAAGCAAATGCCAAAAAAAGGGCAAAAACAACAAAAAAAAGCCCTCTCAAGCCTTACTTAGTCCAAGAGGAGCTCGTTTTAGATGTAATGCTAGTAGAGGGAAAAAGGCGGTTCTGGCGCACGTAAAATGTGCACCTTTTTTGTGCAAGATGGCCGCCATCCTAACTCCGCCCACACCTACCCAACCCATCCTAATTGAATAAACATCGAATTCGACGAGGCTTTAAGCCACGCCCCCTCCATATTGACCAATCATCGAATTGGACGAAGACTTTAGGCCACGCCCTTACCCCCTCCATATTGATCAATCATCGGTACACCTAAATTGTGCAAGATGGCCGCTCTCCCAGGCAATCCCAATTCGTTGACATCACCTTCACCCCCTTCTTAAACGCCCAATCAGCGAATTCAACCTTCACCCCCCTTTTGCTGTGGGAATTGAAAGGGCCCCATTTCACAGCAAAACCATGAACCATAAAAATTACAACTCACAATATCTTCTCGACTAACAGATCTGTACTCAAGAAAACTATAGCATATTACTCAGTAAAACAGAGTGTGTAAGAGCACCAAATTTCATACGAATAATCTGTTATTTACTGTGGGAGTTATGAGGGTCCTATTTCATAGCAAAACCATGACACAAAAAAATTTCAACATTCAATATCTTCTCGACTAACGGATCTGTACTCAAGAAAACTATAGCATATTACTCAGTAAAACCGTGTGTGTAAGTGCACAAAATATCATACGAATAATCTGCTGTTTACTGTGGGAGTTATAAGGGCCCTATTTCATAGCAATACCATGACCCAAAAAAACTTCAACATTCAATATCTTCTCGACTAATGGATCTGTACTCAAGAAAACTATAGCATATTACTCAATAAAACCGAGCGTGTAAGTGCACAAAATTTCATACGAATAATCTGCTGTTTACAGTGGGAGTTATAAGGGCCCTATTTCATAGCAAAACCATGACCCAAAAAAATGTCAACTTTCAATATCTTCTCGACTAATGGATCTGTACTCAAGAAAACTATAGCATATTACTCAGTAAAACCGTGTGTGTAAGTGCACAAAATTTCATACGAATAATCTGCTGTTTACTGTGGGAGTTATAAGGGCCCTCTTTCATAGCAAAACCATGACCCAAAAAAATTTCAACTCTCAATATCTTCTCAACTAATGGATCTGTACTGAAAAAACTATAGCATATTACTCAGTAAAACCGAGTGTGTAAGAGCACAAAATTTCATACGAATAATCTGCTGTTTACTGTGGGAGTTATAAAAGCCCTATTTCATAGCAAAACCATGACCCAAAAAAATTTCAACATTCAATATCTTCTCGACTAATGGATCTGTACTCAAGAAAACTATAGCATATTACTCAGTAAAACCGCTTGTGTAAGTGCACAAAATTTCATACGAATAATCTGCTGTTTACTGTGGGAGTTATAAGGGCCCTATTTCATAGCAAAACCATGACCCAAAAAAATTTCAACTTTCAATATCTTCTCGACTAATGGATCTGTACTCAAGAAAACTATAGCATATTACTCAGTAAAACCGTGTGTGTAAGTGCACAAAATTTCATACGAATAATCTGCTGTTTACTGTGGGAGTTATAAGGGCCCTATTTCATAGCAAAACCATGACCCAAAAAAATTACAACATTCAATATCTTCTCGACTAATGGATCTGTACTCAAGAAAACTATAGCATATTACTCAGTAAAACCGTGTGTGTAATTGCACAAAATTTCATACGAATAATCTGCTGTTTACTGTGGGAGTTATAAGGGCCCCATTTCATAGCAAAACAATGACCCAAAAAAATTTCAACTTTCAATATCTTCTCGACTAATATATTTGTACTCAAGAAAACTATAGCATATTACTCAGTAAAACCGAGCGTGTAAGTGCAAAAAATTTCATACGAATAATCTGTTGTTTACTGTGGGAGTTATAAGGGCCCTATTTCATAGCAAAACCATGACCCAAAAAAATTTCAACATTCAATATCTTCTCGACTAATGGATCTGTACTCAAGAAAACTATAGCATATTACTCAGTAAAACCGAGGGTGAAAGTGCACAAAATTTCATACGAATAATCTGCTGTTTACTGTGGGAGTTATAAGAGCCCTATTTCATAGCAAAACCATGACCCAAAAAAATTTCAACATTCAATATCTTCTCGACTATTGGATCTGTACACAAGAAAACTGTAGCATATTACTCAGTAAAACCGTGTTGTAAGTGCACAAAATTTCATACGAATAATCTGCTGTATACTGTGGGAGTTATAAGGGCCCTATTTCATAGCAAAACCATGACCCAAAATAAATTCAACTTTCAATTTCTTCTCGACAAATGGATCTGTACTCAAGAAAACTATAGCATATTACTCAGTAAAACCGAGCGTGTAAGTGCACAAAATTTCATACGAATAATCTGCTGTTTACTGTGGGAGTTATAAGGGCCCTATTTCATAGCAAAACCATGAATTAAAAAAATTTCAACTTTCAATATCTTCTCGACTAATGGATCTGTACTCAAGAAAACTATAGCATATTACTCAGTAATACCGTGTGTGTAAGTGCACAAATTTTCATACGAATAATCTGCTGTTTACTGTGGGAGTTATAAGGGCCCTATTTCATAGCAAAACCATGACCCAAAAAAATTTAAACTTTCAATATCTTCTCGAGTAATGGATCTGTACTCATGAAAACTATAGCAGTAAAACCGTGTGTGTAATTGCACAAAATTTCATACGAATAATCTGCTGTATACTGTGGGAGTTATAAGGGCCCTATTTCATAGCAAAACCATGACCCAATATAATTTCAACATTCAATTTCTTCTCGACTAATGGATCTGTACTCAAGAAAACTATAGCATATTACTCAGTAAAACCGAGCGTTTAAGTGCACAAAATTTCATACGAATAATCTGCTGTTTACTGTGGGAGTTATAAGGGCCCTATTTCATAGCAAAACCATGACCCAAAAAAATTTCAACATTCAATATCTTCTCGACTAATGGATCAGTACTCAAGAAAATTATAGCATATTACTCAGTAAAACCGTGTGTGTTAGTGCACAAAATTTCATACGAATAATCTGCTGTTTACTGTGGGAGTTATAAGGGCCCTATTTCATAGCAAAACATTGACCCAAAAAAATTTCAACTTTCAATACCTTCTCGACTAATGGATCTGTTCTCAAGAAAACTATAGCATATTACTCAGTAAAACCGTGTGTGTAAGTGCACAAAATTTCAAACGAATAATCTTTTCTTTACCGTGGGAATTATAAGCGCCCTATTTCATAGCAAAACCATGACCCAAAAAAAATTTCAACTTTCAATATCTTCTCGACTAATGGATCTGTACTCAAGAAAACAATAGCATATTACTCAGTAAAACCGTGTGTGTAAGTGCACAAAATTTCATACGAATAATCTGCTGTTTACTGTGGGAGTTATAAGGGCCCTATTTCATAGCAAAACCATGACCCAAACAAATTTCAACATTCAATATCTTCTCGACTAATGGATCAGTACTCAAGAAAATTATAGCATATTACTCAGTAAAACCGTGTGTGTTAGTGCACAAAATTTCATACGAATAATCTGCTGTTTACTGTGGGAGTTATAAGGGCCCTATTTCATAGCAAAACATTGACCCAAAAAAATTTCAACTTTCAATACCTTCTCGACTAATGGATCTGTTCTCAAGAAAACTATAGCATATTACTCAGTAAAACCGTGTGTGTAAGTGCACAAAATTTCATACGAATAATCTTTTCTTTACCGTGGGAATTATAAGCGCCCTATTTCATAGCAAAACCATGACCCAAAAAAAATTTCAACTTTCAATATCTTCTCGACTAATGGATCTGTACTCAAGAAAACAATAGCATATTACTCAGTAAAACCGTGTGTGTAATTGCACAAAATTTCATACGAATAATCTGCTGTATACTGTGGGAGTTATAAGGGCCCTATTTCATAGCAAAACCATGACCCAATATAATTTCAACATTCAATTTCTTCTCGACTAATGGATCTGTACTCAAGAAAACTATAGCATATTACTCAGTAAAACCGAGTGTGTAACAGCACAAAATTTCATACGAATAAACTGCTGTTTACTGTGGGAGTTATAAGGGCCCTATTTCATAGCAAAATCATGACCCAAAAAATTTCAACTTTAATATCTTCTCGACTAATGGATCTGTACTCAAGAAAACTATAGTATATTACTCAGTAAAACCGTGTGTGTTAGTGCACAAAATTTCATACGAATAATCTGCTGTTTACTGTGGGAGTTATTAGGGCCCTATTTCATAGCAAAACCATAACCCAAAAAAATTTCAACTTTCAATATCTTCTCGACTAATGGATCTGTTCTCAAGAAAACTATAGCATATTACTCAGTAAAACCGTGTGTGTAAGTGCACAAAATTTCATACGAATAATCTGCTGTTTAATGTGGGAGTTATAAAAGCCCTATTTCATAGCAAAACCATGACCCAAAAAAATTTCAACATTCAATAACTTCTCGACTAATGGATCTGTACTCAAGAAAAGTATAGCATATTACTCAGTAAAACCGTGTGTGTAAGTGCACAAAATTTCATACGAATAATCTGCTGTTTACTGTGGGAGTTATAAAAGCCCTATTTTATAGCAAAACCATGACCCAAAAAAATTTCAACATTCAATATCTTCTCGACTAATGGATCTGTACTCAAGTAAACTATAGCATATTACTCAGTAAAACCGTGTGTGTTAGTGCACAAAATTTCATAAGAATAATCTTCTGTTTACTGTAGGAGTTATAAGGGCTCTATTTCATAGCAAAACCATGACCCAAAAAAATTTCAACATTCAATATCTTCTCGACTAATGGATCTGTACTCAAGAAAACTATAGTATATTACTCAGTAAAACCGTGTGTGTAAGTGCACAAAATTTCATACGAATAATCTGCTGTTTACTGTGGGAGTTATGAGGGCCCTATTTCATAGCAAAACCATGACCCAAAAAAATTTCAAATTTCAATGTCTTCTCGACTAATGGATCTGTACTCAAGAAAACTATAGCATATTACTCAGTAAAACCATGTGTGTATTTGCACAAAATTTCATACGAATAATCTGTTGTTTACCGTGGGAATTATAAGGGCCCTATTTCATAGCAAAACCATGACCCAAAAAAATTTCAACTTTCAATATCTTCTCGACTAATGGATCTGTACTCAAGAAAACTATAGCATATTACTCAGTAAAACCGTGTGTGTAAGTGCACAAAATTTCATACGAATAATCTGCTGTTTACTGTGGGAGTTATGAGGGCCCTATTTCATAGCAAAACCATGACCCAAAAAAATTTCAAATTTCAATGTCTTCTCGACTAATGGATCTGTACTCAAGAAAACTATAGCATATTACTCAGTAAAACCATGTGTGTATTTGCACAAAATTTCATACGAATAATCTGTTGTTTACCGTGGGAATTATAAGGGCCCTATTTCATAGCAAAACCATGACCCAAAAAAATTTCAACTTTCAATATCTTCTCGACTAATGGATCTGTACTCAAGAAAACTATAGCATATTACTCAGTAAAACCGTGTGTGTTAGTGCACAAAATTTCATACGAATAATCTGCTGTTTACTGTGGGAGTTATTAGGGCCCTATTTCATAGCAAAACCATAACACAAAAAAATTTCAACTTTCAATATCTTCTCGACTAATGGATCTGTTCTCAAGAAAACTATAGCATATTACTCAGTAAAACCGTGTGTGTAAGTGCACAAAATTTCATACGAATAATCTGCTGTTTAATGTGGGAGTTATAAAAGCCCTATTTCATAGCAAAACCATGACCCAAAAAAATTTCAACATTCAATAACTTCTCGACTAATGGATCTGTACTCAAGAAAAGTATAGCATATTACTCAGTAAAACCGTGTGTGTAAGTGCACAAAATTTCATACGAATAATCTGTTGTTTACCGTGGGAATTATAAGGGCCCTATTTCATAGCAAAACCATGACCCAAAAAAATTTCAACTTTCAATATCTTCTCGACTAATGGATCTGTACTCAAGAAAACTATAGCATATTACTCAGTAAAACCGTGTGTGTTAGTGCACAAAATTTCATACGAATAATCTGCTGTTTACTGTGGGAGTTATTAGGGCCCTATTTCATAGCAAAACCATAACCCAAAAAAATTTCAACTTTCAATATCTTCTCGACTAATGGATCTGTTCTCAAGAAAACTATAGCATATTACTCAGTAAAACCGTGTGTGTAAGTGCACAAAATTTCATACGAATAATCTGCTGTTTACTGTGGGAGTTATAAAAGCCCTATTTCATAGCAAAACCATGACCCAAAAAAATTTCAACATTCAATAACTTCTCGACTAATGGATCTGTACTCAAGAAAAGTATAGCATATTACTCAGTAAAACCGTGTGTGTAAGTGCACAAAATTTCATACGAATAATCTGCTGTTTACTGTGGGAGTTATAAAAGCCCTATTTTATAGCAAAACCATGACCCAAAAAAATTTCAACATTCAATATCTTCTCGACTAATGGATCTGTACTCAAGTAAACTATAGCATATTACTCAGTAAAACCGTGTGTGTTAGTGCACAAAATTTCATACGAATAATCTTCTGTTTACTGTAGGAGTTATAAGGGCTCTATTTCATAGCAAAACCATGACCCAAAAAAATTTCAACATTCAATATCTTCTCGACTAATGGATCTGTACTCAAGAAAACTATAGTATATTACTCAGTAAAACCGTGTGTGTAAGTGCACAAAATTTCATACAAATAATCTGCTGTTTACTGTGGGAGTTATGAGGGCCCTATTTCATAGCAAAACCATGACCCAAAAAAATTTCAAATTTCAATGTCTTCTCGACTAATGGATCTGTACTCAAGAAAACTATAGCATATTACTCAGTAAAACCATGTGTGTATTTGCACAAAATTTCATACGAATAATCTGTTGTTTACCGTGGGAATTATAAGGGCCCTATTTCATAGCAAAACCATGACCCAAAAAAATTTCAACTTTCAATATCTTCTCGACTAATGGATCTGTACTCAAGAAAACTATAGCATATTACTCAGTAAAACCGTGTGTGTTAGTGCACAAAATTTCATACGAATAATCTGCTGTTTACTGTGGGAGTAATAAGGGCCCTATTTCATAGCAAAACCATGACCCAAAAAAATTTCAACTTTCAATATCTTCTCGACTAATGGATCTGTTCTCAAGAAAACTATAGCATATTACTCAGTAAAACCGTCTGTGTAAGTGCACAAAATTTCATACGAATAATCTGCTGTTTACTGTGGGAGTTATAAGGGCCCTATTTCATAGCAAAACCATGACTTAAAAAAATTTCAACTTTCAATATCTTCTGGACTAATGGATCTGTACTCAAGAAATCTATAGCATATTACTCAGTAATACCGTGTGTGTAGGTGCACAAAATTTCATACGAATAATCTGCTGTTTACTGTGGGAGTTATAAGGGCCCTATTTCATAGCAAAACCATGACCCAAAAAAATTTCAACATTCAATATCTTCTCGACTAATGGATCTGTACTCAAGAAAATTATAGCATATTACTCAGTAAAACTGTGTGTGTTAGTGCACAAAATTTCATACGAATAATCTGCTGTTTACTGTGGGAGTTATAAGGGCCCTATTTCATAGCAAAACATTGACCCAAAAAAATTTCAACTTTCAATATCTTCTCGACTAATGGATCTGTTCTCAAGAAAACTATAGCATATTACTCAGTAAAACCGTGTGTGTAAGTACACAAAATTTCATACGAATAATCTTTTCTTTACCGTGGGAATTATAAGCGCCCTATTTCATAGCAAAACCATGACCCAAAAAAAATTTCAACTTTCAATATCTTCTCGACTAATGGATCTGTACTCAAGAAAACTATAGCATATTACTCAGTAAAACCGTGTGTGTAAGTGCACAAAATTTTATACGAATAATCTGCTGTTTACTGTGGGAGTTATAAGGGCCCTATTTCATAGCAAAACCATGACCCAAAAAAATTTCAACATTCAATATCTTCTCGACTAATGGATCTGTACTCAAGAAAACTATAGTATATTACTCAGTAAAACCGTGTGTGTAAGTGCACAAAATTTCATACGAATAATCTGCTGTTTACTGTGGGAGTTATGAGGGCCCTATTTCATAGCAAAACCATGACCCAAAAAAATTTCAAATTTCAATGTCATCTCGACTAATGGATCTGTACTCAAGAAAACTATAGCATATTACACAGTAAAACCATGTGTGTATGTGCACAAAATTTCATACGAATAATCTGTTGTTTACCGTGGGAATTATAAGGGCCCTATTTCATAGCAAAACCATGACCCAAAAAAATTTCAACTTTGAATATCTTCTCGACTAATGGATCTGTACTCAACAAAACTATAGCATATTACTCAGTAAAACCGTGTGTGTTAGTGCACAAAATTTCATACGAATAATCTGCTGTTTACTGTGGGAGTTATAAGGGCCCTATTTCATAGCAAAACCATGACCCAAAAAAATTTCAACTTTCAATATCTTCTCGACTAATGGATCTGTTCTCAAGAAAACTATAGCATATTACTCAGTAAAACCGTCTGTGTAAGTGCACAAAATTTTATACGAGTAATCTGCTGTTTACTGTGGGAGTTATAAAAGCCCTATTTCATAGCAAAACCATGACCCAAAAAAATATCAACCTTCAATATCTTCTCGACTAATGGATCTGTACTCAAGAAAACTGTAGCATATTACTCAGTAAAACCGTGTGTGTTAGTGCACAAAATTTCATACGAATAATCTGCTGTTTACTGTGGGAGTTATAAGGGCCCTATTTCATAGCAAAACCATGACCCAAAAAAATTTCAACTTTCAATATCTTCTCGACTAATGGATCTGTTCTCAAGAAATCTATAGCATATTACTCAGTAATACCGTGTGTGTAAGTGCACAAAATTTCATACGAATAATCTGCTGTTTACTGTGGGAGTTATAAGGGCCCTATTTCATAGCAAAACCATGACCCAAAAAAATTTCAAAATTCAATATCTTTTCGACTAATGGATCTGTTCTCAAGAAAACTATAGCATATTACTCAGTAAAACCGTGTGTGTAAGTGCACAAAATTTCATACGAATAATCTTTTCTTTACCGTGGGAATTATAAGCGCCCTATTTCATAGCAAAACCATGACCCAAAAAAAATTTCAACTTTCAATATCTTCTCGACTAATGGATCTGTACTCAAGAAAACTATAGCATATTACTCAGTAAAACCGTGTGTGTAAGTGCACAAAATTTCATACGAATAATCTGCTGTTTACTGTGGGAGTTATAAGGGCCCTATTTCATAGCAAAACCATGACCCAAAAAAATTTCAACATTCAATATCTTCTCGAATAATGGATCTGTACTCAAGAAAACTATAGTATATTACTCAGTAAAACCGTGTGTGTAAGTGCACAAAATTTCATACGAATAATCTGCTGTTTACTGTGGGAGTTATGAGGGCCCTATTTCATAGCAAAACCATGACCCAAAAAAATTTCAAATTTCAATGTCTTCTCGACTAATGGATCTGTACTCAAGAAAACTATAGCATATTACTCAGTAAAACCATGTGGGTATGTGCACAAAATTTCATACGAATAATCTGTTGTTTACCGTGGGAATTATAAGGGCCCTATTTCATAGCAAAACCATGACCCAAAAAAATTTCAACTTTGAATATCTTGTCGACTAATGGATCTGTACTCAACAAAACTATAGCATATTACTCAGTAAAACCGTGTGTGTTAGTGCACAAAATTTCATACGAATAATCTGCTGTTTACTGTGGGAGTTATAAGGGCCCTATTTCATAGCAAAACCATGACCCAAAAAAATTTCAACTTTAAATATCTTCTCGACTAATGGATCTGTTCTCAAGAAAACTATAGCATATTACTCAGTAAAACCGTCTGTGTAAGTGCACAAAATTTCATACGAATAATCTGCTGTTTACTGTGGGAGTTATAAAAGCCCTATTTCATAGCAAAACCATGACCCAAAAAAATATCAACATTCAATATCTTCTCGACTAATGGATCTGTACTCAAGTAAACTATAGCATATTACTCAGTAAAACCGTGTGTGTTAGTGCACAAAATTTCATACGAATAATCTGCTGTTTACTGTGGGAGTTATAAGGGCCCTATTTCATAGCAAAACCATGACCCAAAAAAATTTCAACATTCAATATCTTCTCGACTAATGGATCTGTACTCAAGTAAACTATAGCATATTACTCAGTAAAACCGTGTGTGTTAGTGCACAAAATTTCATACGAATAATCTGCTGTTTACTGTGGGAGTTATAAGGGCCCTATTTCATAGCAAAACCATGACCCAAAAAAATTTCAACATTCAATATCTTCTTTACTAATGGATCTGTACTCACGAAAACTATAGCATATTACTCAGTAAAACCGTGTGTGTAAGTGCACAAAGTTTCATACGAATAATCTGCTGTTTACTGTGGGAGTTATAAGGGCCCTATTTCATAGCAAAACCATGACTTAAAAAAATTTCAACTTTCAATATCTTCTCGACTAATGGATCTGTACTCAACAAAACTATAGCATATTACTCCGTAAAACCGTGTGTGTTAGTGCACAAAATTTCATACGAATAATCTGCTGTTTACTGTGGGAGTTATGAGGGCCCTATTTCATAGCAAAACCATGACCCAAAAAAATTTCAAATTTCAATATCTTCTCGACTAATGGATCTGTACTCAACAAAACTATAGCATATTACTCAGTAATCCGTGTGTGTTAGTGCACAAAATTTCATACGAATAATCTGCTGTTTACTGTGGGAGTTATAAGGGCCCTATTTCATAGCAAAACCATGACCCAAAAAAATTTCAACTTTCAATATCTTCTCGAATAATGGATCTGTTCTCAAGAAAACTATAGCATATTACTCAGTAAAACCGTCTGTGTAAGTGCACAAAATTTCATACGAATAATCTGCTGTTTACTGTGGGAGTTATAAAAGCTCTATTTCATAGCAAAACCATGACCCAAAAAAATATCAACATTCAATATCTTCTCGACTAATGGATCTGTACTCAAGTAAACTATAGCATATTACTCAGTAAAACCGTGTGTGTTAGTGCACAAAATTTCATACGAATATTCTGCTGTTTACTGTGGGAGTTATAAGGGCCCTATTTCATAGCAAAACCATGACCCAAAAAAATTTCAACATTCAATATCTTCTCGACTAATGGATCTGTACTCAAGTAAACTATAGCATATTACTCAGTAAAACCGTGTGTGTTAGTGCACAAAATTTCATACGAATAATCTGCTGTTTACTGTGGGAGTTATAAGGGCCCTATTTCATAGCAAAACCATGACCCAAAAAAATTTCAACATTCAATATCTTCTTTACTAATGGATCTGTACTCACGAAAACTATAGCATATTACTCAGTAAAACCGTGTGTGTAAGTGCACAAAGTTTCATACGAATAATCTGCTGTTTACTGTGGGAGTTATAAGGGCCCTATTTCATAGCAAAACCATGACCCAAAAAAATTTCAAATTTCAATATCTTCTCGACTAATGGATCTGTACTCAAGAAAACTATAGTATATTACTCAGTAAAACCGTGTGTGTATGTGCACAAAATTTCATACGAATAATCTGCTGTTTACTGTGGGAGTTATGAGGGCCCTATTTCATAGCAAAACCATGACCCAACAAAATTTCAACATTCAATATCTTCTCGACTAATGGATCTGTTCTCAAGAAAACTATAGTATATTACTCAGTAAAACCGTGTGTGTAAGTGCACAAAATTTCATACGAATAATCTGCTGTTTACTGTGGGAGTTATGAGTGCCCTATTTCATAGCAAAACCATGACCCAAAAAAATTTCAAATTTCAATATCTTCTCGACTAATGGATCTGTACTCAAGAAAACTATAGTATATTACTCAGTAAAACCGTGTGTGTAAGTGCACAAAATTTCATACGAATAATCTGCTGTTTACTGTGGGAGTTATGAGGGCCCTATTTCATAGCAAAACCATGAGCCAAAAAAATTTCAAATTTCAATATCTTCTCGACTAATGGATCTGTACTCAAGAAAACTATAGCATATTACTCAGTAAAACCGTGTGTGTAAGTGCACAAAATTTCATACGAATAATCTGTTGTTTACCGTGGGAATTATAAGGGCCCTATTTCATAGCAAAACCATGACCCAAAAAAATTTCAACTTTCAATATCTTCTCGACTAATGGATCTGTACTCAAGAAAACTATAGCATATTACTCAGTAAAACAGCGTGTGTAATAGCACAAAATTTCATACGAATAATCTGTTGTTTACCGTGGGAATTATAAGGGCCCTATTTCATAGTAAAACCATCACCCAAAAAAATTTCAACTCTCAATATCTTCTCGACTATTGGATCTTAACTCTCGAAAACTATAGCATATTACTCAGTACAACAGAGTGTGTAAGAGCACAAAATTTCATACGAATAATCTGTTGTTTACTGCGGGAGATATAAGGGCCTTATTTCATAGCAAAACCATGACCCAAAAAAATTTCCACTCTCAATATCTTCTCGACTAATGGATTTGTACTCAAGAAAACTATAGCATATACTTTATAACTCAGTATTGTGTAGTATATAAGTGAACAAAATTTCATGCCAATAATGTGTTGTTAACTGTGGGAGGTAGTTGTAGGTCAAGGAACATCAATTAGTAAAGCTGCTAAAAAGCACCCAGTCGTTCGAATTACCTTACTGTACAAAGTGAAAGGTAAATGTACATTCAGCAGACGAATAATGCCATATACACTACTCTCCTCTTCGGAAGAGGATTTTTTTAGTTTTGTGGATCACGTCCGTTGCCAGAGCTGGTTTTCCCATCACTAAAACCCCTTTACTGATGATTGTGTGGCAACTTATTAAAAAACTAGATATACCGAACCCTTTCAATAATAACCTATCAGGTAAATCTTGGTAGAAAGCATTCCGGACCGTCATCCTAATATTGCGAGAAGGATAAGCGAACTGTTTCTTGAGCCAATGTAACCAATACTAGTTTGAACGTTTTGTATAATGAAGTTTCTCGATAATTGAATGACGCAGATGCCCTAGAAGGTTTGAACGTATTTAAAACTCTCCGGTTGGATAGTTGTATAAGGGTTGAACGTCAATAACTGCATGAAAAAGCGTAATGTTGAAAAATATTAGTTGAAAAATACAGTGATTTAGGTATTTTGAATTTTTTAGGTCGTTTCAGGAATATACTTGTTGTCTATCACTGGTCCCACCCCATGTCAAACACTGGTACCACCGAAAATTCGGTATGTCAATCACTGGGTCATTGAAGTACTTTAAAAAAAGTAATAATTTTTGTTGACATAAAAATCGAATTTACTGAATACATAATACAATTTAAAGGAGCGGCACAATTGTACCAACCAACACCTGGAGCCAAAGTAACGGAAGATATTCTAAACGAAACTCGAATTTTTTCTTAAGCTCTAAATTACCGGTCCCTTCACCCTATTTGTTTTGTGTGAGTGCTTTTTTAAACTCATTTTTCGAAAAAATAAGCATACGCTTAAAAAAAATCCTTTAGTCTGTTGTTTATTTTAATCTTCTCTGTCATAAACCTATTTATTTCAAACATTATTCTGAACAAAATTAGTATTTAACAGTTCTGAGATCTAAATAATAATAATAATAATAAATTCTTTCTTTCTAATAAATCTATACCGATTTAAATCTTTTAAATCTTTAGATCTTTTAAAACGATTCCTCTTTTTTTTGTGATGGTGCGGATTTCAGCCTCGTCAAATTCGCTGATAGGTGGGGGTAGAATGGTGCTGATGGGTATGGCTTACAGCTTCGTTGAACTCGATGATTACCCGGTCAGATTTGGAGGTGTTTGGATCTGCCACAATTTAGGTGCGCCAGAACCGCCATTTTCCCTCTACTAATGCTCTCCAGAAAGTCCTCCGAAGGATATTTCTTCCTTCCTTCTTTCCAAACTTCTACCCCTCAGATGTTCTGAGGATTAAGAGAAGCAAAAGTGGGTTTGAAATCGGCCAGAAGGTCACGTCTTCTTACAAGCTTTGTGGTTCTGCTCCTCTGGAGTGCGGAGGGCACCTCAAGGTGGTAGAAGTCGGATTTAAAGTAAAGTAATCGCCTATTTTTTCAGGCGGGGCTTAACGTCCAGCTACTAATTAAGTGTACTGGACAGAGGCGACTAGCAAACATACTTTACTGTAAATTTCTTTTATTAACCATTAAATAAAATCCAAGACCTAGAGACTGGGGAATCGAACCCACTAAACCAACAATACATCTTAGCGTTGCGGGTCTAGCCTATAACCGCCTAACATACTTTACTATAAATTCCTCATATTAACCATTAAATAAAATCCAAGGCCTAGAGACAGGGAATCGAACCCACTAAACCAACAATACATCTTAGCATTGCGGGTCTAGCCTATAACCGCCTAACATACTTTACTATAAATTTCTCATATTAAACATTAAATAAAATCCAAGGCCTAGAGACCGGGAATCGAACCCACTAAACCAACAATACATCTTAGCATTGCGGGTCTAGCCTATAACCGCCTAACATACTTTACTATAAATTCCTCATATTAACCATTAAATAAAATCCAAGGCCTAGAGACAGGGAATCGAACCCACTAAACCAACAATACATCTTAGCATTGCGGGTCTAGCCTATAACCGCCTAACATACTTTACTATAAATTTCTCATATTAAACATTAAATAAAATCCAAGGCCTAGAGACAGGGAATCGAACCCACTAAACCAACAATACATCTTAGCATTGCAGGTCTCGCCTATAACCGCTCGGCTACCGTGGCGCCTAAGAATTCGGATTTTGTCTCCAATTTTTTTTATTTTTAGGGATTCGAACGGAAATGATCGTTTGGAAAAAAAACTTATTTGAGAGAAACAGCTCTATAACATGGAATGTAAAAAGTTTTTAAAGAGACACGATTGTAAATTGAGTGCCATACTTCAAAATTCAGGAAGTGCTTTTGCTATTTAGCCCGAGAAACTCAATTTTCTTGTGGAAAAACTTAATTTGGAATGGCAATACTTCTTTCAGAAATAAAATGAAGTTAACGCTGAGAGTGGCAACAGGACGGACGAATCCAAAACAAGAGGCTGATATTACAAAGCAATAAATCATTCGAGTTTATACAAGTGAATACTAGGTACTGGCAGGAAATTCAGGTGCACATTCAGGTTTATTGCGCGCACTGGCTTCTGGGGAACAACAGGTGTAACTGGAGAAGAAGCGCCGGGTCCCCTGAGGGCGACAGACAGACATACGGAGGTGCCAAGTTGTCTCCCACTAGGTGCCATCATTTATCTTCCTTTGTTTATCGCCATGTGAAGCTAAACATAAAGTTATATTTGTCGCCGGCAGAGAGCTCTCTATTAGCCTGAATGTAACCTTCCTCCAATATACGTCACACGGACTAGTTCACATTGTATATCCTGGAAACACATTCAATTCTGTTCTCTCTCTCTCTCTCTCTATCTCTCTCTGTTTTTGCGAAATATTTTGATTTATTGCTTTTGCACTCTTTTCTCTATTTCCTGTTGCCTATTTAGGCGATATGTGGGCGCCCTATTTTAAGGGCACTCTTTATTTGGCTAATGATTGAAATACTAATTGCCTTTGCTGAATGAACATAGTTCGTCCAACTATACATTACTCTATTCCTCGGAGAGGAAGTTGAAAGGACTTGGAAGAGCTCCGCAGCCGGAAGAGGCTTTTATAGTGCTGACCCTGTGTAGGCAGTGGTGTATCTCCCTCGTTTCAATTCCAACCACAGCCTTCTTTATCCATTTGTTTTTCATTTATTTGGGTCAAAACACTTATTATTTTTTGTAGTAGATACATATCACTTCGTCATGACCCTGTTCTATGATATATTTCACATTCTTTGATTTGCAATTTAACTGAATTAAAGTTCATAAAAACGTCCGATAGTACCACTCACGTACGCGAACTCTTTCCGCTTGATACCATCTTCCTGCAATAGCAATGTTTGTGGTAAAGTCACAGCTTTATTTATCAAGTATGTAGCTTGTAAAAAGAACAATCGAACAGTTATTTTATGAACCTTTCCGGAAATTATGACGATTAAAGCTGGACTTCCTGCTTAGATCAGTGCACAAATCTTTTATGCAGAAGTTCTGTTCCAGATTAACGGGCTAAAATTATGAGAAGTCCAGATCGGAATCATTACGCAAACTGAATTGAGTCATGCATTAGTTAGCTTAAGTTTGGTATACCTTCATGTTTATGTCATATGTTTATATGATCTATTAATTAGATCATTTAAAAGCTGAAGAAGAATTAGAAATTCATTGGAGTAAATTCCACGTACAGCAATGGCCAAATAGTTTTCTTTATATGGTTTTTAGAGTAGGTTTGCCAAGGCGCCACGGTAGCCGAGCGGTTAAGAGACTAAACCCGCAATGCTAAGATGTATTGTTGGTTTAGTGGGTTCGATTCCCTGGTCTCTAGGTCTTGGATTTTATTTAATGGTTAATAAAAGAAATTTACAGTAAAGTATGTTTGCTAGTCGCCTCCGTCCACGACACTTAATTTGGTAGTTGGACGTAAAGCCGCCTAGAAAAAATAGGCAATTACTTGACTTGTATAGAATAGTATTTCGTGAAAACGAATCAAATAGAATATCAAAATCCTGATCAAGTTCTTCATTTTGGGCCGTTTATCCCCACTATACAGTACTCCAACGGTCCGCCTGCTAGTAGTCATCTGGCTGTTTGCAATGCTCGTAATTTACTCCATTATTTTCAAATTAGACGGCAATAATTTTAAAATGTTTTACTCAATTTTTTTTTAAAGATGTTTCTCGTGAAAATCGGTCCAAAATCACAGCCGCCCAAAATGGAGATGTACAAGTCGGTATTGCACGATCAAGGTGCATGTGGTACCAGACTCTGTAAGCATCCCACAAAAAAAGTGACTAAACACAAAGCTGACTTGGGCTTCGGCCAGTTGAAACAATTTCTCCCAGTTTCAAGGCATTCCCTTGAAACTTTAAAACTGAATTCACACTTCCGCATGATGCTTGCGAGACCAATTTGGATGGCAACACCTTGATTTATGGTGCAGCCCAGCTACACCACCTAGTTTGAAGGGCAATGTCAAAGTTAAAGGGTTAAAAGTCATTTATTTTGCTTGTGCAAGTGTTTTAGTACCTAGATAATGTCAAAGTGCAATCATGTTGTTCACACTAAATTTATTTTAATTTAAATAAATGCTGAGTGGAACATATTATTTGATTTTGATGACATTAAACATAATTATTAAAGCGTGCTAAAAAAAGTTGACAGTGTTGCCATTGTTTATAAAAAATATGTTTAAAATAAACCAGGGCAACACTGTCAAGTATTTTATACAAGATCACATAGCTCCTTTTTTGAAGCATAATATGATTTACTCTTAATTAAAATCATGTTCTGAAATCAGGTAATCTCCACATATAGAGTTATTGAAATTGTTTTTATAAATTTAATGCCCCTCCGATGGCCTCTTTGTAGATTTACGTGAATTAATGTGATTTTTTTTTTTTGTAAATTAATATCAAGTGATTTTAATTAAATTTCACAAACAACGTCATCACCATCATGATGTCGTCATTTTTTAAAGGCAAAAAAAGGCAGAAATAAATCTAACAGATTTGATAAATATCGTTTGAAAGTATTTTTGTATCAAGCTAATGTCAAAGTGCGATAATATTGTTCACACAAAAATTCATTTACTAAATTTAAAGCATACGAGGCGCCTAAAAAAGGCAAAGGCTCCAGGTTGATTCAAATACAAGGAAGGACAGTGCTCATTATATAGTTATCTCTCGTTAATGATTATTTAAAAAACTGATCAGCTGTCCAAGAACGGCTGTAGACCGTCCGTACACTCTAGCCAGAAGCTTTTAATCTTAAATGGTAAGTAATTTGAGGAACACGAAGGCAAAAAGTTCGTGCACTATTGGAGAACTATATAAACAAAGAAATTATAAAAAATCATTTTAACCAATTTATAAAATTCATTTTTCGGATTAAGGGACACATAAACTGGATATTTCCAGTGTAGGCACTTAACGTAAGATAACCCCAAATCAAACTTTCATAATGCAGGAAAAATTTAAAACATACTTTTCCACAATTCATGATATTTAAGGAAGAAATTGACGCCAGAAAAAATAAAACCTTTCACGAAAGGGAAAAAAATTTGATATTTTTCTCCTGGCCATCCTCTTGAAACAATGTAGGATAACGTTCTTTGTCGGAACAAGTGATGGGTCAGAATAGAAGAAATTAAGAAATGAGGGACTAGCTGAAGTGGCTTTGTCAGTGGCATAGCCAGCCGGGGCTATCTTCTGCGGGCATGCCACATACAGACATACGCACGCCGCGTACCCTAATCACAAGGGACTGGCGTTTTCATTAGCCAGGGTGCGGGAGAGAGGGGTGTACATTTCTTTTATCGTACACCGGGGGAATGGGTGGTTGCCAAGTCAACTAGCCCGGCAACTTTTTAAATGTTTATTCCAGGGATGGTCTCTGAACTCCTGCTTTCCACCTAGACCATCCTCTTACACGCATACTACACCAAAGATGCCACCCAATACATCTAACTCTATTTTACAGTGCAGACCACCACCAGAGAGCTCATTCAGGACTTAATCCGGCAAACAAAGAGCTGGAATACTGTTCAGGGGTCAAAAAAAGAAGGAAAGCGTTCGGTGGTAGCCGACAGCAAAACCATTGGGAAAATCTCCTCCACTTCCAGGTTTCCAGGCCTCTCCCTAAATACTGGCCCCGGCTTTCTTTTATGGGTTTTCCTGGACAACTTCCTTTTTTTTTGTGTCCTTGCGCTGTTTCCCTTTACTTCTCATATCCAAGCTGGCAACCTGGTATCTATAAAGGCAAACCATGCCTGCTATAACCTCACTTATATTATCCTTTCTTCCAGCATAAATGACTCCCTAAAAAAAAAAAATTAACCATTATTTCGTGCCCAAAAAGCTACAACACACCACAATGAAGTGATTGCATCCCTTTTTGCCTGCTATTTATTTCTACCACTCTTTGTTTCCATTCTCTTGCTTTCCCAAATCCATCCAGTAAAATAAAGGGATTACCGATCCTCATCCCCTTCAACTCAATTTAAATTAGAACTTTATGTAAATGTGAATTTTCCAAAGAAAAACCTTTCATTTCTTTACTTATCTCTCTTACTCGCAGAATTCTTGTTTATTTTCCAAACAAAGGAAGTATGGCAATCGTATCAGATAGCTGAAATTAAGTTTCAATTTGAGATATCCGGTTTGAGCAGCCCTCAAGTGATTTTTACAGATCCCATTTTGTTTGTTAGTTATTGCGCGCAGATCTAAAAGTACCAGAAGAGCGTAAAATAGCGGGAATTTCACATTTCCTTTTGCAACACTTTGCGCAGTTGATACTAAGTCTTACATATATGATTTTATAAATATTGATCATGCCAGTATCAACAGAGCACTGAAGAAGATATGAATTTGTCACTAAATTAATTTTAATTAATTAAAATTAATAGATTACACTGTTTTTATTTTAACCAGAATCATTCGGTGGAATTAATCGTGCTTTTATATTTAATCATATGAGAATTAATTATTTTATTTATTGCACAAAAAGTAAAATAAAATTACATTATTACAGTATTAGAAGGAAGAAAAAGTCATGCGAGTGTTCATACGAGATTCTTTTCATAAGAAAGTAAAGTGAAACTGTCGAATATTGGCGAAAACTATTCGAAAACGATCTAAACTTAATGTAAAATTCCCTGAAAACTGAGAATGATTTTTTTTCCCCGAATAATTTGTTAGCATTTTAACTTAATATCTACGTAAGATTAATATTATTTGTAAATTAACAAGAAATATTAATAAAATATGAGAAAATAGTGAAAGATTTAGAAAAATAAGTGAAAGGTATTGAAGCACCATTGTTAAGTACGCTTTGATCCGCCCATGTCTCGCTATCATTGGACGGGGCGTGACTACACTAGAGGTGGGACATGACCCGCCCACAGTCTGCAACTGTACTGCATTGTGATTCGCCACTACTTTGAACTTAATTATTTTAATGAAATAATTAATTTAAAAATTTTTTCTCAACATTTCTCCCATAGGTATTTGATAAACTTTCGATTAAAGCAAGAAAAAAATTTCTCTTAAAAAATACGATAAATAATATTTCTTTTGGAATAATACATCATGTTTTACCCAATTATCGTTAACAGAAATAAAAAAAAGTTGAGAATTTGTATTGTTTAATCGTGAAATAGATAAAAGAGGAATGGGCATATTGTAGAACAGCAGCATAAGCCGCCATTAAAATAGACTGTAAGCTTACTTTATACTCTATCCGGTGGAGAACTCTAGTGGCTATTTCTGTAAACATAAATGCTGTTTCTACATTCACATTTAACCATGTTGACGACTCACTAAACTTATATAGTACCACTTCACATTCAAATTGAACCATGTTGACAACTCACTAGACTTATATAGGCCTATCTTAAACTCATATTTAACCAAGTTGACGGCTCACTAGACTTATATAGTACCACTTCACATTCAAATTGAACCATGTTGACAACTCACTAGACTTATATAGGTCTATCTTAAACTCATATTTAACCAAGTTGACGGCTCACTAGACTTATATAGTATCACTTCACATTCAAATTTAACCATGTTGACAACTCACTAGACTTATATAGGTCTATCTTAAACTCATATTTAACCAAGTTGACGGCTCACTAGACTTATATAGTACCACTTTACATTCAAATTTAACCATGTTGACTAGTCACTACACTTATATAGGTCTATCTTAAACTCATATTTAACCAAGTTGACGTCTCACTAGATTTATATAGTATCACTTCACATTCAAATTTAACCATGTTGACAACTCACTAGACTTATATAGGTCTATCTTAAACTCATATTTAACCAAGTTGACGGCTCACTAGACTTATATAGTACCACTTTACATTCAAATTTAACCATGTTGACTAGTCACTACACTTATATAGGTCTATCTTAAACTCATATTTAACCAAGTTGACGTCTCACTAGATTTATATAGTATCACTTCACATTCAAATTTAACCATGTTGACAACTCACTAGACTTATATAGGTCTATCTTAAACTCATATTTAACCAAGTTGACGGCTCACTAGACTTATATAGTACCACTTTACATTCAAATTTAACCATGTTGACTAGTCACTACACTTATATAGGTCTATCTTAAACTCATATTTAACCAAGTTGACAACTCACTAGACTTATATAGATCAACCTTATACTTACATTTAACTATGTCGGAGACACACTAGACTTATATAGGTCTATCTTAAACTCATATTTAACCAAGTTGTCAACTCTCTAGACTTATATAGATCAACCTTATACTTACATTTAACTATGTCGGAGACACACTAGACTTATATAGGTCTATCTTAAACTCATATTTAACCAAGTTGTCAACTCTCTAGACTTATATAGATCAACCTTATACTTACATTTAACTATGTCGAAGACACTAGACTTATATAGGTCTATCTTAAACTCATATTTAACCAAGTTGTCAACTCTCTAGACTTATATAGATCAACCTTATACTTACATTTAACTATGTCGGAGACACACTAGACTTATATAGGTCTATCTTAAACTCATATTTAACCAAGTTGTCAACTCTCTAGACTTATATAGATCAACCTTATACTTACATTTAACTATGTCGGAGACACTAGACTTATATAGGTCTATCTTAAACTCATATTTAACCAAGTTAACGGCTCACTAGTCTTATATAGTACCACTTCACATTCAAATTTAACCATGTTGACAACTTACTAGACTTATATAGGTCTATCTTAAACTCATATTTAACCAAGTTGTCAACTCTCTAGACTTATATAGATCAACCTTAAACTTACATTTAACTATGTCGGAGACTCACTAGCCTTATATAAAACTATCTTACACTCACATTTAACCATGTCGGAGACTCACTAGACTTATATAGGTCTATCTTACACTCATAATTAACCATGTTGGTGACTCACTAGACTTATATAGGGCTATCTCACACTTATATTTAACTTATTTTTTACTGCATTACATGTAACTTTTTGTCCATAATTCGATCAATCTACCTACTACATAATCTCCATTTCAGTGAAGTAAGTAATTTGGGCTACTTTTATCACTATTTCACTCTGGCGGAACCTCGTTTTTAAGGACGTTCCTGGTTCAGAAAGATCCCACGTTATGCTACATTACTCAGTTGATTTGTAAGTATTTGTTTCTGACTTATGCAAACATTACAGTCACATTATTTATGTTACATTGAACCAACCTTGGCTTGACTTGCCACTTATAAAGTGAACCTTATTTAATGTAACCTACTTTTTAGTCTTTTTAACCGATTTTTTTAATTATTTTTAATTTTCGAATTCCTGGCTATTTTAATCATTAGCTTTTTGTCGGATTCTGATACCGGAAGTTGAGAATAGCAGTAAGAGAAAGACGCGTGTTTGCTCCCTTTAGATTCGTTATTGCTTGTACTAGTGGAGTTCAGATTTAGTCAAGTTAGTTGAAGAGTATTTACTCTATCCTTTATTAAAAGAAAGACAGCATTAAATTAACGAAATTTAAAGAAAATCCGAATGTTAATTACTTCAAAATTTAATTAATTATTCTTGTAATGTACAAAAAGTTTTCATGTACAACCACAAATTTTACAAAAGCAGAGTAATTAGAATATATTTAACAAAACTTAATTGTAAGCTAATTGCTCTCGGGGTTTGTCTCTGTTAAGAGTTGTTCATCCTTCCGCTCTCACTTTGTGAGTCTTCGTCTTCGTCGCGCTAGACTCTTGTAACGCACACACATTCACACATAGACACAAACGCATGCAAAAACTTACTTCAGCTAGAACATTTCCCAAGAATCTGGAATGTGTTCAGTGTCTGGCCTCAGGGATGTAGGAGATTTGCATAATAAAGGAATCTGAGCCCGGCTTATCCATCCCCTCGTCCGCCCGGCTTTAGCAACCAACCAATGTATACAGCAGACTAGGATACGCGCTGCTAAAGGAAAGATGTTCCAGTGAAATTTTTGATTCCAGTCTGGATAGCCATACCACCCAAATGGGATTGCATTTCCAAATGTGATGTGAGACAGGGAGTCGTGTTGTTTACTCCGTAGAGATTTTTTTCCGTTGATCAGAGGAGAGGAGGACCTCCAAGAAGGTGTTCCCGCTGGAAAAACTTGATTCTCACAATTTGATACGATTGCTGACAATTCCTATTGTCTGTAAAGCACAGGAAAGAATAAAAACAGGATAATTAGTTTCATAAAATTCATTTATGCATTTCATCCCGATTTGTTTTCCTCTACATTAATGAAACAAATGAAATCCAAAACGAAGTGAACCCGAAGTGACCTTTTGAAACTACTCGCCCAAAGTTCATAGTTCCATTTTAATGAATAAGTTCAATTAGAAGTGGCCTTAATTAGAATTAGCCTTCTCACTGACCGCTCTACTTTGCTAGAAAGTTAAGATGTATTTACGAGTTCTAAAGAAAGAAAAATTATGATTAACCTTCCGTTTTGCTTAAATTTTCTTTTCTTTCTTCATCTTAAAAGGAATAAGCGCTTTTATATTTCCCATTACAAATTATAACCGTTCTTATATTTCATTTAATTAAAACCTCTTTGACTAAATTTGACTCTTTAATAATTTTATATGGGCGGAAGTGTAAAAAAAAGAGGAAAAATCCAGTTAAGTAATGAAAAGTTATTTTCCTCAGATTTTGTATTGTGTACGAAGGTAATTGACACCGACTTCCGTTCTAAGAAAGATTTATTTATATATATAAAATATATATATATATATTTACTTTATTTGTTATATTTACACCTACAACAAACGTTGCATCAAGTAAATTTGATGAAACTGGTTAAATTTTCACATGAAAGACATGTAAGAGTCACCACCCATTGATGGAACTCTTTCTCAGTGGATATTAAACTCACATCAGTAGGTCCCTAGGCCCCCTCCGCTTCAAGCGACGAGGAGCACTGTCTGGAAGGTTAGGAGCAGGAGAGTTGTTGGACGAGAGGATTAGGATGGAGAGCAAGGAGGCTGTGAAAGTTGCGGCTAGCGAGACTCTATTAGATCGGTGCAAAAGGGATGTGAAGGTCAGTGTGAATTGTAAGGTTAGAAATGTAGTATGGAGTATTCAGGATTTTCCTTAGGATTTTAGACTGTAGTGTCTGCAGGCGTTTTGGAGTTGGAGGGTTTGGTTGAGCCCCACACTTCTGCTCCGTATGTCCATATGGGTCTTAACAGGGTCTTGTAAAGCTTGTTGACCGCAGATCCAAACTCGACGTGAATCACAAACTGACTATTTTAAGATATAAATCTGGATATTCACGTTAACCTGGATTCCTTGATGTTCACAAATGAAGGACTAACAATAAGGACTACTGAATAGGTCGCTCATATGGTGCGGGAGATTTTAAATAAACAAATTGGACCGATGAAAGCAAAAAAAAAATTATAAGGAATAGAAATGGCTAAATATGGGATAACTGGAGCCGATAATAAAGGAAATGATAAGGCTGGTGAGGGGCAAACAGCCCGGTAAGTACCTGTAAGGGATGGAGGACCGGATAGTACAGCGCTGCTGTAGCCCACTGCCACTGCGATCTTCGCCCAGTCGTCTTCTTGCTCTCTCCAGATCTCTCTCTTCACGCTCCGTCAGTCCAACATATTTACCCCCACCCACCCCTCACACAAATCATTCACCAATAAAAATCATTCTTTATTGTTATTGAAACTGTACTGATTTTATGTCGCTCCATCAGTCTTCCCTCTCAACGCCATTTATTTCCGGTCATTTTTTTTTTTCTTCTGTGCATTTTAACATCTACCAATGTTTGTAGTCTTTTCCCAAGTGTCTAAAACCTTGGCTGAGCCAAAACTGTTGAGAGATGATTCTGCAGGCGACGCTTTTGGAGCTCTAAGGCTGCAGAGTAGTTACTTCCATCGTAACCTGCACAAGGTGGTGGCTTATTAGCTCGTAACCGTTGTGGAGACTGTGTCAGGAAGAGGAGGAAACTGCTTCTCACCTGTTTTTCGATTGTATTGCAATCGAGCGGCTGCGCTACCGATATCTTTGAGGCTTTTGAGGCCAAAGGAGATTGTAGCGCAGAAGGAACTGGTAGGGAAAGTACTCAACCTGCAGGCGCTGTTGGAGCTCTAAGGCTGCACAGAGTAGTTACTTCCATCGTAACCTGCACAAGGTGGGGCTTATTAGCTCGGAACCGTTGTGCAGACTTTGTCAGGAAGAGGAGGAGATGGCCTCTCACCTGTTCTTCGATTGTGTTGCAATCGAATGGCTGTGCTACCGATATCTTTGTGGCTTTTGAGGCCAAAGGAGATTTTAAAGCAGAAGGAACTGGTAGGGAAAGTCCTCAACCTTTTTAGAAGGTGAGGTTTCATCTATTAGACTTAAAGGGGAAGGCACAATAAGCCTTTTTGTGGCTGCGGTGCCTTGGGGCATGGGTCCCGTCCCACCTTTCAAAATCTAGACCTAATCTACTTCCATCGTAAGTCCATTTCATCACCTTCTGCTGGTCAAATATTTCAAGTAACAATTATCTTGCTTGAAAAAAACGGAATTTATAACTTCCTGGTTCAAAGGATTGAAGTCAAAAACAGGAAATCATGCCTGTTTCGAACGATAATTAGAAATTGAAAATCTAATTATTGGATAGTTGAAGCTAAACGTCGATATTAGCGAACAAAGTTACTAATTAGTGCCGCCTAAATTGGAATATTCAGCTACAACTTGACCTTCCAAGAATTGTTAAATTCTAAATTCAGTATTATGCATAGTATATAATGCAGATACTAATTTCTTTTGTTAGATATTTGCATATTATCTTGTGTGAATGTTACATGGAAATTAGAGAACCAGGTAAATATCTAAATAGTAAATTTTAGAAGATTGTAGCTGGAGGGGTGAAACTTTCCAATCAGAACAACTCGCGAGCAACTGCAACTCAGCTTAGTATCGCTAATAGAAAACAACTCGCTAATTGGGCATTATTTAGAAGATTAGCTAGACACGGTAGCTGGGAGCTGGTATAGCGTGGGCGGGAGAACATGACGATAGCCTAACATATCTATATCTATATAATCCAAAAGCTGAACCCTTAATTAAGAACAATATAACAACTTTGAACTAATCAAATACTTTCAGCTTGTTAGCGTTACTAAGGGGCTTTGCCGATGTTTTGTGAAGGGGGGTGCAGCGCCCTCTATGTTTTAGTTTGGGGTCGTGTTATTAAATTAATTAACACTTTAGGTTATTAATAATAATAAATATATGCGATAAAACCTTATTTCAAACTGTTTGCAGGTAACAAAGTAACTTAAACAATTCTTAAAACGCATCGAACATTTAGAAGATTAGATTAGATTAGAAAGGGACGAGAGCTATGCCCCACGGCATCGCATTATTGTGCCTTCCCCTAAGGATCTAGTAGACGAAATCTCACCAACTAAGGAGGTTGAGGACTTTCCCTGCTAGTTCTTTTTGCGCTACTATCTCCTTTGGTCTCCAAAGCTCCAATGGTTTCATAGCGCAATCGAACAGCCAGTGAGAGAGACCGTTTCCTCCTCATTCCTGACACAATCTGCACACAGCGGTTCCAAGCTAATAAGCCACCACCTTCTTTGAGATGACAATGCCCTATGTGTACTGTGTAATTGTATTAGGGGTGTAACAGTATATATTGCTCATGTTCATGTTGTAAGGCAGGGGCAGAGGTCAATAAATGGGGCAGCAGTTGGTCTAGTGGTCAAGAACGTGGCATGTGTGGGAGGTCACCAGTTCGAATCCCGCTTAAGACTACTTTTTTATTTGTTTGAAAAAATTGTTGATAGTAAAGTATGAGCTTCTGCCCCTCCCCCTCCACGACACCTTATTGGGAGTTGGACGTTTAGCCCCGCCTGGAAAAAAAATAGGAGATTACTTTAATTTACTGGTCTGCAGTAAATGCGGTTAAAGAAAATCATAAGCGCCAATGTCGATAAAATCTTAATGGTATGAAAAATCGTCATTTTCAGATAGTTTATTTTGTCCAGATTTTTATTGTCGGATCGATTTTTGGACCTAAACGATTGATCGAACTTCAACTTTCTGCAATTTGTTGGTTTTTCAGCTGTTTGAATCGAAAGGCAATCAGACACCAGCACACCCACGCATTCTGACCTCAATGTAAAGAATGTTTTTTTTGGGGTGGGAGGTGGAAGGGGGTACAAGGAATCTGAACACGGATATTTCCGGTGCTAACCCGAAGCTTTCGAAAAATCGAAAACCAATGAGAAATATTCGTCACAGCATGTTTTTTTCATGAACTGTACCTTCACTGACGGCCACTAGCATGTACGAAATATGCATAGAAAAATTAAAAAAAAAAAAAGCTATGCGGGCGTTGCCAAATAAACCAGCTGGAACTGATGATTTGTATCTTGCTTGAAGATTACAGCCAGCTAGCGGAGCTGGTGTGCGTATTATGTAGCAGCGATAGAGGGAGGACATGGCCTAGGCTCCTGTATGACGACGGCAGCGCCTTACAAGGTATATACCGGTCGGTATGGAGTGTTCGCTCTAAGGATACCTGTTTCTGGCAACTGAATAGATAGCCTTCAGGCTATATATCTCGCTCTCATCTGTCTGGAACACTCGGCCTCCACCGCCTTTCTTAATCCGCAGTCCTTTGGCCCTCTCCTATTCGGGCCACTTTATTTCAACAAATACAATCAACCCTAACTGTATAATACCTTTTTGCTATAAATAATAATAAACGTAAAAGTCTTTTTATTTCCTGTTTACTGGCTTGAACAGGAAATACTTCGATCTTACACAGTACAAAATATTGAGTCCCGTTTAAGTCCTACATTGAGAGCACCTTGCTAGAGAGTCCCACACTCCTTCCAATGGCTGCAGGATGAGAGGGAATTCTATAATTTGTATTCAATTTTGCGTAAAGCGCTAAGCAAAAGATTAGGCGTTTTTTATTTTATTTTTATCAAATAATTGGGACAAGATGAATCATGTCCGCGCCTTCTAGGAATAAAACCTTCAAGTACTATCCTGTTGAATTTACCCGGGAAGCCAGTTATTAAGGATGAAGGATAGAAGAGAAAGTTAAGAACCCAGTAGGAACAAGAGGAAAGTTGGGAAAAAGACAGAATCATAATAGTGTTTTCCCAGAATGAATCCCACAGTGGGATTGGGTGCAAGGGTGTCACTTCCGGGTCCAATGTCCGTTAAATGTGTTTTTCCTGGAAATTCGCAGAAGAAAAAAGAAAGCCTCGGAATGTCAAGATCTTTCTAATTCAGTCAGCAAGATACGAGTATATATTTGGGGCCGTAGCAAACTGAATTTTTCATCATCCTGCAAATAAAGTTTGATTTTTTTTTCAGCAATGAGGTGTGTATTATATCGTACAATCAACAATTAATATTTTCATCCACATCTGCAATCAACCATCTATTTGAAAATCAACAATTATCCCATACAAAAAAATAAAAATAAATTCTACGAATTAAACACATTTTGTATTGAATACAATTTAAAATTACCAATAAAATTCAATTTAAAATTTATTAGTTAATTAGTTTAAAATTTCAAATTGCTTTTGAAGGTCAATTAATGTTTGATAAGCAATTAAATTGTAGATAATGTTTTATGCAAATAAAGCAAGTATCATATGGTAATGAGCATGTTGAAACATGTTTGTTGTTACTGAGTCGTAACTCACTCTCACACCAGATGGCAGTTTAGTTTCCTGTTTCGGATTTAATTTGGATGTTCAATTATGTTAAAATTTGTCCATTTGTAACTTAAATATTGTGTGTTTAGGGTTATTTAGTAGTTTCTAGCTATCAATATAGCTGGTTTGAGATTAAGAGCTGTTTATTTCTCAGGTGTTGGACAAGGGAAATGCCCTTATAAGATGGGCGATGGTAGGGACAGGTATACAGCCACCGGAGTAGTCATTCTTGCAGCTTTACGCTCTGGAACTCCCTAGATTAGATTTTTTAGATTTTGAACGGCGAAACGGGACCCATGTCCCACGGTACTGCAGCCACCAGAGGCTTATTGTGCCTTCCCCTTTAAGTCTAGTATATGAAACCTCCCCTTCTAAGGAGGTGGAGGGCTTTCCCTATCAGTTCCTTCTGCGCTATAATCTTCTTTGGTCTCAAGGTACCAAAGATATCGTAGCGCAGTCTCTCGATTGCAACGCAATCGAATAACGGGAGGTGAGAGGCCGTTTCTTCCTCAGCAGAACTGCTTCCTGAACCTACCATGCCCTGTGAATAGGCCTGTAATCGGAGTAATCTGATTCCTGCCCAAGCCCAGAGAGTCTCTTTGGTTCTTTGTTTGCACAACAAGGGCATGACCCTCTTGCTGTGGTTTACCCCAGGAAGCATCACCCAGTACTTTTCATGTTCTCTCCAGATCCAGTCTCTGAGAGCCTCACGAACTGCACCCCTAGTGATCCCCAGGACTGGTTCCGGGCCAATGAAAGGAGTACTAGCTCCATTTCTGGCCAACTGATCAGCTATTTCATTCTGGAATTCCCTAAAGCGTCAGGATTAACTACCAGCTATTTGAGGCTTTGCCTTCTTCCCCCAAACAATTTTTTTTTTCTGGATTATCCTTCATCAGAACATCTTGGGAGGGAAATGAAAGACAGTATTTTCACGAAGAAGTGGCTATTCCTGAATTCTCTCGCCTTACTTCAGATTTTTTTCTAAAATCCCTGTAAAATAATCAGAATTTGGAGGTGACGGAAACCTCTTAGAACATTTCCAGATCCTCCTATTTTGGGGGTAGCAGACTTAATAATATCTAGCTGTTATAAGAGAAGAAGAGCAACAGGAAGTGACGTCCTTGTTCGCCGCTCCTCTGGGAACTTTCCCAGAGAGCCTGCGAGAGTAGAAGGGCGCGATGAAAGCATTGAACCCAACAACAGGACGTTTTTCCAACAAACAAATCATTTTAGTGCAGAGACTAAATTTGAATAAAACATTTTCATCATGGGAAAGTAAAACTTGCGTGAAAAACCAAAATTTTGATAACCTTTCGCAACATGAAATACATAATGGAACGTCATAATTAAGTCCTATGGTAGAGGGGTACAACATTCAGCGTTGTACAATCCAGGGCAAAAAGACCCTGATGAGGATTCTGGACAAAAAAAAAAAAAAAAATAGCAACAGAAATCAAGCCAGGGTAAAAAAGTTAAAAGGGAGAAGGGATATACAGTGAAATTACATGAACTGTTGTGAACAGCGAACTGATGTACATTCTGGCGGCCATGATGGGGAAAAAAAAGCAGCACTTTGTTTCTGCAGGAACAGATTAAAGTGGAAACTTTTGCAAATTCCCGGCATCCCGTTCCAATTTCTCTTACATAATCATGTCCCGTTGCTTATTTTTTCCCTGTGGTGTTTATTTTTTTTAGAAACCTGCTCTTTCATAACCTTAATTAGGAGTTTTTTTCTCAGAAACTTTTTCATTTTTTTCGTTTTAACTGGAAATAAAAACCTTAATGGTGTCATGGAAATCTCACTACGTAGTCCCTTTTAGATAAAATTCTAACATAACGATCTATGGCCGTACCCCTATCTAAAGTACCTTGTTGGGGTGTAGAGCAACAGGACAGTACATGGATAAAGTGGTTAGTAGACCACTTCCACTGCAATGCTTCCACCAAATTAATTCATCATAATCTGGGAGAGTTCTGGGAGAGGCAATAGTCTCCTGCAACTCTTCTATTAACATCCCAAGCGAGGGAGGCTGGGAGCCGATAATCATCGGCTATCTCTCTTCCGTTTCCTGCATCGCTCTCTTCCAATGCTTTCCCTGCATTTGCTGAGAATGACACGGTTTGGCCTCGTCTCTACCAAAAGTTTTTTTTTGTTAATATCGTATCTTGGAGGAAACTTTTAAGACGTTTTGGCGTCAACGAAGACGTAAGAACTGGGCCATTGAGGTATTCACCCACCTTAAGGCCAGATATAGTAGAAATAAAGAATTTCAAGTAGAACTAACGAAAATTTTTCCATTTTTCCCCTTTTTTTGTGAACTTCTACCTCCAAAACTAGCCGACATAATGTAAATGATCAAGCTCTGGTATCAAAATAGAATTTTAGAAGTAGAGAATAAGGAATTTTTAGTAAAATGTAGCAAAAAAATTTTATTTTTTTTTTGACCATTTTTCTGTAGCTCTAAATCTAGAACTAGCTGACCAACTGTGCTTTATCCAGCCCTGGAATTCGTAAACAGAATGTCAGAACGAGAAAATTAGAAATTCCCAGTAAATCTAGTGATTATTTTCTAATTTTTCCAACTTTTTCGGAACACCTACCTTTTCCAAAACTAGCAGACGTAAGGCATATTTTTCCAGGTTTTTCTTTTTTTTCGGAACTTCCAACTTTTAAAATTAGCCGATCTAAAGTGTATAATAAGTTCCGGCATAAAAATAATTTTCTTGCCTGTAAATATAATCTATGGCAGCCTAATTATTCAATTAGAACTATCTAACTCAGTCAGTAAAACTCTAGTATCTTTAGGAAATATTCTTAGGTAATAATTCGATCAAGGAAAACAATCTTGTGAGGTTTATTATTGGCGTTTTCTAAAACTAAGTTTGTGGCAGTAAAAATAGCGAAGTATTTTGAAAGCAAACCGTCGTCTCTAAAGGCTGTCATTTCCTATTTCCTGTTTTTATTTCCGAGAGATTGTGACGTTGTACAGATTGCCTTCATCGGTGGCCGTGACCAGCTACAGGATGTGGATCCACTTAAAACACCATTTTTTGGATTACTTTGACCATCTTTTGGCGGTAAACAAAATGTCTTTTCTTTTCTTTTTTATTTGTATTTATATAAATGTTAGTCTATATTATTATTCATGTGGGGCTTAACGTCCAAATTAGGTGTCGTGGACGGAGGCGACTAGCAAACATACTTTACTGTAAATTTTTTTTATTAACCATTAAATAAAATCCAAGGCCTAGACCAGGAGAATCGAACCCACTAAACCAACAATACATCTTAGCATTGCGGGTCTAGTCTCTTAACCGCTCGGCTACAGTGGCGCCCAATGTTAGTCTATATTTCATAGCTTATAGTTCTCAATAATTTGCCCTAAAATGAAGTTAAATTTAATTAGAATGTCGCAAAATTTAACTGTTGCGACAAGAATGTGTTTTGTAGCCTTGACCTGCATAGGGAACGCTTGCAGAAATGCTGCAGATGCAGGTATTTTAGAGTTTTCTGGTAAATTCGTTACTAAATGTTTTTTATTACAACACGAGCATTATGCGGACAATGGAAACCATTTACTACACTGACCTGGTGAGCCTAAATACTTAGTCCACACTCAGAGAGCGCCAATCAGAATAAACTACCAGCCAGCGGGAAATGTACTGTTGTAAATTATGACGTCATTTAGAGTCATTAATTATTAGGTAATCATTTGAGAAAATGGTAGTTGTAGTCCTTGTGACGGCCGTTGTAGTAGTAGCGTTTTGTTTGGAGCGTTATTTGTAACGCGATTTGCGTTTGTGTGTCGATCGTACTTATCTCAATTACACCTAATTAAATCCATTTGGTTATAGTTCAGTTCAGTTCACCCCAACTCGGCTTCATCAGGCTAACAGAATTGATTTTATGAAGTTGCCAAATTTGTAGTTGTCTATGCTCGCAGCATCCCTGATGAATTGAATCTTTATTCAATTTTGGTACTCTTTTTTTTTTTTTGACAACTGCCACTCACGAGTCTTGTTTTTGGAAAAGTTTTCTTTGAACATTGACTTCTTAGTTGTATGTCAGTCGGTTTCAGTCGTATTCACTAAAGACTTCTAAGAGAAGCGTGACATCCCAGAACTCTTTCCTTGAAATCAATGTTCATGAAAAGAATTTAAATGCAAGCCGATAGGACTTTCAAAATACATGAATTACTGTAAAAGAATTACTTCTCAATATTTCACCATTAATTTTATTTCAATATTTCGTAAACATACGATCAAAAAGTTTTAGAAACTTTGGCGGACCAATGAAAAGAAAGTATTGGAAGGCCCATTTACGGTTTGTTGGACTAATGTAAAGCTGGAATTGTTTTTTTTTTTTTTTTTAACCACGCCCATAACAAGTTGGCCACATCCATTACAAATCAACTTCCCCCATTTTCTTAGAAGGTAGGCGTGGATAAAAATTTGTCTAGAGTCAGGTCCTTCTTTTTCTTCTTCTCTTTATTTTGACAGTAAATTCTTATACATGAGTTTGCAGGTACTTTGTTAACTTGTGAAATTGAACTCAATAGTGTATAACTGTCTATTTACGTATCCAACAGTCTTCAAGAATTGTGTACTAGAGGGAATTTCAAAACAACATACGAGTAAATATTGAGGTTAAACGGGCGAAATCAGTGAAACTACTAGTTACTAGAAAATTTTTACTTTTACTAAAGTGCTGGACAATTTGAGTTTACTGAGTCGAACACATTCACTTACAGAGTATGTGCTTAGTGTGAGGCATCTTGGTAAATGAGAGTTTAAAGTGAGTTTGTACACATTTATCATCATGTTAGGTAAATAATATAAATAATCAGAATTTTAATATTCACTATAGATTAACCGTTAACAGCTCGCGGTTGCTCTAAAGGTGAGATCTAGTTGTAGTATCTAGAATTAATACCCTGAGCAAGTGCTGCCCCTTTTGGCAGACATTTGCCCATCTAAGCGTGTGGTTAGTTGTATAGACGCTAGATAGCAGCATCCCATGATCTCACCACGCGCTCATTGTGGAGCTAATTGGCTGAAATTCTGCTATTGTTTCACTAAGTTCAGACTGTCAAGTTAACTGTATCTAACAAATTGCTCCTTTCTCAGCAACAACATTTACGACTCTAGAAACTCTGCAATTATTCATTACATCCGTAGTTCTGCTAACTGCTGTAAAGAAGCAGCACTTGTTGTTTCCAATATTTCTTCTACATATTGCTACTAGATTGTGCCAGTTTTAGTTCAGAGCTGTGAATACAGCCCAACCCTTGTGGATAGCGCCACCAGTCAACGCAGGAACTATGGCACAGTTTTAGAATTTTTAAGTCCTCTAAAACCCATTTTATTTTAACAAAAATGATTTATTTTTTCAACTTTTTTTTTTTTAACTAGTGCAGTACATTTCTGCAACTAGTAAAACTGGGACAACGTGACACAAATAAATACATAAGTATCATGACGGGAGAATTCACTCAATCGTATAACTCCTAAAGAACGCGATGGCAGGATTGTGTGGCAAGAGATGCTTTGGCAATGGCTTGGATTCCGCAACTGGAGGGCGGCTGCGCAGGAAAGAGACGCCTGGCGGCACGTCTTGAGGAAGCCAAGACTCTTCATGAGTTGTAGCGCCATTTAAGAAGAAGTATAACTCCTAAAGAAGAGCATTACCCTACTGAGCACTGGCTCTCTTTTCACTAAGAAGATCACAAGGCCGCCGGCCTCTTCATCCTTCTTAGTGGATTTCCTAGCAATACAATAAGTTGGGAAACGGAATGAAAAGAGGGTTAGGATTTGAGGAAACTAGGCATGGAACTTGTCGTAGCGACCTTAGGGATCTTGCAATTTCAGAAACATAGGGAACAAGGAGATCTCGGCGCTTTGGTAGAGTTAGAAACACAGTAAGTGGAGCATTAGCGATTCTATGGGTTGTTTTTGACTGAAAGGATTGGATTCTAAATTGGCTGAGCCCCAAAGTTCCATTCCGTAAGTCCCCAGGCAGGTTTCAGTATCATTGGGCTCTTCTAAGTCTTTTGTTGTTTAATGAAAGTTTCGATTGTTTGTCGAGAAGTCTGTGAGAGAAGTTTGAATCGTCTGTTTCAGTTCTTTCCGTTTAAGTCTAGTATGCGGATTCCAGGCGTTTGTCCTTGAAGAGTCCTAGGTACTTAACACAAACATACTTCCCCCTGTTTTGGGAAGAGGAAACAGGTAGGCTAGTACGTCTTGAGGATAATGTAGTGTGATTAAATTTGTTTTCATTTTTATAATTCCCTATTTTTTCTTTATCAAGGGATTCTACGTAGGCCTGACGGGAGCGATGAGCAAGGACTGAGTATTATTGAAAGGAGAGGATTGCCGGGTCCTCGGCGTAAGTAGGAAGGATAATTTAGGAAATCTGACATGACGTTATTCATTTTCTTACGAGAAAGAGAATGTAAAACCAAAATCAACTTTTAATAAAGTTATTTTAAGGAAATCCTGAGGTTTCCGGGCACTTCCGGCTCACTTTGAAAGGGCCTCAAAGAATTTCCGCTTCCTACTATTGAAACATTTTATAAAGTTAAGCGATGAATTAAATAATATTCGTTTTAACTCCCACATTTTAGAAATTATTATTTTTTGCTCATTCGGTGGCAAGCGAGTAAATAGATTACAGTCTAAGAGTTTACAGTTTCGACGGGAGGCAGGGCCGGTGAAATTGAATCGTTTGATTTTGCGGTGCAAACGATTTTAGTGGTTACAGCATTGGATTGTTATACACACACACGCGCGCGATCGCTCTGCAGTGCTCGTATGAAAGTGCCTTGTTGCCAATTTACTAGGATAGGGCCAGTTGACCTTTCACATGTGGATATCTCCGTCCTTCAGCTAATGGTAGTGCTGGAGAACTAAATTGGCAGGTGTTATCTTCTATGAGGTCGTTACTCCCCCAGTTCCTACGGCCTTAGACTATTGTCTAACCTGCAAGACATTACAGCACGATATCTCCAGTAGCGACTTTCTGACGTTAATCTCCAGCACTAATTTCCGGCTTTTACAAATATTATTTAAAAAAGTATCATAATTAAACCATAACTTCTACTTTCACTTACTACTAAAAACACTTGAGTATTGTAATCACATAAATCGATTTTTGACAGGAAACATCCGCTTTGATTTGTGTGTGTGTCTGCCGGAACTAAAAAAAAAAAAACTCCGGAAGATCAAAGTTGACATTTCACTGAGGAGAGGCTCCTTGTGTTTTGATCAAAATAGGTCTGCCGGAAGTAACGTTTTACTGAATTGATTCTTTGTTCGACCGTTTCTGGCCGCTACGATTAATTTAGTCACGGTACACTAATTAGACAGACACATGTAGTTATGTGTGACGTTTATTCACATTTTTCTAAGTGAATTTTTATTTAGGGTTCCTAATCATTGAATTGGTCATTTTTTCCTCTGAAGGGTCCCTTTTGGGTAGCAGTACTAAGGTACACTGGGTGCGGAAAGGTTAAATGAGTCCCGGAAAATCTGAGTTGATAAAAATTGCTTTTCTTTACGGATTCACCACTTTTTTGAGACTGTTTCGTTTTTTACATAAACTTTATATACTTGACGTAATACTTAGATATACAGGTTGATCCATTTAAAACGCACGAAGTAAACTATATGTTTTTTTGGGCCTAGTTTTCAAATTTTTTACCTCCGATGCTGTATCTTAATTTTTGGTGGAGTTACGGCCAAAAACTTGATTCGAGTTTCATAAGGACCACTGGTTTTGACAATGATTATGAAAACTACATAAAAAACTGTGAAAAATGACGTTGATCCCGTTTCGATATCCGTAATATTTTTTGAAATATTTAAGATCAAAGTTACAATTTTTTCTATTCGTGAACGGTTTTCAATATTAATTTTCCACCAGAAATACATGTTATGGGAGGTCCTCTGATTGCAAAAAATCATCAAATCATTTTAATGCACCCAGTATGCAAGACTTTTTGACTTATGATTTCGGTAAGAATCTCTTGCCAGGATGTTGGTCTAATGGTCAAGAGCGTGGCTTTGTAAAAGGGAGATCTCCCGTTCGAATTCCGCGTACGCAGTCATTCGTATTACTTAAAAAACCATACTACTTGTTTAAATAAAATGTAGTCATACGCGGGATTCGAATTGGAAATCTTCCACTTTACAAAGCCACGCTCTTGACCACTAGACCAACACCCGCCCATCCTTTTGCAAGATATGCTTACCGTAATCATAGGTCAAGAAGTCTTGCATACTGGGTGCATTAAAATGATGTGATGGTTGCTTTTATTTGATGATAAAACAAATTTATCCTGACTCATCCATAACCACTACATTACACTACACGTTTTAAAATCTTCAATTATTATTATTTTTCTTCATGCGTCACAAATAACATTTTTCGCAATCAGAGGACCTCCAAAAACGTATATTTCTGGTGGAAAATTAATATTGAAAACCGTTCACGAATAGATAAAATTGTAACTTTGATCTTAAATATCTCAACAAATATTAGGGATATCGAAACGAGATCAACGTCATTTTTCAAAGTTTTTTATGTAGTTCTCATAATCATTGTGAAAACTAGTGGTCCTTATGAAACCCGAATCAAGTTTTTGGCCGTAACTCCGCCAAAAATTAAGATACAGCATCGGAGGTAAAAAATTTGAAATCTAGGCCCAAAAAAACATATAGTTTACTTCGTGGGTTTTTCCAAAATTCCTCTTTAATAAAAAATTATTAGCGATTGGTGCGTTTTAAATGGATCAACCTGTATATACAGTACATAATATTTCATATTCACTTACTAAGAGATTTTGGACACGATTGCAATACTTCTCCCAGGAAGAGGAAGTAATGAGTATTACAAGAGGAAGAGCGGTTTGCAGCAAGTATTTGACCTAGATGTGATTAAAGGCGGACAGGCGAGTTGGCAAGCGTATTCAACAAGCATGCTTATCATGGAGGCAAGTTAGCTGGGGGAGCGGTGCGCGGTGTTGGCCTGATTGTGAGCTCTAACCACGTTCCCTACAGGTGGTGTCTCGCTGGCCCCCGCTTACCTCAGGCGCTCGCTCTTCATGTGATATTCAGTGGCCTGGTCCGAAGGCGCCGCCGTAATAGGCTCCACAGTGGTCTACCTCTGAACGTCACATTATGCAAGCATCGTACAGGATACTCTGTGTCCAGTTTACGCTCGTCAGCGTATCTTCTGCGCTTGTTTTCAATGGTAATAATTTATCGTTACTAAAATATACAATTCCGTTTTGCCATTTTCCTTTTGTTTTTCAGCGAGAGGAAACACAGCATTCGTGTAGATTGAAAATTTCCTGTAGATATACAGTAAAACCCTGAGTCTGAGAATATTGATTTTTCAAAGATACTATGCTGTGTTTCCGGGCTCTTACACTCGAACAGCGGAAGATGACAAGAAGTACAAAATTTCTGCTGATTATAACGGGTTATCTTTAAATCTTACGTATAGTTGTAATGGTTAGATGTAGCGAATAGAGGAGTAGTGGGGGCACATGCATATGGCGAGAGAGTGGGGACAGCGAGGTGCTGGTCAGAAAGGCCTAGGCCAGAGAGACGTGCACTAGTCTATGTGTCCCTAGAACCTAACAAAAATAGAAAAGGGTTGAGAGAGAAATTAAGAGGAAGTCCCGCACTGGTTTCCGGTTTGAGGAGGTATTATCGGCGGTGGGTGAGTTCTATGTGGTGGAGGATTGGCGAGACAGACTTGGTCGTTTCGTGTGTTTCTGTGCAGCAGTAATATTCGTTATTTTAGTTATTAATTATTGTAATATTATTTATTAAAGAGATTGTTTTTCGGTTAACATTAAGTATATATGTTATGTAATTAAATATATTAGCTGTAATAATTAGTACATCTATTAGTTAGTATTTATTAGTTAAGTAAAAAGTACGTAGGTTAGTTAGGGCCGTAGTGTGGATGAGTGTGAGTCTGTTTGTCGGTTTGTCGGTTAGGGCGGTGTGTTTGTTTCTGATTACTGTTAACTTGTAAGATAAGGAATTATTTGTAAATATTGTAAATAAACTAACTGTTAAAAAAGAACTGTTTTGTAGAAAGCCCTTGGCTCCGTAACCGCTAGCTAGGCCGGTTACAATAGTTATTAAGGGTGTTCCTAGAGGGCATTATCTAAACCGGGGTTTTACATTTATATAAAGACTAATACGTGAATATAAAACCCTGGGGCAATCAAAATGCGCATATAGACACGAGTGTGCGCGTGCGGAAGCGGCTAAATCTTGAAACGAATTCCTGAGTAGTTACTAACCGAGGGTGGTTAGGAGGCAGTGCAGAGCCCCCCCTTTGTAGAGGAGAGGGTTTCTACGGAGCTGCGTGACCCAAACACATACTCCAAGGAGACAATGCAGGGGTCGTGCGCCTTGTAGTACTTCTTGTAGTCTACAATAGAAAACTCTAGGGCAGTGTAAACAACATCCTAAGGCGCTCGAATATAAATTGCCCTTTTTGCAAAAGGATTGCCACTATAAAAGTGAATAATGAACGAATTCATCTAAATTAGTTTACTTTAAACAAATGCTTGGCAAAGAAAAGAATTTTTTTCTGCAATTTTTGTGGTCATTTATGGGGAATTTCAAAGAAATGCAAAGACTCTCGTGCCTGAGAGTCATTAAAGTGAAATAAAAAAAATGATGTAAGATTAACCAGAAAGCGAATTGAGAAAATCCTTTAACCGTTTGCAATTACCACTTGAGTTACACTAGTCTAGATGAGATAATTTAAAGTTAACTCCGAAGTCGTGAATCCATCTCGATGTGGTTTTTATAACCGTTTCCTAACAGCGTCGTGGTGGCACCGGAACCAGCGTTTCCGGTCTCTTAATAAGAGGCGTGTTTATAATAATTTTACGAAATCAACCGAAGTCACGGATTATTTTTCACTTTGATTAATACCCGATGTTAAAAAATCGCTAATTTTTTTCAGGGTTGGCTTAACCTCCAACTACCAATTAGGCATTACGAACGAGGGTGAAAACATACGTATTATCAATTTTCCTAACAAATAAAAATTAGGTACACCCGGAATTCGAACTGGGAATCTCCCTCTAACAACCACTACACCAACACCCCGCCTCGATTTCAGGAAACAGTGGAGCGGCGAAATCAAACACAAGTTAACATATGGGACCGCGCGTAGTGGGGAGCAAAGCGAAGAGCTCGTAGAGCAACGCTATCTATAGAGAGGGTTTGTTTTCGCCGCTTTGCTCTTCGCTATCATCGCCGCTATGCTCGCCGCTCCACTATGTTTCCAGCCTTATAGTATTAACGCAAAAAATAATTTTTGTTAATTATTCTATTTTTTTTAATTGTAACTGACTGCCAACTTTTCGACAAACATGTTGTGGTCTTTATCAAGCTACACCTACAAAAAACTTATTATTTCTCTAAACCTAAAGGTATTCTTCAAACTTTAAATTACTTTTCAGTAAATTTTAATGAATGCCTCAATGTAGTTTTAGTAAGATAAATTTGGATATTTAAGAAGAGACACTTCTAGACAATATTCAATTTGGTTATCGCCATAAGCGTTGAAAACGGTCTACAAATAATTTAGATGCAGAAAAACAAAACTAAAACAATAAGAAATACTGTAGAAAGCAATAGAAGTCAGTTAAAAGTAAAGCTCCGCCGTTGGATACTTAAATACAGACTTATTAAGTGCGGAGTGATATAGTAGGACATTTAAAGCCAAGCTTTACTGTAAGTTCTAAATCTAACTTTGGAAAGGAGACCCTTGTTAGTGGTGCTTGGAGAATGAAGGTCCAGTTTACACATGGTAATAGCCTGCCTTATCCCACAGTCACAGAACTGGACCTAAGAATGTGGATACAACCAGATAGATACAACCAGAGAAGGTTTTGGTTTTGTTAGGGTTAGGACCGCCGCTCTAGTTGACCATATGGTATGCGAAACGGGATAAGTTAGATTCACAATATAGCGGCTTTACATGTTCTCCAGGCAAGTGTGTAGATTCAGTGAGTGTATAAACAGATTACATTACCAGCGTACAAGGAATTTACCACAAACATTACTAAATACCTAATTTAGCGAACTACCTCTGCGACCCAGTTTGCAAATCTTCTAAGTTCTTACTTTCCGTTGTGAGTAGCTGTCAGGAAACTGCGATTGTTTTCTTCTCTTAACCACAATTTGTACTTTTTCTCAACACTGTTTGCCTTGAATTCCTTTGTTAGCCGATCTCTTACAGCCAATAGTGTAGCGAGGTTTTAATTTTTCTTTTTATTTGGCTGATCCCTAGTAGATCACGATTTGTTGGACAGTAAAAACTCAAAACGTTGACTTCCTTTTTTCTGTTATTTGGGAAAGGATAAAGGAAAAAAGGGAAAATCCAGAAAACTTGTGGCTTATCAGTGCGGATGATTCAGGATGAAAAAGCCGTAGTGAAGGTTTCACGTGGAGGTTCACGTATTTGATTAAATTATGGCTCGAACGATGCTAGAATCGTGGCAGCACGGGCGATCACTGATATCGATATTAAACGCAGAGGGATGGGAAAACTTCTGAGGCACTTTCCCAGCGGTGGGGTGGGGGTAAACAGAGTTTCCATTTGTGGTGAAGCTGCCGGCGGCGACCGTCCCTAAAAGAAAAACTTTGTTCCAGATACTTCCATCACTTCGTCAGTTCCCGGTAGACTGCCCTATATTTAGTCTTGCACTTCAGTTCAGGGACTGGTCTAATTACTGTCACTAAATAAGTGTTTCTTTACGTCACTTGTTTACTTATTTTTGTTTCCTTTATCTGTCTAAATGAGCCTCAGTTATCACCCTTTATAAACGATAATTCCTACCAATAGCTTCGCGATTTCCTTTCTCTTAGCGATGTGTGCAATTAGCTTACAATCCTAGGTCGCTTCTGTGGTTAGATCCGCAGTGTTGGATAATATCGCTGATTTATCCATTGTGATTGGAAATTCTATCGATTCTATGAAATACGAGCTAGTCCATAAAAGTAAAGTAACGTAGTACCCAAACAGATGTACATGATGCCACGAGCTGGAAAGACCGTCCAAACACGCCTACAGACTCAGTGACGTAGCACAATTCTGACTGTATTTTCTGCAACACCATCACGACAATAAATCATGCACGTCCTTAATTAGCTTTCCCCAACCCCCCTTTGGAACTTCGTCACCACAGGTATGGCTGTCAATTCTAATATTAGATGACAAATTTGCCACAATATATCGCACTGTTCTGTGTGATCTATTCAGCAGGCTGCCAGTCGGTGAATCTCCTCACTGATAAATGTTTTCATTGTTAGGGTCTGGCCCCCTTCTCTTCCTTGATGATGTCATCAGTTGCTACGTAATCATGAATGATATTCATAATTTATGGATATTTAAGGACTTTATGTGTGACGCAACTTCCTCGGCAAGTTTTCCTTAAAAAAAAGCCCGATGTGATCCCTCACAGGACTTCCGTTTACTGCTGCTCTCAAGACATGCTCAGTTTCCGCATACCTCTCATTTTCAATAATGTTTCTTACTTCATTACTTGTATTTTATAGTAAAATATGATCCTCCACACTTTAAAATCAATTGACTTCCTTGAAAAGCGAGAGCATTCACCCGAGTTCTGGTATTACGTACTCCTCCTAGGATGCAAAGGATTCCTTGCAACCCCTCTCTTTCTCAGACATTCCAAATTAGGAAGTTAAGAGTATTCTAAGGAGCATATACAACCCTCAAATCCTAGTATAAGACTCGCTGCGGAAATCTCAAGGATGAGGGAATCCAGCAGGTTGGAATAACCACTTCCTGTTACCTGACTCTCTTCCTGAAGAGATTCTCCACTACCCAGTAAGTAAGGGGTTAAAAAAACGCATCCAAAATTTATAAGAGTAAAAATTTACATGCTTTAACTTGCTCGATTGCCCGTCCGATCTTTGAAGTACTAAACCCACATTATTGAAAAAAGATTTCAAAAGAAATAGTATCTTACTAAGTTCACGTTAGGTCTTTGGAACATGGGTGTTCGTTACCACCTAATTGATGTCACTGGGATGGACACTTTGGTTGGGATTAGAAGAGCTCTGTTTTATACGACCCTCAAGATATCTCCGTGACCACGCCCACGAGCGTATAACCTGATTGAGCTTGAGTAATGCATCACTGAGACATGTTGGACCATGTAAGGAATCCTGGGAACTCGAGGACTTGACGATGATTACCAAGCAGTGTTGGCCGTTTACTGGTAAGTCCATAATCAACAATTACAAAAGAAATCTCCGAGAATTCAGGTGAACTAATTCGTACTAAGCTAGGTCGGCTTAATTCAAGCAGTCCTAATTCGACGATTTAATAGTGTTGGTCATCAAAGTTACGACGCTTAACCATTTTTCAGACGACTCAACGAAAAATTGATGAAATTCTCCCTTTGATGGCTCAATCATTGTTAAAACTGAAGCCTTCCCTTATAACAACCCTTTATAACTAATAAATACCTAATCAATTATAAGTATACCGTATCGCGTTTATAAAACCCTTATTAATATTATTGATGAAATGATGGCGATTGAGTTGATTGACGTTCATCATTATCCAATTAGCATTCAGAGCTTGGCACAGACCGTCTAATTCAAGAATATCTTTGTTTCATCAAGTTGCTAGGTTATTAGAGGATTGGCTGCTCAGTGGTAACGCCCCCCGTTATCTGTGCAACAGTCTAATTGGCTTTCAGCCCCCCTTCGTCTTGCCGCTCAATGTAGATCTGCTAGACTTAGATAGAAGGCTCTATGTGGATATTAAAATATCGATCTTTCTATTAATTATACCATAGTTATTATTGCAATTTAAACAGTGTACCCTCAAATTAGTGGGCTTATAATTGGATTTTAATAACTGGTTAGCTTTAATTTTATTAGCAATTTTGTCCCAGTAGTTTAATGGGGGTGACATTCCCAAACTGGTTGGGGGGAATCTCTGGAGATTATATATACCTGCCCACAAATCAGGTAATTATCATAATCCCATTTTAGATTGAGTTTATTATCAGATTTGTGGGATTCCGGTGTGAAAACTGAGGATGTTTACTAAATTCCACTTTCTTTCATTTTTAGTATCACTAAAATAAAATAATCATCGATAGTAGTTTGGGTTCCTCGATAACTTCCTTATAATCGTGGCGAACAAGAAGAAAGATTGCCGGTAAGCAAAAAACAGATAGCAGCACCATCTGAATAGAGCGGGTTTCATAGATCGGGGTAGTTATGGTCCAATCTTGGTGGGCGGGAATGACATCTGTTGGGGCGGTAATATATGGACAACATGATAATGCTGAACTCCCAGGGCGAGTGTAGGACCTCTACACTCAGAGCGGAGACCTACTCGAGTGTTAGCGATCCGTGAAGGTAATTTGTGTATTGGATCCATTGCGAACACTCCAAAGCTTCTGCCAGCCCTCCAAACCCTGACCTGCCACCACTATTCGACATCAGTGTAATGGCCAGCGGAGTCTGTTAACTCACTACTGAGAATGTTAAGCACTTATGAGTTAATTTATGAGTAATAAAGGTAACGAATGCGAGCAACCCGACCGGACATGAGAGCTGTGACAAGTGCCTTGTGAATTAGTTTGAATGAGCTACAAACTTGCACCATGTGCTAGATTACTGTATTTAACACCCACTCTAGGACACCTACTAAATGTTCAAATTAGAACGTCATATTACAGGTTTACTGCAGCGGAAAGCGTGAATATTGTTAGCTCTAACTTCCTGCAATATGGTGGTGTTTTTGTTAGCATACCTGTGTAGTAATAATGGTTATTATTACAATTTGTGTAGCGCCGACCTGCCTTTCTAAGTTCACTCGTGCTAGGATGGCGCTTTCTTTTCTTTCTGCTATGCTTTATCCATCGAATCTAGAGAGACGCCTTGACAGAGATGTCTTGTCATCATCATCATCCTACCTGAAAAAAAACTTTGAAGGGCTATAATAGACCTTCCTAGGCAAGGACGATATCAGGGAGAGCAATATGGGAAAATAAAGGTGTACAGACAGATAAGGGGAGACCGGTGTGGTGGACGCCACAGCCACCCAAAATATCTTCACAAGAATTAGATAAAATAACACTATTTTATTTTACGAGTAAAATACAATATTTTATACAATACAATATTTAGTTTTATACAAAAAATACAATATTTAATAAACGAGTAACACGCTTATTGGTTGTTGACTTAATTTTTTTTTTTTTTTGTAATCTTTTATTGCAATTTAACACTGCAACAGTTGTTGCAACAAGCAAATATGGTGAAAGGGAAAAGAAATAACGGAAAATCATGATTGGAGAAGGCACCCAGTGGTGCCACTCCAGTAACGTGCTTTGCTCTCACGATAAGAGAAGATCACGAGGCCATCTTCTCTTCAATCTCCTTAGAGGTGTTACCTGGTAATGTGGAGGAAGATAGGTGTTCTATGAGAGAGGGTTAGGATGAGCTGCTGTAGAGGAATGAAATTTGAAGAAACGAGTGTTAGCAAGATCTGTAATGAAAGGGATTTTGAGGTCATTATGGATAGTGAGGTTAGATACATAGAACGGAGCGTTAAGAAGTTTTCAAAGTATTTTTGACTGTAATGCCTGGAGGCGTGTAATGCTTGGATGTAAGGATGTGAGTTGGAACGCTTAGTCGATTCCCATACTTCGATGCCGTATGACCAAATAGGTTGCAGTAACAGTAGATATAAGAGTCTTTTGTTATGTAGGTTAAGTTTCGAACGTTTGTCTAGTAGTCTGGCGAGATGTTTGTAGCGTTGGTTGGTTTCTTGTCTTTTCAGTCTAGTATGGGGATTCCATGTCAACCGTTTGTCTAGGTGCAGTCCAAGGTAGCGTACTTTGTCCACAGTTGGTATAGGAATTTGGTTCAAGATGATGGGAGGTAGGATTTTCCGTCTGAGTGTAAATACTATAAACTTTGACTTCGTAACGTTGGTTTTGATTCTCCACTTGAAAAGTATTGACTTAATATTTAATTATTATTTCTAAAAATATGTACAAACCTGCCTGGCTAATTCAAAAGGATCATGACCCAATACACAAATTAATTTAAATCAATTTACTTAAAGACAAGTAACACAAACTTGACAATTCACAACTTAATATGGAAATAGTTTTCAACTGGCAACTTAAAGCTAAATTCAAATATCCAGACGGTCAACAAGTTCAAAATTATTACTGGCCAAGCCGAATGACGCTATCAACACTTCTACAAATGGCGGACAGACGCACAAGCCAGATAAAGTCAGTAGTTACCCCCTGCTCTCTTGAGATGCCCAAGGGCAACTGCTAGAACTTCCAGGCACAAGCTGGAGCCCCCACTCCTTCCTCTTCACCAGTTCTGCCAACTGGGCAATGATGCGCTATCAGCGCCAAAAGACAAATTCTATGCCGGGGGGGGCCGCACATCCTTTCGAGGATCGCCGCGTGTCTTTCTTCTTTCTTGAAGCTGTACTCTTGCATAACTTTGAGCCAAAGCCGACCTTTTCTTTACGTCAATTTGCCCCTCTAACCTTTTTTTTTCAATTAATGAAGAAATTTCCAACTTGTGTTGTCGTCAAAAACTTGACAGATACATCAGAACATTTATGGCCATCCGGCGGAAGTATTCACCTTAAAACAGTGCACTTCCGGAACATTGACGCGATCACAATACTCCTCTTAACAGACAGCTGATTTTTTTTTTTGTTATTCCCCCTGAAACGAATACTTCATTTTGAAAGAATTTCCTCCTCAACAGCTGACTATAAAAAGTTGGTTCGGCAGTTTTTCACTTATTTACTTTGTTGGCCTCTAACGTGCTTGCCACGCTTGGTAGAACTTTTTTAATATTGTTTTTTGCCCTTCTTTCGCCAGAAAGAACTATTTATTTTTACATCATCTCCGCTTCAGTGAGAAGCAGACAAGTTTGTATCTTAATAAAATTTATTTTATGGGCCGAAAATAAAGACCCCCCCCTTTATTTTTTCAGAAATTTAAATAAAAGAATAAAATAGTAATTTTTTTTAAAAAAATAGGTAATTAATGTTCATTAAATTTGGACGACTAATTAATTATTATGGAGGTAAAGTATGCAATTAACTTGAAAAATTAATTTCGAATTTGACAATGGCGATGTTATGAAATGTACCTCTGTCTATCAAGTTGATTTACCATCATGAATTTACAATACAAATAACAAAACTCTTAAATAACAAAACTTGGCAGGTCAAATCAAGTTTAAATGAACACTTTTTCAATTAGGATGAAAACTATTTAGGGTAAGGAAAAGACATGTGAGTGTACAGTCCAGATTATCGTCAGAAGGCTCCACCAAATTTTGGGGGTCCTTTTTTTCCCAGTACACTGCCAGGATCCGATCAGTGTTCTCTCTCTCTTTATTGGCAACACTGTCCATGGTCAGTGGGTGAGGCACATTTAGGGCTTGAATCCGCTAATTCCGTTTGAGATTCTGGGGACAACCGATCACTTTTCCGAGCCAATCCATGCCGGATTTCCATTTTTTGTTACTTTTCCATTTTATTGTCACTCAGTAGTTCCTTGAAAACCTCTTATTAGCCATAATTAATATCGTTCATTATACACGTTAACATTATTAATTACAAACAGAATATCTTATACGGCCAAAACTTACTTGTACAGCCAATAATTTAGAAACGTATCTGTGCGACTTGACTGTTCTAGAAGCTGTTCATCATCAAGACCAAAAGTCTCTGGATTTAGCCATTGTCATGGAAATACCAAAGGTTGAACCAGTATACAGTGGGAGATAGTGGGTTTTGTGAGGGCCGAAGACAGAGAGTATAGGAGACGAACTCTGTGGGGAATAGAATACCAATCAGCTCACAGCCCCAGAGGAAATCCACAGCCTGTCCGCTTTTCCCTTTCCCTACACACACTATCCTTCCTTCCATTTAGGGAAAAACAAGCTACAAAAAAAATAATCCTTTTTTCCCATAGAAAGTTATTATTTATTGACGTGGAAACTTTTTCTTATTCTAAAATAATATTTACGGGGAAATCTATTAGGAAAAAACATTTAGTTTTTCATAATGAAAGAAAAACAATCACAGAAGTCTGAACAACAACACGGCCATTCTCTTTCTGCTTCTTCTTTTTTCTTCTTGCTATGTTCCAGATTGTACTTCCTTCCGGTCATTACACGGAAGTGGCACTAAAAGAAAACGTACCTGAAACTGCCCCAAAAAATGTGGTTCCTAGAAAAGTGATTGAAGTAAATATTATAGATCCGAATTTATAAGAGACGCCAGCAATCGTCTGGACCAGTTGGCAGGAAGTATATCAAAAACTCGGAAAATCAATTCAGTGAAGTGTTTATATTTTATTTACTCTTGGAATTTTAGCTGGAAATTCAATTTTTCTTAACGGTGGAACACTAACTGATGGAACTGAAGAGCTACAGAAGAAAGCCTGCCCACTCTTTCTCAAGAAGGTCCTGGAGGAATGCTTCAAATAAAAGTTGTAGACCCACCACACGGTTCCCCAGTGGAAGTCCACAGGAAATGGTTGGAAATCGGTTTTCCACTCAAGTATAGGGGGATCTCAAAGGAAATTTCCAATGAAAAGTCATTGACTTTCCTTGAAGCTTAGAATTAGAATTTAAAACCTAGTTAGCCTGAATACTTTACCAATAATAATAAATCACCCACCGAAACGATATTCAGTGATTTTTATGCGATGTTATGAAAATCCCATTTGCTCGCGAGTTAGGACTTGAGTAGATCTATAAAACGCCAAAAATCCTACAGCATCTCAAAAGATCTTCCGCTTAAAATTCATGATACAAAGTCACACGCCCCCCACCGCACATAAACATATAAGCCAAAGGCTAAATAATATTAAAAAGGAACCCTTGCTCCAAGATAAAAATGCCAAAGCAAGAAAATAAGAAAAAAGAAGAAAGAAAATCTTCCCTTTATTTTCCTTTACCTCAAACCCCCCCACCCATTCCTTGCGAGTTTTCCAAGTTTTCCCTTGGCCCTCCTAGGCTCCAGCTCTACCAGTTCTAGGTGTATATGTGCAGTCGCAAAGAAATCTACAGTTCTTACAAATCTGATAAGAGGACTAATACCAACAACTTGCTTGTATCACGCAAATGCAAGTTTATATCGTCTGCTGTTATCCTGTATTTTCGTCCTGCCGTCACATTCTTATCCTGCGAGTGTACACACATAAAAGAAATAGAAAATTCTCACTTTTTTCCCCTTCTCGGTCTCCTCTAAATATTTACATATTTCCTATGCGCATTATCAGGATGTGGTTACATCCATATCACATATGTTTATTGTAACTCTTGACTTTTTGTTGTGTTATTTTAAAACCAACCTTTTTTAATAAATTCCAGATTTTCATTGGGCTAGCACCCTAATTAATATCACATTTTGCAATAAATGTAAAGAAAATCTTGCAAAGTAATACTTTTCACTTCCTCCTATCCTTCGGGAATACAGGAAGTGTCGCAATCGAGCAGATATCGACTACAAAGCCATTGCTCAAAGCCGTACATCGTGTTATTTCGACTGATAATTTCGATTAATCATAAATACTATAGGTGCACAATACTTTGAAATTCCGCAACATTTCCGGTCTGCTAGTATTTCTCGAGCATAATTGTGGAGGCACCATACTGTGCTACAGCAGGAGAGCATGTCCACATACTTCGAGTCAGACTTATTTAAATAAAATTGGTTACTTAGTTGGTCAAAAGTAATGTTAAGTAGAAAAGTAAAAAAATACAGATAAATTAAAAAAATACCATTTTATTACAGGCCAAAGAGGGCGTGGCCTGAGATGCATGGGAGTGGGCGTGGCCTGATAAAAGTTCTCGCTTCTGATTGGTTTTTCATCCAACCTATTTTTCACACTTCCATTCTTCACTGAGATTGGCCAATTCTTTATCAGTAATTATTTCTAAGAAAAATACAAGTTTAATTTTTTTCACTAATCCCCCCCCCCCGTAGGTATTTGATGGAGAATCAAATTATGTAATAAAACATTTTTCTCAATAAAAACATAAAAAATAGAAGATTTTTCTCTCCTAATGTCTTGTTTTCCACACTAAGAATGCAAGGGTAAACAGGAAATTGGGAATAATGGTTATTTTCTTGGGAAGTAGGTAAAAGGAAATTGTGGGTCATGTTTCATCTATTGTTCCCCGCCATTTTGTATGTTTATCTGCTTAGGGCTGTTATTTATCGATTTTTCGAAGATTTATTGATCGATAGTATAATACTTCTTATTACAGTCAATCTAACTTGTATTTTGTAGATGAAAATAGCCAACATAAAGTTTTATGACATCTAATAAATTCTAAACAATATTAATGAAAATTTAATACAGTAAAATTACTTAAAGATATTGTTATAAAACTTCCAAAATATCCAAAAAGCTTTATGAAAAGTTTTTATCTAACTTGTCAATCTAACTACAAATATTTTGTAGATGAAAATAGCCAACATAAAGTTTTATGACATCTAATAAATTCTAAACAATATTAATGAAAATTTAATACAGTAAAATTACTTAAAGATATTGTTATAAAACTTCCAAAATATCCAAAAAGCTTTATGAAAAGTTTTTATATGGCTGAAATTACGAGCTAAAGTATGAATGAAATCCTGGTTACTTGTTGATTAATCACCACTTATACTGAACTCTTTGTGGCGCCACGGTAGCCGAACGGTTAGAGGCGAGACTTGCGAAGCTAATATGTGCTGTGATACTGGGTTCGATTCCCGGACTTAGGCCTTCGATTTTATTTAATGGTTCATAAAAGAAATCTACAGTAAAGCATGTTTGCTAGTCGCCTCCGTCCACGACACCTAATTGGTAGTTGGACGTTAAGCCCCGCCTGAAAAAATAGGCGATTACTTTACTTTTTTGTACCTTGATGTAAACAAGTTGAAATATATCTAATGATAAATAAATATTAGGATATCTAGAATAATTAGGCTGACTTACGCCGAGTGTAGAGGATAAAAAGTATTTATTAATTGAGATTCTTGGCGCACATATAAATAAATCAATTGACATCAATATCATAGAATTCATTAGAAACAACCAAGATGAATAGATAATGTCCAAAACATACCAGGAGATCTGTCTGCAAGAAAAAAAAAAGAATAAAGGAAACCAAAGAGTTAAAAGAAAAGGGACCAGGGCCTTTTTGTAATAAAATAAAACTAAACAATACTCTGACATAACTCCTGTTTATTCTGTTGTCCTGTTTTTGTTTTCCCTTATTATTTTGTTTGTTTGTTTACTTATGTTTGTTTTGTTTTACAAATAATATATATATATATATATGCTATTTATGTACACATCGACAAACAATTTTTTGTTTTCGTTTTTTTACGTTTTTCTTTTTTATTTATTTATTTTAAATTAAAAAATTATTTTTAACAATATAATTTATTTTATTTTCAATCTAAATATCATATACATACATTTATATACAGACAGAAATAACTTTTTCTTTTGTCACAATATAGAATTTTAATTACAAAACTTTTTTTTTTTTAGTTTTTTAATTTAGTTTTTTATTACAAATGACAAAATTATTAATTTTCATTTTTTATACAAATTACATTATAATTAATAAAAATCGAACAGTTTATTAGTGATAATGTTCCATATACAACAACAGAGACACTAACGCTATCTATGTAAACACAGATGCACTACATTCAGTGCTTTTTCTTCTATTACATAAATTATAATATTTATAGAGAATTTTTTACACAGTTTTAAACTTTTTCCCTTCAACTTTTCAATTTCTTCAATTTTCTTTATTTATTTATCCTTATTTTATTTAATTTTTTTTTTTTTTTCTTGAGCAACACATAAATTATGTAAAATAAGACTGTTTTTTTTTTTATTATAAATTTCTCTCACTTAAGGTAAAGAAAATTAAAAGATGTTCTATGAAATTCTTTGGAATGAAATCAAAAGAAAACCGAAAATAATTTGTAAGAAAAATGTTTTAATATCGTAAGCGGTTTTGTTAGCACGATTGTCCACAAGTGGTCCATGTGCCATAAACCATTTGGGGCGCACAGCCTCAGCCCGGTATGGAGAACCTATGACACTTGGGTCAGAGGTGACAGGGGAACTCATTTTGGGTGCCACTCATCGACAGAGACAATATAAAATAATATAATTTTCCCAACAAAATATAATTTTAAATAATAATACAGCGATTTGTGGAGTACTAATGAAGAAATTACAGTATTTATTGAGAATATGGATCTGGCAAACTTTCCTCAGATCAATGATCATAAAAGTGGGTCAATTAATAGATCTTATTTTTTACTGTGGTTGCAGATATCAAAAAATTAGGAATATTTCTGTATGTGACCCAGCAACAGAGTTAAGTTATTGTTTTTTTTTTCAAAATTTGGACACACCCAGCTCAAAAGATTCCCTAGCATTGTCCTAAGCCCAAAGAACGGCCTCAAAAAATAATAATAATGCTAATTTTGTATTTTTTTACTCAAAATTTTGTAGCGGTACAGCAAATGTCTTTGGATTTGCTTCTTTCAATAAGTTTAATGAGCTGTTTATTATATAAGCGGTGAGACGCCGACTCTTAGGAATTCAGATCACTCTTCAGTTGTGACCGTACGCATTGATTTAATAAGATATAAGTTGAAATAAAATTTCGAAATTGGTTGCAATATGATTGATTACTTTAAAGACATCTTCCAAGAAATTTGTAACACAGGAATTTCTAACATAAAGACCATAAACAGCACAACCTGGCAGTTGGATGGCAGTTATAGAGCAAAAGCAGCTGTCTTAAAATGGGCATCCCTGTAATGGATTCCAAAGTTTATTCTAAGAGCGTGTCTAGATACCCAGGCCCAGCATGAAATCAGAAAATATCTCCACAGGGTTTTCTGCAGTAACAAGGGCGTCCCGCATTGTAGGAGGTTATCTTATCGGTCTACCGTCCAGATAGCGTTCCAAGCAGATCTGAGCAGATAATATACTCGTACAAGTGGTGGTACCTTACAATCTCTCCAACGTCTTAAATACTTTACATTGCAGCATAGATTATGGGTTCGAAACTAGTTACAGGCTCTTAGATTTTCTCTGATTAAATTAATAAAATTTAAAATGTGGCTCAATTTAATACTTATTAAAATAAATATTTCCCTTAAAAACCAACCCCCAAAATATATAATATATATATTGTTTTTTTTGTTAAAAAGAACATTTAGTAGATTTACATATGGTAATAATTGTACTAGCTGGCGACCAGATAGCTTACTAAGAATGTGATGACCCAACAGTGTAGCGAGGATCTCGTACTACTGCTTGGCGAAGTCACTGGAACAAAAAAAAACAGCAGAAATCAAGAACTTTGTTAGTTTGATGAAGAATCGATTTCATTGCAATTGGTATATACTCGTACAAACATACATATACGATGTATGTAATTAATTGGACCAAAACTGATGGAATCAACCAATCGATCAGAAAGGGATCACAATGTGATCATGATTTGAGATTAACAAAATTACAGATGCACACACGTAATAAAATCGAAGATCCTATTTTCGAATAATCTCAAGAAAGTGAAAAAACAAAAACAAATGGAGTACTTCCGGCTAAAGAATTCTCTTCAATCAGAATTTCCTCTACGAACATAACTTTCGTTTATTTCATTTAAATGGTATGAGTGTACACTGCACTGAAATGGAACTTCAGAGGAAACTCACATAAGCCCTTACCTTGGTTTACTGAACTGAAATAAATGTTACAGAAAAATATTTCCAGTAAAAGATGTAGGGTCTGTAGCTGGAAATCGATGGAGTCATTAAGATATTTCGTTAAAATAAACGAGCAAAAGTAGAAATACCTTTTTTCGACTTCATGTCTTCGACATCAAAATGTTTATTTAATGGGAAAACCCCCAAACACCAGAACTTGAACGCAAACGTATGGTAACCTTCCAGAAGAAGCAGAAACAATTGAAAGGTGATATTCTTCCATTAATAGCCAATCAGGAAATGTAATTTTTATTTTTAATTTGAGGCGTGTCAACATCTAAGATCATTGGTGACCGAAGCTTTTCTCAGGGCATTCCCTGCCTCCGGTCAGTGTTCTCTTGTAATAGACAAAAACTGCCCATCACTGGTAAAAAGTTTGCTAACGACCTAGAATTATGGCCCTTGGCAGTGCCAAATAACTGTGTAAGTAGCATGAGCCAAAAGCGGAAGTATGAGAATGACAGAGAGAGGATTAGCGGGGGCCATTAATGTTGAGCTTCAATTTGGCTTTAGAAAATGGATTGGCAGAACTGCAGCTCCGTGAATCCATCCGGTGGGACTGTTCAAGGATGGTTGAAGACTTGAGCGTAAGCAGGGAGTCTGGAGCACACTCTACTGACTCTAAGAGGTACTACTGGCCATATCTGCGGGTGTTAGGCGGACGGGTATGTGTACGTATTGCCCTACTTCCAGAAGATCGTTCTGCTTCCCATCCCATGACACCGCTATCTATATAACACTCTGCTGCCAGGAGTATCTGACAAGGTAATAAATTTACTATCAAGCCGAAACACCCGTGGACTTGGCTAAGCCCTAGGAGCTACCTTGATCGCTAGCAATTTGTCCTTACATAAATCTGGCACCTTCCAGCAACGGACAGGCTCAACAGAATCCTCCAGCAACACTGTCCAGGTTACTGTAATTTGTTTTAAGGAATGATTTCAACTTTATTGTTTGTCTGTGAGTTGGATCTTTATTGATTTTTAGGGCGGGGAGTGGGGGGAAAGAGGAGGATAGATCTTGATGGGGTTTTCTGTAATTCTATTTTATTTCTTTTAAGCTGCACGAGAGAGTTACAACGTTTTCCCATCATTCCTAGACATTTTGACATCGCTTCAGTTGTACTCTTTTCAGATAATTCAACGAACTATAAAACTGACATTCGCAGCTAATTCGTAACAGAATGACAAACATACGATATCTTAGTTAAAAAGCGGCTAATCACAGAGAATGTAACCACAAATAAAACCTACCAACAATTACGCCATCTTGGTATCTATCTATTAGCCATCGAAGATATAGAAAAAGACAACTCCATCCAAGGCGCCACGGTAGCCGAGCGGTTAGAGGAGAGACCTGCGAAGCTAAGATGAATTGTGGTACAGGGTACGATTCTCGGTCTCTAGGCCTTGGACTTTATAGAATGTTTAATAAAAGAAATTAACAGTAAAGTATGTTTGCTAGTCGCCTCCGTCCCACGACACCTAATTTGGTAGTTGTACCTAAAGCCTGCCTGAAAAAATAGGCAATTTCGATCTTAACTTTACTTATTACAACTCCATCCTTTCGTTTAATAGCCAATCAGGGACTGTAATATTTGTACGTTTAATTTAAGGCGCGTCAAACATCTGAGATCATTGGCGCCCGCGCAGCTTTTTTTTCATTGCCGGTCTCCGGACAGTGTTCACTCGTTGCTGGCAAAACTGTCCATCACGAGTAAAAAGTTTTTGTATAAAGTTTACTAACGACCTAGAATTATGGCCCTTGGAAGTGCTAAAATATCGTAACTACGCGAGTAAGGGAAGGACAAACTCGTTGGTTAGCGAACACTGGCTGCACGGCCCTTAGATTTCCTCTTCTTACAGCTTCCTGTCCGGTGATGCAAAGAGAGAGAACCCGTGTCCCGAGGCCGACAGTGCACCAGGCGCCAACGACCACCTCAGATGTTGAAGCGTCTTAAATTAAAAATTAAAAAGGAAATGAAATAAAGATTTTAATCTCAACTCGAACACCGAATTAACTTCATTACATTGGACAACCCTTGCAAAATTTAGACAAAGGGATTGATCAATTTCAATGCTGCCCATAGAAATATACACGCCATAAAGTATATATAGTATTATATTATTACTTTAGGGAGGCCCTTTAATTGTAATCTAGTGGAGTTAAAGCCAATATCCCAGATATGAGTGCTGATTGTATCGTAAATATGCGAATGAAATCACACATTCCTTCTTTGTTATTATTAAACGTATGAATTAGCTGCGGTGAATGTGGCGTAACTATGGAAATAATGAAAATTAAACTTCTGTTCTAGCGTGATTTGCAATAATAGGACGGACTTTAATGAGTATCTCACATACGCACACTAATATATACATGTATAAACGCCTCATTAAAGTTATTGTATTGAATATAAGCTGCCTAACAAAGCAACAATGGCATTGGGATTACAATCTGGTACAGACTCCCATTCGCGTACAATTACAGCCAGATATAATAAAATTACAGAATCGAAAACCAACATTTGGCTCGGCTCCGTCGGGAATTCAATGATCATTAGTGGAGAGGTCCGGGGATATTATCTGCAATTATACATTACATGCAGGTTTAAAAGGATTGTTCCTGTACCAGATGGACAGGTTAGTTCCATACTATATTTCCCACTATATCTCTGTCAGAATAGAACACAGTCTAGACATGGTAATGTGAAAGTGTTCATTTATTCATTAGGCACATACGAGGTGTGGCTATTAAATAACGAGACTGATGCTGCTACAGAAGAACTATGCTTACCCCAAATCCTAACGACCGACACAGCTGTGCAGCGTAAAGCCTTCTCTTTCGATTGCAGCGTCTCACGTGTTTTGTAGAGAAATCTGTCTGACCGGTCACCGTCGTTTGTGTAAGAGGTGTTAGTTTCGTTTTGCCGAAAACATGATACTACACATATGTAGTAGAGCAACGAATTGTCGAGAAATTTCACATCAAAACTTGGTAAAACCTCTACTGAAACTTATCTTTTATTAAAAGAAGTATATGACGATGAATTTTAAACACGTGCGCGAGTTTTTGGAGTGGTTCAAACGATTCCAAGATGGCCGAGAAGACGTCGGAGATGATGACCACCCAGGTCGCCCTTCCACGTCCAAAACGGATGAAAATATCGATTATAATTAATCAACATTACTACCTTGTGAGGTGCTTGCTCAACTCCGTGAAAGAGTCAAGGAAAAAAACGCCCCGATTTGTGGAAGAACTTTGTCCTCAGGGGTTTCCATCAAGACAACGCGCCGGCTCACACTGCATTATCTGTCAAGAAGACGTTTCTAGCCAAGTACAACATCCCAGTTTATAAGGCCATCCGCCTTATTCGCCTGACCTGGCCCCATATGACTTTTATCTGTTGCCCAAAGTCAAATCTGCATTAAAAGGAACACGATTTCAGTTCATTGAAGCTGTGAAAGAAAAAGCGGCACGCGTCATGCAGGAGCTCAAAGAAAAAGACTTCCAGCACTGTTACTGAACAATGGTAAATTCGCATGGAGCGTTGTAGGGATAGGGGAGGGGTGTATATTGAAGGTGATAATAACTAAATATGTATAAATTTAAAATAAAATGTTTTATAGCAATAGTCTCGTCATTTAATGGCCACACCTCGCATATTCACAAATAAATAATTGTACATGTGTTTGAACATACATTTTTGTAAATAACAACTAATTTCTCTCATCGCTATTTACGAAAAAGGAGACAGCTTATTGCCAGTTACTGTCATAAATTTGCATTTATTTTTGGCTAAGTTTTCGACTAAGGAGCTGCTAGGTCATCTTCAGATTAGTGTGGGTTTAGTCCGGACTTCTTCAAGAGTCACGAGTGTTGTAATTGTTAATAGCATAAGACTGATGATGACCTAGTTCCTAGGCCGAAAGTTTGGTAAGGAAATATAAATATGATGACCTAAATTGGTATTCTTTCTTACTTTTTACAATATTCCATTTTCTTTTCTTTGGCTCGGGAAAACTTAAAATTGAACTTCTCTTAAGTAAGAGAAAAAATGAAAAACAAGAGTTACAAGAAAGTAGAAATGCATCCTAAACTTTGGTAAATTAATTATCCGGAATGGAGGGGGCGCAGCATTGTAGTTTGGCAGCGTTACTGTCCGGGTCAGAGCTGGTGGCGTTCCCAAGCGGATTAATGTCCAGTCACTAGACAACCGACCGCAACTGCACCAATCACCAATTGTAATTAGCCAAAAGCGGAGGGGATAGACAGAGTTCTCACACTAAATAACCTCCCACTAATTATAATATGTAATCCTTTCGTGATTGGCTCATTCTAATTAACATAGTTTTGGCTTTCTTTTTTTTAAAAAAAGAAAAATTTACAATCTTTTTTTAACGGAAACGTAGTTATGACGTCCCAGATTAGGAATAAGTAGCTTGATCTCTGCAAATCTTTTGTTGCTTCGACGTATATGTAACCAATCGTAACACCGAAAATACCAGAGTATTGGCACTTCATTTGGTTTAAAAGTAACTGCTCTGAGGTCTAGACAGTAACCTTTCGGACCAGAATCAGCCAACTAGAAGAATTACATTAATGAATTGAGTTTGCTGTTTTCGTGGTTCTGTTTCTCGATTTCTGCAACTTTTATTTGAAACATTGTTTTAAGGAAATTCATTTAAGGAGAACGCTTAGGAGGAGATGGATCTGTAAATAGGAGGATTAGACTCTTTAGTGAGAGGATGTCATTGAAGATTTTCCCAAACAATGGGACATGTTCGAGAATGAAGGTTTTAAAAAAGTGAGGAATATCAGGGGGCTTTGAGGAGAGGTTTTGAAGGAGGATGAAAACTAGAAGAAATAGCTCAAGAAGTCAGTAACAAAATAAAGAGATATTTAAAGGAAATGGGAGAGCTGAACTGAAAAATAACACTGCCTAAAACAAATTTGGAAAAGCAGACTGAAAATAAGAATTAGACTAGAAAAAGCAGAAAATCTAAAGGGCTGAGGGACGCCACCAACACACTAACTAACAGAGAATATGCAGCAAAAATATTCTTTATCTACAATTAATTCAGTTGTACATAAACACAGAATAATGAGGTATAAACCATAAAAGATATAATTAAACAGACTTACAAATTGTGTACCTTCACAACAAGACAAATAGTTGCAATATTAGTACGTGCTTGGCTTTTCATTACAATTTATGTTCCTTTGCTATTACACACCTTGACACAATAGAGATACACTTCGCGACATCACTAGGCAAGAATGGCCATTAAATAATTATATTGTAAGTATTTAAGGGGGACACAAGACTGGGGACCTACACCGGTATGGACGGGACGACATCTTGCAAAAACCCCAGGGCAAGTTTGGCTCAAACTCCCAGGCACAAGCTGTAGCCCCCACTCCTTCCTCTACCAGTTCTGCCAACTGTTGATTTTTATAAGCGGAGGGGGGCCGAATTTCTTTTCGGGAATCGAACAGAGAACATTATCAATATTGTTCAAAACAAGAGAGTTTGTAATTGTTTAGATTATTGTTGTATTGTTTCAGGGTGAAGAGCAGTTGTACAATATCCTGTAATAATAAAAGGTGAGACTTTGCAAAAAGTCCTGGAGAACTGTAGTGGGAGGAACTGGAGCTGTTTACTGGAATGTGAGGGTGTGGAATAAAATCGAAAAAAATAAAAATAAAAAAAAAAGATCAAGGTCACTTGGAACAGGGTCGATCTAACTTTTATGGACTGTAATCCAGACGGCTGGATGATCCATGGCCATGGATCGAGACCGAAGGGATTAAACATTAACACACAGGAACCTTGGAAAATCATTCCATTACACAGATGAAAAATCTATTAACATTTCAGGTCCTCTCCTGCAAGAGACAGGTTTGTTTCAACTGGAAGCCCCCGTTTCCTCCCTTGGGGATATTTAATAGACCGACAGGAATGTGTGTGTGTCTGTTCGTGACCCTACCCTGGAGTTCATGGTCGACCGCTGTGAGTGAATGCGGCTGACCCATCCAACTAACACCACTCCTTTCCACGCTACTTTTTTAGATCCGGTGGGTTATTGTTAAACCCAGGTCTTTGAGTTCAACAAAAGGTTTAATATGTATTAAATTTACTGTTACTGTGTAAGACGATAAAGTAGTTTTAGATACAGAAACCGTCATGGACAATACGTCACAAAGTATTTTCCATTGTGATCCTTTGTGAAGATGTCTTTTCCAAACGAAATACTCTTATATATCCTTATAAAGGAAATGTGTTTTCCCCATTTTCCTCTTTGTGCACTACAAAGACGATGCTTATTTGGGGTTGTCTGTCAAACAAACGGCCTGCCCATTGTATTGTACTTAGTGCACTCAATAGACTAAGTGGATGAGATGGACTTAATTTACTGAAAACGATCATTTGAGTTAGTTCAGTTCAGCGCCACTTACATTAAAAATAAAAAACTTGATGACCACCATAATTTTGTGTTTCCGTTAAGATAGTTAAGACCTGATGCTTTAGTTTTCGACTAAATTGATTGTTTAACTTTAGGGTCTAGATTTCTTAGTTTTCCGGTCGTTTATCGCAGGAAAACAAGAAGTGGGTCCCATTCCACAGGCATTGCAGCAGCATATTGTGCAGCTCCTGAAGATCTTAGTAAGATCCCGCTTCATGCAAGGGCCACAATGTTTACTCACCATTCGTTGTAGCTTTATTCAATCAATCAGGATATGAAATGAGAGGTTTTTTTTAAAAACACAATCTGCGAATTTTCTACCTGAAATACCATTCCCCGAGGGCCTTCAAGTGCTCCCAGCTTAAGGGGCACCTCCTGTACAGCCAAACAAGAGACGAGGAAGTTACAGAAGCTGACAAAGCGAAAAGTGAGATGGTAAAGCTTTGCCTTAGTGATTTTTTAGTACACCATATCCGTTATCATTACGAGTATTAGTCCAGCTGCCTAAAATGGCGAGTTTCAAGGACACACCATTTGCGCCCAACCTGCAGGAAGCTCACTCCCTCTCTCTCACTTTTCTCAAGTCTCAATATTCTCCAGGGAAATCTGTATCAAATGATACATGCTTTAAAAAAAGTGTTACAAAAATAATCGCTTATTCTCTTTCTCTTCGACTTGTGAGAGAAAGCCGCGAAGATTTCCGTTTTCGAGTACTCACCGGAAATGCCCGCTTTGACCTTCGCCTCTTCGATAAAAAAAAAAAAGAAAAATAGTTCTGACAGAAAATTTGTCTGTGAGTGCTGCGCGATATTTATGTTCAAAGTTTAAAGTTGCTGTTACGAATCGGTGCGACCATGGCGGCAGCTATCAATAATCAGCTTGAAAGCAAAACCTCCCTACCGGAAGTGACTCTTTATTGGATCTAATGAAGTTATCGTTTTGTTTTTATCTCGAAAACCATCCCAATGACTTTCAATGCATTTTATACGGCTCAATGCACACATTTGCTCGATAAATGTAATTTCAAGCTTTTTTTTTTTTATCAATAGAGTGGAGAAAAGCTGGATTATGATTCTCTCTAACGTGCCGTACAAGAATAATGAGCGACTTCACCACCTGCATAATATTAATAGAAATCAAATATTTCAGTTAAATTGAAAATAAAAAAAAATCGATTGAGTGAAAGCACCATTTTACTGGAAAACTTTTGGGCTTTTCAAGATATTTTTTAGCAAAAAAAATTTTATCAGCAAACTGCGGTAAAAGAAAGGCAAATGCGTGATTCACAGCTGACATCTAACTTAGTTACATACTGATATAGACCGATCTCTTATTAATATTGTTGCAAAAATGAATTCTGTTACTAATTAAGCTCAAGCGCTGTAATATACTCGTATAAAACAATTAGAACGTTTGTTTTTTTTACAACTAGTTACTGCAATTTGAAAAGTTTTCAACTAGCAATAAGCGCCACGGTAGCCGAGCGGTTAAGATACTAGACCCGCAAAGCTAAGATGTATTGTTGGTTTAGTGGGTTCGATTCCCAGTCTCTAGGCCTTGGATTTTATTTAATGGTTAATATGAGAAATTTATAGTAAAGTATGTTAGGCGGTTATAGTAGGCTAGACCCGCAATGCTAAGAAGTATTATTGGTTTAGTGGGTTCGATTCCCAGTCTTAGGCCTTGGATTTTATTTAATGGTTAATAAAAGAAATTTACATCAAAGTATGTTTGCTAGTCGCCTCCGTCCAAGACACCTAATTTGGTAGTTGGACGTAAAGCCCGCCTTAATAAATAGGCAATTACTTTACTCTACTTTACTTTTACTACTGCCGTTTTGAATTTACTGCTGCAAATATAATAATGGGCTTATCGGTACCGATTTCAGAGAGAAAAACTTGTTTACAATTACCTAATATAAAGTTTATAATTTTCATATTATCCAACTTTAGTAAACTGAAGTTCAACCAAAAATGATAATAAAATTCTCAGATGGGATTTGTGCAGATGAAATTAAATCGATTTCGACCCAATAATCAGGTAGGTTAAAGCTTTGTTCGAGTTCTCCATAGAAGGAAATAATTTAGCTAAAGCAAATGATAGGCACATGCAGGACATACATATCTAATTGTTGTTAGATTTGTAGTTTGGAATTGAATATAATTAATTTATAAATGTATTTCATATAGCAGTGCCATTATTTGTGACACCAATCAATACTTGCCAATTTCGCACCCCCTCCTCAGACCGAAAACAAATGAAACATTAATCTGTTTCGGGATTGGTCCGTTACTCCTCAACCTATTTGCCAAAGCTAAAGCTATTTTATCCAATCGTAATAAACACTTTAATTTATTTATCTATCAATTTCCATAATTCAATAATTAATACCATCGTAAAGTAATGAATGGCCATTAAGCCTTACGGAAGTGCTAAACTAGACCGAGCAGTTAAAATATGAGCTGTAAATCACTCACAGATTTCCTGTTTGCGTTTTTTGTTTTGTTTTTTTTAACTGCGCCATTTTAGCTTTAACAGGAAATATGGCGATTGAGTAAAATTTGTGTTATCGTTTCGTTATTTCCACCGGAAATAATTTCAAGTCTACAGCGGAAACTGGGGTTGATTTTATTCAAATTGTTTTTTTTGGGGGGAGAGTTTTAGAGAGATTGCGGATTTTGGGCATCCTCCTGAAGTGCCAATTCTGGGAACACCGCTGTTTTACTAAACTACTTATGTTACTAGAAATGTGTTCTTAAAATTTGAGTTTGCGGAAAAACCTCAAGAATAATATAACAGAGCTTTCACTAGGTACAGGAAAGTTTTGCGAGCGTATCGTCCAGTTTCCATTCTGCCCTTTTAAGGGTTGTTTTAAAAGGGCCCCTAATAAAAATACATTAAACAAGATAGTGATGAAATAAAGTAAAGATGTAAGAAATAGTTTAAATATGTTCTCAGCTTGTCGGTATTAAGTTTTATATCAACTTTTGCAGGTATACAGAAAGCTGCATGCAATGTGTGAATGTAATATGCAGACAATAAACTGCATTTACAAAAGGGTCCAAGTGTGTGTGTAGATGGACGCCAAAAGCGGAAGTTGCACTTAAACTTTTATCCCCCCTACTTCGCACACATAGCCCCATTATACCACCTGTTGTCTCTGTGCAGCCCTACGCACAACCCTGCACCCTGCTCAAAGCTGCCCGTGAACACTTAGCCCTTTCAACCCTTATACCTTTTACGCACACTTATTTAGTATCCTCCGCCTTCTCTCCCCCCAGTTATCATCTTGTTTCACCACATCCCTTGCCTTGTTTTTCTTCAGCGTACCCCTTCTTTTCAACAAAGTTTTCTTTTGCGTTTGTTGCATAATTTATTATTTACTAAGTGTTCCCATAGAATATTGTTTAGCCAGCAGTTTATAGATGGGGATAAATTATTCAATGTGGTCCCTTAGTAGAGCCCAAGTTTGTCGTGCGCAGGGGAAAAAAAAATAAAATCTGGTTTTAACCAAATATTTCACTGTTTAAAACGAAACGAAAATTTAACACTAAATATCTCGTTTCCTACTAGACAGATTTTTACGAAATTTTATACAATAATAGACAAAAGTTGTCTACATATACACATGAAATATAAACAAAATCTATCGAGTAGTTTTCCAGATATTTGAAGTTAAATATTTCACTGTTTGAAACGAAACGAAAATTCAACTCCAAATATCTCGTTACCTACTCGACCGATTTTTACGATATTTTATACAATAATAGACAAAAGTTGTCTACATATACAAATGAAATATAAACAAAATCTATCGAGTAGTTTTCCAGATATTTGAAGTTAAATATTTCACTGTTTGAAACGAAACGAAAATTCAACACTAAATATCTCGTTTCCTACTCGACAGATTTTTACAAAATTTTATACAATAATAGACAAAAGCTGTCTACATATACACATGAAATATAAACAAAATCTATCGAGTAGTTTTCCAGATATTTGAAGTTAAATATTTCACTATTTGAAACGAAACGAAAATTCAACTCTAAATATCTCGTTTCCTACTCGACAGATTTTTACGAAATTTTATACAATAATAGACAAAAGTTGTCTACATATACAGATGAAATATAAACAAAATCTATCGAGTAGTTTTCCAGATATTTGAAGTTAAAGATTTCACTGTTTCAAACGAAACGAAAATATAACACTAAATATCTCGTTTCCTACTCGACAGATTTTTACGAAATTTTATACAATAATAGACAAAAGTTGTCTACATATACACATGAAATATAAACAAAATCTATCGAGTAGTTTTCCAGATATTTGAAGTTAAATATTTCACAGTTTGAAACGAAACGAAAATTCAACTCTAAATATCTCGTTTCCTACTCGACAGACTTTTACGAAATTTTATACAATAATAGACAAAAGTTGTCTACATATACAGATGAAATATAAACAAAATCTATCGAGTAGTTTTCCAGATATTTGAAGTTAAATATTTCACAGTTTGAAACGAAACGAAAATTCAACTCTAAATATCTCGTTTCCTACTCGACAGATTTTACGAAATTTTATACAATAATAGACAAAAGTTGTCTACATATACAGATGAAATATAAACAAAATCTATCGAATAGTTTTCCAGATATTTGAAGTTAAAGTTCACTGTTTCAAACGAAACGAAAATTCAACTCTAAATATCTCGTTTCCTACTCGACAGACTTTTACGAAATTTTATACAATAATAGACAAAAGTTGTCTACATATACAGATGAAATATAAACAAAATCTATCGAATAGTTTTCCAGATATTTGAAGTTAAATATTTCACAGTTTGAAACGAAACGAAAATTCAACTCTAAATATCTCGTTTCCTACTCGACAGATTTTACGAAATTTTATACAATAATAGACAAAAGTTGTCTACATATACAGATGAAATATAAACAAAATCTATCGAATAGTTTTCCAGATATTTGAAGTTAAATATTTCACAGTTTGAAACGAAACGAAAATTCAACTCTAAATATCTCGTTTCCTACTCGACAGATTTTACGAAATTTTATACAATAATAGACAAAAGTTGTCTACATATACAGATGAAATATAAACAAAATCTATCGAATAGTTTTCCAGATATTTGAAGTTAAATATTTCACAGTTTGAAACGAAACGAAAATTCAACTCTAAATATCTCGTTTCCTACTCGACAGATTTTACGAAATTTTATACAATAATAGACAAAAGTTGTCTACATATACAGATGAAATATAAACAAAATCTATCGAATAGTTTTCCAGATATTTGAAGTTAAAGTTCACTGTTTCAAACGAAACGAAAATTTAACACTAAATATCTCGTTTCCTACTCGACAGATTTTTACGAAATTTTATACAATAATAGACAAAAGTTGTCTACATATACAGATGAAATATAAACAAAATCTATCGAGGAGTTTTCCAGATATTTGAAGTTAAAGATTTCACTGTTTGAAACGAAACGAAAATTCAACTCTAAATATCTCGTTTCCTACTCGACAGACATTTACGAAATTTTATACAATAATAGACAAAAGTAGACTACATATACACATGAAATAAAAACAAAATCTATCGAGTAGTTTTCCAGATATTTGAAGTTAAATATTTCACTGTTTGAAACGAAACGAAAATTCAACTCTAAATATCTCGTTTCCTACTCGACAGATTTTTACGAAATCTTATACAATAATAGACAAAAGTTGTCTACATGTACACATGAAATATATACAAAATCTATCGAGTAGTTTGCCAGATATTTGAAGTTAAATATTTCACTGTTTGAAACGAAACGAAAATTCAACTCTAAATATCTCGTTTCCTACTCGACAGATTTTTACGAAATCTTATACAATAATAGACAAAAGTTGTCTACATGTACACATGAAATATATACAAAATCTATCGAGTAGTTTGCCAGATATTTGAAGTTAAAGATTTCACTGTTTCAAACGAAACGAAAATTTAACACTAAATATCTCGTTTCCTACTCGTCAGATTTTTACGAAATTTTATACAATAATAGACAAAAGTTGTCTACATATACAGATGAAATATAAAAAAAAACTATCGAGTAGTTTTCCAGATATTTGAAGTTAAAGATTTCACTGTTTCAAACGAAACGAAAATTTAACACTAAATATCTCGTTTCCTACTCGTCAGATTTTTACGAAATTTTATACAATAATAGACAAAAGTTGTCTACATATACAGATGAAATATAAAAAAAAACTATCGAGTAGTTTTCCAGATATTTGAAGTTAAATATTTCACTGTTTGAAACGAAACGAAAATTCGTGCGCAGGGGAAAAAAAAATAAAATCTGGTTTTAACCAAATATTTCACTGTTTAAAACGAAACGAAAATTTAACACTAAATATCTCGTTTCCTACTCGACAGATTTTTACGAAATTTTATACAATAATAGACAAAAGTTGTCTACATATACACATGAAATATAAACAAAATCTATCGAGTAGTTTTCCAGATATTTGAAGTTAAATATTTCACAGTTTGAAACGAAACGAAAATTCAACTCTAAATATCTCGTTTCCTACTCGACAGATTTTACGAAATTTTATACAATAATAGACAAAAGTTGTCTACATATACAGATGAAATATAAACAAAATCTATCGAATAGTTTTCCAGATATTTGAAGTTAAAGTTCACTGTTTCAAACGAAACGAAAATATAACACTAAATATCTCGTTTCCTACTCGACAGATTTTTACGAAATTTTATACAATAATAGACAAAAGTTGTCTACATATACAGATGAAATATAAACAAAATCTATCGAGGAGTTTTCCAGATATTTGAAGTTAAAGATTTCACTGTTTGAAACGAAACGAAAATTCAACTCTAAATATCTCGTTTCCTACTCGACAGACTTTTACGAAATTTTATACAATAATAGACAAAAGTTGTCTACATATACAGATGAAATATAAACAAAATCTATCGAATAGTTTTCCAGATATTTGAAGTTAAATATTTCACAGTTTGAAACGAAACGAAAATTCAACTCTAAATATCTCGTTTCCTACTCGACAGATTTTACGAAATTTTATACAATAATAGACAAAAGTTGTCTACATATACAGATGAAATATAAACAAAATCTATCGAATAGTTTTCCAGATATTTGAAGTTAAAGTTCACTGTTTCAAACGAAACGAAAATTTAACACTAAATATCTCGTTTCCTACTCGACAGATTTTTACGAAATTTTATACAATAATAGACAAAAGTTGTCTACATATACAGATGAAATATAAACAAAATCTATCGAGGAGTTTTCCAGATATTTGAAGTTAAAGATTTCACTGTTTGAAACGAAACGAAAATTCAACTCTAAATATCTCGTTTCCTACTAGACAGACATTTACGAAATTTTATACAATAATAGACAAAAGTAGACTACATATACACATGAAATAAAAACAAAATCTATCGAGTAGTTTTCCAGATATTTGAAGTTAAATATTTCACTGTTTGAAACGAAACGAAAATTCAACTCTAAATATCTCGTTTCCTACTCGACAGATTTTTACGAAATCTTATACAATAATAGACAAAAGTTGTCTACATGTACACATGAAATATATACAAAATCTATCGAGTAGTTTGCCAGATATTTGAAGTTAAATATTTCACTGTTTGAAACGAAACGAAAATTCAACTCTAAATATCTCGTTTCCTACTCGACAGATTTTACGAAATTTTATACAATAATAGACAAAAGTTGTCTACATATACAGATGAAATATAAACAAATTCTATCGAATAGTTTTCCAGATATTTGAAGTTAAATATTTCACAGTTTGAAACGAAACGAAAATTCAACTCTAAATATCTCGTTTCCTACTCGACAGATTTTACGAAATTTTATACAATAATAGACAAAAGTTGTCTACATATACAGATGAAATATAAACAAAATCTATCGAATAGTTTTCCAGATATTTGAAGTTAAATATTTCACAGTTTGAAACGAAACGAAAATTCAACTCTAAATATCTCGTTTCCTACTCGACAGATTTTACGAAATTTTATACAATAATAGACAAAAGTTGTCTACATATACAGATGAAATATAAACAAAATCTATCGAATAGTTTTCCAGATATTTGAAGTTAAAGTTCACTGTTTCAAACGAAACGAAAATTTAACACTAAATATCTCGTTTCCTACTCGACAGATTTTTACGAAATTTTATACAATAATAGACAAAAGTTGTCTACATATACAGATGAAATATAAACAAAATCTATCGAGGAGTTTTCCAGATATTTGAAGTTAAAGATTTCACTGTTTGAAACGAAACGAAAATTCAACTCTAAATATCTCGTTTCCTACTCGACAGACATTTACGAAATTTTATACAATAATAGACAAAAGTAGACTACATATACACATGAAATAAAAACAAAATCTATCGAGTAGTTTTCCAGATATTTGAAGTTAAATATTTCACTGTTTGAAACGAAACGAAAATTCAACTCTAAATATCTCGTTTCCTACTCGACAGATTTTTACGAAATCTTATACAATAATAGACAAAAGTTGTCTACATGTACACATGAAATATATACAAAATCTATCGAGTAGTTTGCCAGATATTTGAAGTTAAATATTTCACTGTTTGAAACGAAACGAAAATTCAACTCTAAATATCTCGTTTCCTACTCGACAGATTTTTACGAAATCTTATACAATAATAGACAAAAGTTGTCTACATGTACACATGAAATATATACAAAATCTATCGAGTAGTTTGCCAGATATTTGAAGTTAAAGATTTCACTGTTTCAAACGAAACGAAAATTTAACACTAAATATCTCGTTTCCTACTCGTCAGATTTTTACGAAATTTTATACAATAATAGACAAAAGTTGTCTACATATACAGATGAAATATAAAAAAAAACTATCGAGTAGTTTTCCAGATATTTGAAGTTAAAGATTTCACTGTTTCAAACGAAACGAAAATTTAACACTAAATATCTCGTTTCCTACTCGTCAGATTTTTACGAAATTTTATACAATAATAGACAAAAGTTGTCTACATATACAGATGAAATATAAAAAAAAACTATCGAGAAGTTTTCCAGATATTTGAAGTTAAATATTTCACTGTTTGAAACGAAACGAAAATTCGTGCGCAGGGGAAAAAAAAATAAAATCTGGTTTTAACCAAATATTTCACTGTTTAAAACGAAACGAAAATTTAACACTAAATATCTCGTTTCCTACTCGACAGATTTTTACGAAATTTTATACAATAATAGACAAAAGTTGTCTACATATACACATGAAATATAAACAAAATCTATCGAGTAGTTTTCCAGATATTTGAAGTTAAAGTTCACTGTTTCAAACGAAACGAAAATATAACACTAAATATCTCGTTTCCTACTCGACAGATTTTTACGAAATTTTATACAATAATAGACAAAAGTTGTCTACATATACAGATGAAATATAAACAAAATCTATCGAGGAGTTTTCCAGATATTTGAAGTTAAAGATTTCACTGTTTGAAACGAAACGAAAATTCAACTCTAAATATCTCGTTTCCTACTCGACAGACTTTTACGAAATTTTATACAATAATAGACAAAAGTTGTCTACATATACAGATGAAATATAAACAAAATCTATCGAATAGTTTTCCAGATATTTGAAGTTAAATATTTCACAGTTTGAAACGAAACGAAAATTCAACTCTAAATATCTCGTTTCCTACTCGACAGATTTTACGAAATTTTATACAATAATAGACAAAAGTTGTCTACATATACAGATGAAATATAAACAAAATCTATCGAATAGTTTTCCAGATATTTGAAGTTAAAGTTCACTGTTTCAAACGAAACGAAAATTTAACACTAAATATCTCGTTTCCTACTCGACAGATTTTTACGAAATTTTATACAATAATAGACAAAAGTTGTCTACATATACAGATGAAATATAAACAAAATCTATCGAGGAGTTTTCCAGATATTTGAAGTTAAAGATTTCACTGTTTGAAACGAAACGAAAATTCAACTCTAAATATCTCGTTTCCTACTAGACAGACATTTACGAAATTTTATACAATAATAGACAAAAGTAGACTACATATACACATGAAATAAAAACAAAATCTATCGAGTAGTTTTCCAGATATTTGAAGTTAAATATTTCACTGTTTGAAACGAAACGAAAATTCAACTCTAAATATCTCGTTTCCTACTCGACAGATTTTTACGAAATCTTATACAATAATAGACAAAAGTTGTCTACATGTACACATGAAATATATACAAAATCTATCGAGTAGTTTGCCAGATATTTGAAGTTAAATATTTCACTGTTTGAAACGAAACGAAAATTCAACTCTAAATATCTCGTTTCCTACTCGACAGATTTTTACGAAATCTTATACAATAATAGACAAAAGTTGTCTACATGTACACATGAAATATATACAAAATCTATCGAGTAGTTTGCCAGATATTTGAAGTTAAAGATTTCACTGTTTCAAACGAAACGAAAATTTAACACTAAATATCTCGTTTCCTACTCGTCAGATTTTTACGAAATTTTATACAATAATAGACAAAAGTTGTCTACATATACAGATGAAATATAAAAAAAAACTATCGAGTAGTTTTCCAGATATTTGAAGTTAAATATTTCACTGTTTGAAACGAAACGAAAATTCGTGCGCAGGGGAAAAAAAAATAAAATCTGGTTTTAACCAAATATTTCACTGTTTAAAACGAAACGAAAATTTAACACTAAATATCTCGTTTCCTACTCGACAGATTTTTACGAAATTTTATACAATAATAGACAAAAGTTGTCTACATATACACATGAAATATAAACAAAATCTATCGAGTAGTTTTCCAGATATTTGAAGTTAAATATTTCACTGTTTGAAACGAAACGAAAATTCAACTCTAAATATCTCGTTTCCTACTCGACAGATTTTTGCGAAATTTTATACAATAATAGACAAAAGTTGTCTACATATACACATGAAATATAAACAAAATCTATCGAGTAGTTTTCCAGATATTTGAAGTTAAATATTTCACTGTTTGAAACGAAACGAAAATTCAACTCCAAATATCTCGTTACCTACTCGACAGATTTTTACGAAATTTTATACAATAATAGACAAAAGTTGTCTACATATACAAATGAAATATAAACAAAATCTATCGAGTAGTTTTCCAGATATTTGAAGTTAAATATTTCACTGTTTGAAACGAAACGAAAATTCGTGCGCAGGGGAAAAAAAAATAAAATCTGGTTTTAACCAAATATTTCACTGTTTAAAACGAAACGAAAATTTAACACTAAATATCTCGTTTCCTACTCGTCAGATTTTTACGAAATTTTATACAATAATAGACAAAAGTTGTCTACATATACAGATGAAATATAAAAAAAAACTATCGAGTAGTTTTCCAGATATTTGAAGTTAAATATTTCACTGTTTGAAACGAAACGAAAATTCGTGCGCAGGGGAAAAAAAAATAAAATCTGGTTTTAACCAAATATTTCACTGTTTAAAACGAAACGAAAATTTAACACTAAATATCTCGTTTCCTACTCGTCAGATTTTTACGAAATTTTATACAATAATAGACAAAAGTTGTCTACATATACAAATGAAATATAAACAAAATCTATCGAGTAGTTTTCCAGATATTTGAAGTTAAATATTTCACTGTTTGAAACGAAACGAAAATTCGTGCGCAGGGGAAAAAAAAATAAAATCTGGTTTTAACCAAATATTTCACTGTTTAAAACGAAACGAAAATTTAACACTAAATATCTCGTTTCCTACTCGTCAGATTTTTACGAAATTTTATACAATAATAGACAAAAGTTGTCTACATATACAGATGAAATATAAAAAAAAACTATCGAGTAGTTTTCCAGATATTTGAAGTTAAATATTTCACTGTTTGAAACGAAACGAAAATTCGTGCGCAGGGGAAAAAAAAATAAAATCTGGTTTTAACCAAATATTTCACTGTTTAAAACGAAACGAAAATTTAACACTAAATATCTCGTTTCCTACTCGACAGATTTTTACGAAATTTTATACAATAATAGACAAAAGTTGTCTACATATACACATGAAATATAAACAAAATCTATCGAGTAGTTTTCCAGATATTTGAAGTTAAATATTTCACAGTTTGAAACGAAACGAAAATTCAACTCTAAATATCTCGTTTCCTACTCGACAGATTTTACGAAATTTTATACAATAATAGACAAAAGTTGTCTACATATACAGATGAAATATAAACAAAATCTATCGAATAGTTTTCCAGATATTTGAAGTTAAAGTTCACTGTTTCAAACGAAACGAAAATATAACACTAAATATCTCGTTTCCTACTCGACAGATTTTTACGAAATTTTATACAATAATAGACAAAAGTTGTCTACATATACAGATGAAATATAAACAAAATCTATCGAGGAGTTTTCCAGATATTTGAAGTTAAAGATTTCACTGTTTGAAACGAAACGAAAATTCAACTCTAAATATCTCGTTTCCTACTCGACAGACTTTTACGAAATTTTATACAATAATAGACAAAAGTTGTCTACATATACAGATGAAATATAAACAAAATCTATCGAATAGTTTTCCAGATATTTGAAGTTAAATATTTCACAGTTTGAAACGAAACGAAAATTCAACTCTAAATATCTCGTTTCCTACTCGACAGATTTTACGAAATTTTATACAATAATAGACAAAAGTTGTCTACATATACAGATGAAATATAAACAAAATCTATCGAATAGTTTTCCAGATATTTGAAGTTAAAGTTCACTGTTTCAAACGAAACGAAAATTTAACACTAAATATCTCGTTTCCTACTCGACAGATTTTTACGAAATTTTATACAATAATAGACAAAAGTTGTCTACATATACAGATGAAATATAAACAAAATCTATCGAGGAGTTTTCCAGATATTTGAAGTTAAAGATTTCACTGTTTGAAACGAAACGAAAATTCAACTCTAAATATCTCGTTTCCTACTAGACAGACATTTACGAAATTTTATACAATAATAGACAAAAGTAGACTACATATACACATGAAATAAAAACAAAATCTATCGAGTAGTTTTCCAGATATTTGAAGTTAAATATTTCACTGTTTGAAACGAAACGAAAATTCAACTCTAAATATCTCGTTTCCTACTCGACAGATTTTTACGAAATCTTATACAATAATAGACAAAAGTTGTCTACATGTACACATGAAATATATACAAAATCTATCGAGTAGTTTGCCAGATATTTGAAGTTAAATATTTCACTGTTTGAAACGAAACGAAAATTCAACTCTAAATATCTCGTTTCCTACTCGACAGATTTTTACGAAATCTTATACAATAATAGACAAAAGTTGTCTACATGTACACATGAAATATATACAAAATCTATCGAGTAGTTTGCCAGATATTTGAAGTTAAAGATTTCACTGTTTCAAACGAAACGAAAATTTAACACTAAATATCTCGTTTCCTACTCGTCAGATTTTTACGAAATTTTATACAATAATAGACAAAAGTTGTCTACATATACAGATGAAATATAAAAAAAAACTATCGAGTAGTTTTCCAGATATTTGAAGTTAAATATTTCACTGTTTGAAACGAAACGAAAATTCGTGCGCAGGGGAAAAAAAAATAAAATCTGGTTTTAACCAAATATTTCACTGTTTAAAACGAAACGAAAATTTAACACTAAATATCTCGTTTCCTACTCGACAGATTTTTACGAAATTTTATACAATAATAGACAAAAGTTGTCTACATATACACATGAAATATAAACAAAATCTATCGAGTAGTTTTCCAGATATTTGAAGTTAAATATTTCACTGTTTGAAACGAAACGAAAATTCAACTCTAAATATCTCGTTTCCTACTCGACAGATTTTTGCGAAATTTTATACAATAATAGACAAAAGTTGTCTACATATACACATGAAATATAAACAAAATCTATCGAGTAGTTTTCCAGATATTTGAAGTTAAATATTTCACTGTTTGAAACGAAACGAAAATTCAACTCCAAATATCTCGTTACCTACTCGACAGATTTTTACGAAATTTTATACAATAATAGACAAAAGTTGTCTACATATACAAATGAAATATAAACAAAATCTATCGAGTAGTTTTCCAGATATTTGAAGTTAAATATTTCACTGTTTGAAACGAAACGAAAATTCAACACTAAATATCTCCTTTCCTACTCGACAGATTTTTACGAAATTTTATACAATAATAGACAAAAGCTGTCTACATATACACATGAAATATAAACAAAATCTATCGAGTAGTTTTCCAGATATTTGAAGTTAAAGATTTCACTGTTTCAAACGAAACGAAAATTTAACACTAATAATCTCGTTCCTATTCGACAGATTTTTACGAAATTTTATACAATAATAGACAAAAGTTGTCTACATATACAGATGATATATAAACAAAATCTATCGAGTAGTTTTCCAGATATTTGAAGTTAAAGATTTCACTGTTTCAAACGAAACGAAAATTTAACACTAAATATCTCGTTTCCTACTCGACAGATTTTTACGAAATTTTACACAATAATAGACAAAAGTTGTCTACATATACAGATGAAATATAAACAAAATCTATCGAGTAGTTTTCCAGATATTTGAAGTTAAATATTTCACTGTTTGAAACGAAACGAAAATTCAACTCTAAATATCTCGTTTCCTACTCGACAGATTTTTACGAAATTTTATACAATAATAGACAAAAGTTGTCTACATATACAGATGAAATATAAACAAAATCTATCGAATAGTTTTCCAGATATTTGAAGTTAAAGTTCACTGTTTCAAACGAAACGAAAATATAACACTAAATATCTCGTTTCCTACTCGACAGATTTTTACGAAATTTTATACAATAATAGACAAAAGTTGTCTACATATACAGATGAAATATAAACAAAATCTATCGAGGAGTTTTCCAGATATTTGAAGTTAAAGATTTCACTGTTTGAAACGAAACGAAAATTCAACTCTAAATATCTCGTTTCCTACTAGACAGACATTTACGAAATTTTATACAATAATAGACAAAAGTAGACTACATATACACATGAAATAAAAACAAAATCTATCGAGTAGTTTTCCAGATATTTGAAGTTAAATATTTCACAGTTTGAAACGAAACGAAAATTCAACTCTAAATATCTCGTTTCCTACTCAACAGACTTTTACGAAATTTTATACAATAATAGACAAAAGTTGTCTACATATACAGATGAAATATAAACAAAATCTATCGAGTAGTTTTCCAGATATTTGAAGTTAAATATTTCACAGTTTGAAACGAAACGAAAATTCAACTCTAAATATCTCGTTTCCTACTCGACAGATTTTACGAAATTTTATACAATAATAGACAAAAGTTGTCTACATATACAGATGAAATATAAACAAAATCTATCGAATAGTTTTCCAGATATTTGAAGTTAAAGTTCACTGTTTCAAACGAAACGAAAATTCAACTCTAAATATCTCGTTTCCTACTCGACAGACTTTTACGAAATTTTATACAATAATAGACAAAAGTTGTCTACATATACAGATGAAATATAAACAAAATCTATCGAATAGTTTTCCAGATATTTGAAGTTAAATATTTCACAGTTTGAAACGAAACGAAAATTCAACTCTAAATATCTCGTTTCCTACTCGACAGATTTTACGAAATTTTATACAATAATAGACAAAAGTTGTCTACATATACAGATGAAATATAAACAAAATCTATCGAATAGTTTTCCAGATATTTGAAGTTAAATATTTCACAGTTTGAAACGAAACGAAAATTCAACTCTAAATATCTCGTTTCCTACTCGACAGATTTTACGAAATTTTATACAATAATAGACAAAAGTTGTCTACATATACAGATGAAATATAAACAAAATCTATCGAATAGTTTTCCAGATATTTGAAGTTAAATATTTCACAGTTTGAAACGAAACGAAAATTCAACTCTAAATATCTCGTTTCCTACTCGACAGATTTTACGAAATTTTATACAATAATAGACAAAAGTTGTCTACATATACAGATGAAATATAAACAAAATCTATCGAATAGTTTTCCAGATATTTGAAGTTAAAGTTCACTGTTTCAAACGAAACGAAAATTTAACACTAAATATCTCGTTTCCTACTCGACAGATTTTTACGAAATTTTATACAATAATAGACAAAAGTTGTCTACATATACAGATGAAATATAAACAAAATCTATCGAGGAGTTTTCCAGATATTTGAAGTTAAAGATTTCACTGTTTGAAACGAAACGAAAATTCAACTCTAAATATCTCGTTTCCTACTCGACAGACATTTACGAAATTTTATACAATAATAGACAAAAGTAGACTACATATACACATGAAATAAAAACAAAATCTATCGAGTAGTTTTCCAGATATTTGAAGTTAAATATTTCACTGTTTGAAACGAAACGAAAATTCAACTCTAAATATCTCGTTTCCTACTCGACAGATTTTTACGAAATCTTATACAATAATAGACAAAAGTTGTCTACATGTACACATGAAATATATACAAAATCTATCGAGTAGTTTGCCAGATATTTGAAGTTAAATATTTCACTGTTTGAAACGAAACGAAAATTCAACTCTAAATATCTCGTTTCCTACTCGACAGATTTTTACGAAATCTTATACAATAATAGACAAAAGTTGTCTACATGTACACATGAAATATATACAAAATCTATCGAGTAGTTTGCCAGATATTTGAAGTTAAAGATTTCACTGTTTCAAACGAAACGAAAATTTAACACTAAATATCTCGTTTCCTACTCGTCAGATTTTTACGAAATTTTATACAATAATAGACAAAAGTTGTCTACATATACAGATGAAATATAAAAAAAAACTATCGAGTAGTTTTCCAGATATTTGAAGTTAAAGAATTCACTGTTTCAAACGAAACGAAAATTTAACACTAAATATCTCGTTTCCTACTCGTCAGATTTTTACGAAATTTTATACAATAATAGACAAAAGTTGTCTACATATACAGATGAAATATAAAAAAAAACTATCGAGTAGTTTTCCAGATATTTGAAGTTAAATATTTCACTGTTTGAAACGAAACGAAAATTCGTGCGCAGGGGAAAAAAAAATAAAATCTGGTTTTAACCAAATATTTCACTGTTTAAAACGAAACGAAAATTTAACACTAAATATCTCGTTTCCTACTCGACAGATTTTTACTAAATTTTATACAATAATAGACAAAAGTTGTCTACATATACACATGAAATATAAACAAAATCTATCGAGTAGTTTTCCAGATATTTGAAGTTAAATATTTCACAGTTTGAAACGAAACGAAAATTCAACTCTAAATATCTCGTTTCCTACTCGACAGATTTTACGAAATTTTATACAATAATAGACAAAAGTTGTCTACATATACAGATGAAATATAAACAAAATCTATCGAATAGTTTTCCAGATATTTGAAGTTAAAGTTCACTGTTTCAAACGAAACGAAAATATAACACTAAATATCTCGTTTCCTACTCGACAGATTTTTACGAAATTTTATACAATAATAGACAAAAGTTGTCTACATATACAGATGAAATATAAACAAAATCTATCGAGGAGTTTTCCAGATATTTGAAGTTAAAGATTTCACTGTTTGAAACGAAACGAAAATTCAACTCTAAATATCTCGTTTCCTACTCGACAGACTTTTACGAAATTTTATACAATAATAGACAAAAGTTGTCTACATATACAGATGAAATATAAACAAAATCTATCGAATAGTTTTCCAGATATTTGAAGTTAAATATTTCACAGTTTGAAACGAAACGAAAATTCAACTCTAAATATCTCGTTTCCTACTCGACAGATTTTACGAAATTTTATACAATAATAGACAAAAGTTGTCTACATATACAGATGAAATATAAACAAAATCTATCGAATAGTTTTCCAGATATTTGAAGTTAAAGTTCACTGTTTCAAACGAAACGAAAATTTAACACTAAATATCTCGTTTCCTACTCGACAGATTTTTACGAAATTTTATACAATAATAGACAAAAGTTGTCTACATATACAGATGAAATATAAACAAAATCTATCGAGGAGTTTTCCAGATATTTGAAGTTAAAGATTTCACTGTTTGAAACGAAACGAAAATTCAACTCTAAATATCTCGTTTCCTACTAGACAGACATTTACGAAATTTTATACAATAATAGACAAAAGTAGACTACATATACACATGAAATAAAAACAAAATCTATCGAGTAGTTTTCCAGATATTTGAAGTTAAATATTTCACTGTTTGAAACGAAACGAAAATTCAACTCTAAATATCTCGTTTCCTACTCGACAGATTTTTACGAAATCTTATACAATAATAGACAAAAGTTGTCTACATGTACACATGAAATATATACAAAATCTATCGAGTAGTTTGCCAGATATTTGAAGTTAAATATTTCACTGTTTGAAACGAAACGAAAATTCAACTCTAAATATCTCGTTTCCTACTCGACAGATTTTTACGAAATCTTATACAATAATAGACAAAAGTTGTCTACATGTACACATGAAATATATACAAAATCTATCGAGTAGTTTGCCAGATATTTAAAGTTAAAGATTTCACTGTTTCAAACGAAACGAAAATTTAACACTAAATATCTCGTTTCCTACTCGTCAGATTTTTACGAAATTTTATACAATAATAGACAAAAGTTGTCTACATATACAGATGAAATATAAAAAAAAACTATCGAGTAGTTTTCCAGATATTTGAAGTTAAATATTTCACTGTTTGAAACGAAACGAAAATTCGTGCGCAGGGGGAAAAAAAATAAAATCTGGTTTTAACCAAATATTTCACTGTTTAAAACGAAACGAAAATTTAACACTAAATATCTCGTTTCCTACTCGACAGATTTTTACGAAATTTTATACAATAATAGACAAAAGTTGTCTACATATACACATGAAATATAAACAAAATCTATCGAGTAGTTTTCCAGATATTTGAAGTTAAATATTTCACTGTTTGAAACGAAACGAAAATTCAACTCTAAATATCTCGTTTCCTACTCGACAGATTTTTGCGAAATTTTATACAATAATAGACAAAAGTTGTCTACATATACACATGAAATATAAACAAAATCTATCGAGTAGTTTTCCAGATATTTGAAGTTAAATATTTCACTGTTTGAAACGAAACGAAAATTCAACTCCAAATATCTCGTTACCTACTCGACAGATTTTTACGAAATTTTATACAATAATAGACAAAAGTTGTCTACATATACAAATGAAATATAAACAAAATCTATCGAGTAGTTTTCCAGATATTTGAAGTTAAATATTTCACTGTTTGAAACGAAACGAAAATTCAACACTAAATATCTCCTTTCCTACTCGACAGATTTTTACGAAATTTTATACAATAATAGACAAAAGCTGTCTACATATACACATGAAATATAAACAAAATCTATCGAGTAGTTTTCCAGATATTTGAAGTTAAAGATTTCACTGTTTCAAACGAAACGAAAATTTAACACTAATAATCTCGTTCCTATTCGACAGATTTTTACGAAATTTTATACAATAATAGACAAAAGTTGTCTACATATACAGATGATATATAAACAAAATCTATCGAGTAGTTTTCCAGATATTTGAAGTTAAAGATTTCACTGTTTCAAACGAAACGAAAATTTAACACTAAATATCTCGTTTCCTACTCGACAGATTTTTACGAAATTTTACACAATAATAGACAAAAGTTGTCTACATATACAGATGAAATATAAACAAAATCTATCGAGTAGTTTTCCAGATATTTGAAGTTAAATATTTCACTGTTTGAAACGAAACGAAAATTCAACTCTAAATATCTCGTTTCCTACTCGACAGATTTTTACGAAATTTTATACAATAATAGACAAAAGTTGTCTACATATACAGATGAAATATAAACAAAATCTATCGAATAGTTTTCCAGATATTTGAAGTTAAAGTTCACTGTTTCAAACGAAACGAAAATATAACACTAAATATCTCGTTTCCTACTCGACAGATTTTTACGAAATTTTATACAATAATAGACAAAAGTTGTCTACATATACAGATGAAATATAAACAAAATCTATCGAGGAGTTTTCCAGATATTTGAAGTTAAAGATTTCACTGTTTGAAACGAAACGAAAATTCAACACTAAATATCTCCTTTCCTACTCGACAGATTTTTACGAAATTTTATACAATAATAGACAAAAGCTGTCTACATATACACATGAAATATAAACAAAATCTATCGAGTAGTTTTCCAGATATTTGAAGTTAAATATTTCACAGTTTGAAACGAAACGAAAATTCAACTCTAAATATCTCGTTTCCTACTCGACAGACTTTTACGAAATTTTATACAATAATAGACAAAAGTTGTCTACATATACAGATGAAATATAAACAAAATCTATCGAATAGTTTTCCAGATATTTGAAGTTAAAGTTCACTGTTTCAAACGAAACGAAAATTTAACACTAAATATCTCGTTTCCTACTCGACAGATTTTTACGAAATTTTATACAATAATAGAGAAAAGTTGTCTACATATACAGATGAAATATAAACAAAATCTATCGAGGAGTTTTCCAGATATTTGAAGTTAAAGATTTCACTGTTTGAAACGAAACGAAAATTCAACTCTAAATATCTCGTTTCCTACTCGACAGACATTTACGAAATTTTATACAATAATAGACAAAAGTAGACTACATATACACATGAAATAAAAACAAAATCTATCGAGTAGTTTTCCAGATATTTGAAGTTAAATATTTCACTGTTTGAAACGAAACGAAAATTCAACTCTAAATATCTCGTTTCCTACTCGACAGATTTTTACGAAATCTTATACAATAATAGACAAAAGTTGTCTACATGTACACATGAAATATATACAAAATCTATCGAGTAGTTTGCCAGATATTTGAAGTTAAATACTTCACTGTTTGAAACGAAACGAAAATTCAACTCTAAATATCTCGTTTCCTACTCGACAGATTTTTACGAAATCTTATACAATAATAGACAAAAGTTGTCTACATGTACACATGAAATATATACAAAATCTATCGAGTAGTTTGCCAGATATTTGAAGTTAAAGATTTCACTGTTTCAAACGAAACGAAAATTTAACACTAAATATCTCGTTTCCTACTCGACAGATTTTTACGAAATTTTATACAATAATAGACAAAAGTTGTCTACATATACAGATGAAATATAAAAAAAAACTATCGAGTAGTTTTCCAGATATTTGAAGTTAAATATTTCACTGTTTGAAACGAAACGAAAATTCGTGCGCAGGGGGAAAAAAAATAAAATCTGGTTTTAACCAAATATTTCACTGTTTAAAACGAAACGAAAATTTAACACTAAATATCTCGTTTCCTACTCGACAGATTTTTACGAAATTTTATACAATAATAGACAAAAGTTGTCTACATATACACATGAAATATAAACAAAATCTATCGAGTAGTTTTCCAGATATTTGAAGTTAAATATTTCACTGTTTGAAACGAAACGAAAATTCAACTCTAAATATCTCGTTTCCTACTCGACAGATTTTTACGAAATTTTATACAATAATAGACAAAAGTTGTCTACATATACACATGAAATATAAACAAAATCTATCGAGTAGTTTTCCAGATATTTGAAGTTAAATATTTCACTGTTTGAAACGAAACGAAAATTCAACTCCAAATATCTCGTTACCTACTCGACAGATTTTTACGAAATTTTATACAATAATAGACAAAAGTTGTCTACATATACAAATGAAATATAAACAAAATCTATCGAGTAGTTTTCCAGATATTTGAAGTTAAATATTTCACTGTTTGAAACGAAACGAAAATTCAACACTAAATATCTCCTTTCCTACTCGACAGATTTTTACGAAATTTTATACAATAATAGACAAAAGCTGTCTACATATACACATGAAATATAAACAAAATCTATCGAGTAGTTTTCCAGATATTTGAAGTTAAATATTTCACTGTTTGAAACGAAACGAAAATTCAACTCTATATATCTCGTTTCCTACTCGACAGATTTTTACGAAATTTTATACAATAATAGACAATAGTTGTCTACATATACACATGAAATATAAACAAAATCTATCGAGTAGTTTTCCAGATATTTGAAGTTAAAGATTTCACTGTTTGAAACGAAACGAAAATTCAACTCTAAATATCTCGTTTCCTACTCGACAGACTTTTACGAACTTTTATACAATAATAGACAAAAGTTGTCTACATATACACATGAAATATAAACAAAATCTATCGAGTAGTTTTCCAGATATTTGAAGTTAAAGATTTCACTGTTTCAAACGAAACGAAAATTTAACACTAAATATCTCGTTTCCTACTCGACAGATTTTTACGAAATTTTACACAATAATAGGCAAAAGTTGTCTACATATACAGATGAAATATAAACAAAATCTATCGAGTAGTTTTCCAGATATTTGAAGTTAAATATTTCACTGTTTGAAACGAAACGAAAATTCAACTCTAAATATCTCGTTTCCTACTCGACAGATTTTTACGATATTTTATACAATAATAGACAAAAGTTGTCTACATATACACATGAAATATAAACAAAATCTATCGAGTAGTTTTCCAGATATTTGAAGTTAAAGATTTCACTGTTTCAAACGAAACGAAAATTTAACACTAATAATCTCGTTTCCTATTCGACAGATTTTTACGAAATTTTATACAATAATAGACAAAAGTTGTCTACATATACAGATGATATATAAACAAAATCTATCGAGTAGTTTTCCAGATATTTGAAGTTAAAGATTTCACTGTTTCAAACGAAACGAAAATTTAACACTAAATATCTCGTTTCCTACTCGACAGATTTTTACGAAATTTTACACAATAATAGACAAAAGTTGTCTACATATACAGATGAAATATAAACAAAATCTATCGAGTAGTTTTCCAGATATTTGAAGTTAAATATTTCACTGTTTGAAACGAAACGAAAATTCAACTCTAAATATCTCGTTTCCTACTCGACAGATTTTTACGAAATTTTATACAATAATAGACAAAAGTTGTCTACATATACACATGAAATATAAACAAAATCTATCGAGTAGTTTTCCAGATATTTGAAGTTAAATATTTCACTGTTTGAAACGAAACGAAAATTCAACTCTAAATATCTCGTTTCCTACTCGACAGATTTTTACGAAATTTTATACAATAATAGACAAAAGTAGTCTACATATACAGATGAAATATAAACAAAATCTATCGAGTAGTTTTCCAGATATTTGAAGTTAAATATTTCACTGTTTGAAATGAAACGAAAATTCAACTCTAAATAACTCGTTTCCTACTCGACAGATTTTTACGAAATTTTATACAATAATAGACAAAAGTTGTCTACATATACAGATGAAATATAAACAAAATCTATCGAGTAGTTTTCCAGATATTTGAAGTTAAAGATTTCACTGTTTGAAACGAAACGAAAATTCAACTCTAAATATCTCGTTTCCTACTCGACAGACATTTACGAAATTTTATACAATAATAGACAAAAGTAGTCTACATATACACATGAAATATAAACAAAATCTATCGAGTAGTTTTCCAGATATTTGAAGTTAAAGATTTCACTGTTTCAAACGAAACGAAAATTTAACACTAATAATCTCGTTTCCTATTCGACAGGCTTTTACGAAATTTTATACAATAATAGACAAAAGTTGTCTACATATACAGATGAAATATAAACAAAATCTATCGAGTAGTTTTCCAGATATTTGAAGTTAAAGATTTCACTGTTTTAAACGAAACGAAAATTTAACACTAAATATCTCGTTTCCTACTCGACAGATTTTTACGAAATTTTACACAATAATAGACAAAAGTTGTCTACATATACAGATGAAATATAAACAAAATCTATCGAGGAGTTTTCCAGATATTTGAAGTTAAAGATTTCACTGTTTGAAACGAAACGAAAATTCAACTCTAAATATCTCGTTTCCTACTAGACAGACATTTACGAAATTTTATACAATAATAGACAAAAGTAGACTACATATACACATGAAATAAAAACAAAATCTATCGAGTAGTTTTCCAGATATTTGAAGTTAAATATTTCACTGTTTGAAACGAAACGAAAATTCAACTCTAAATATCTCGTTTCCTACTCGACAGATTTTTACGAAATCTTATACAATAATAGACAAAAGTTGTCTACATGTACACATGAAATATATACAAAATCTATCGAGTAGTTTGCCAGATATTTGAAGTTAAATATTTCACTGTTTGAAACGAAACGAAAATTCAACTCTAAATATCTCGTTTCCTACTCGACAGATTTTTACGAAATCTTATACAATAATAGACAAAAGTTGTCTACATGTACACATGAAATATATACAAAATCTATCGAGTAGTTTGCCAGATATTTGAAGTTAAAGATTTCACTGTTTCAAACGAAACGAAAATTTAACACTAAATATCTCGTTTCCTACTCGTCAGATTTTTACGAAATTTTATACAATAATAGACAAAAGTTGTCTACATATACAGATGAAATATAAAAAAAAACTATCGAGTAGTTTTCCAGATATTTGAAGTTAAATATTTCACTGTTTGAAACGAAACGAAAATTCGTGCGCAGGGGGAAAAAAAATAAAATCTGGTTTTAACCAAATATTTCACTGTTTAAAACGAAACGAAAATTTAACACTAAATATCTCGTTTCCTACTCGACAGATTTTTACGAAATTTTATACAATAATAGACAAAAGTTGTCTACATATACACATGAAATATAAACAAAATCTATCGAGTAGTTTTCCAGATATTTGAAGTTAAATATTTCACTGTTTGAAACGAAACGAAAATTCAACTCCAAATATCTCGTTACCTACTCGACAGATTTTTACGAAATTTTATACAATAATAGACAAAAGTTGTCTACATATACAAATGAAATATAAACAAAATCTATCGAGTAGTTTTCCAGATATTTGAAGTTAAATATTTCACTGTTTGAAACGAAACGAAAATTCAACACTAAATATCTCCTTTCCTACTCGACAGATTTTTACGAAATTTTATACAATAATAGACAAAAGTTGTCTACATATACAAATGAAATATAAACAAAATCTATCGAGTAGTTTTCCAGATATTTGAAGTTAAATATTTCACTGTTTGAAACGAAACGAAAATTCAACACTAAATATCTCCTTTCCTACTCGACAGATTTTTACGAAATTTTATACAATAATAGACAAAAGCTGTCTACATATACACATGAAATATAAACAAAATCTATCGAGTAGTTTTCCAGATATTTGAAGTTAAAGATTTCACTGTTTCAAACGAAACGAAAATTTAACACTAATAATCTCGTTTCCTATTCGACAGATTTTTACGAAATTTTATACAATAATAGACAAAAGTTGTCTACATATACACATGAAATATAAACAAAATCTATCGAGTAGTTTTCCAGATATTTGAAGTTAAATATTTCACTGTTTGAAACGAAACGAAAATTCAACTCCAAATATCTCGTTACCTACTCGACAGATTTTTACGAAATTTTATACAATAATAGACAAAAGTTGTCTACATATACAAATGAAATATAAACAAAATCTATCGAGTAGTTTTCCAGATATTTGAAGTTAAATATTTCACTGTTTGAAACGAAACGAAAATTCAACACTAAATATCTCCTTTCCTACTCGACAGATTTTTACGAAATTTTATACAATAATAGACAAAAGCTGTCTACATATACACATGAAATATAAACAAAATCTATCGAGTAGTTTTCCAGATATTTGAAGTTAAAGATTTCACTGTTTCAAACGAAACGAAAATTTAACACTAATAATCTCGTTCCTATTCGACAGATTTTTACGAAATTTTATACAATAATAGACAAAAGTTGTCTACATATACAGATGATATATAAACAAAATCTATCGAGTAGTTTTCCAGATATTTGAAGTTAAAGATTTCACTGTTTCAAACGAAACGAAAATTTAACACTAAATATCTCGTTTCCTACTCGACAGATTTTTACGAAATTTTACACAATAATAGACAAAAGTTGTCTACATATACAGATGAAATATAAACAAAATCTATCGAGTAGTTTTCCAGATATTTGAAGTTAAATATTTCACTGTTTGAAACGAAACGAAAATTCAACTCTAAATATCTCGTTTCCTACTCGACAGATTTTTACGAAATTTTATACAATAATAGACAAAAGTTGTCTACATATACAGATGAAATATAAACAAAATCTATCGAATAGTTTTCCAGATATTTGAAGTTAAAGTTCACTGTTTCAAACGAAACGAAAATATAACACTAAATATCTCGTTTCCTACTCGACAGATTTTTACGAAATTTTATACAATAATAGACAAAAGTTGTCTACATATACAGATGAAATATAAACAAAATCTATCGAGGAGTTTTCCAGATATTTGAAGTTAAAGATTTCACTGTTTGAAACGAAACGAAAATTCAACACTAAATATCTCCTTTCCTACTCGACAGATTTTTACGAAATTTTATACAATAATAGACAAAAGCTGTCTACATATACACATGAAATATAAACAAAATCTATCGAGTAGTTTTCCAGATATTTGAAGTTAAATATTTCACAGTTTGAAACGAAACGAAAATTCAACTCTAAATATCTCGTTTCCTACTCGACAGACTTTTACGAAATTTTATACAATAATAGACAAAAGTTGTCTACATATACAGATGAAATATAAACAAAATCTATCGAATAGTTTTCCAGATATTTGAAGTTAAAGTTCACTGTTTCAAACGAAACGAAAATTTAACACTAAATATCTCGTTTCCTACTCGACAGATTTTTACGAAATTTTATACAATAATAGAGAAAAGTTGTCTACATATACAGATGAAATATAAACAAAATCTATCGAGGAGTTTTCCAGATATTTGAAGTTAAAGATTTCACTGTTTGAAACGAAACGAAAATTCAACTCTAAATATCTCGTTTCCTACTCGACAGACATTTACGAAATTTTATACAATAATAGACAAAAGTAGACTACATATACACATGAAATAAAAACAAAATCTATCGAGTAGTTTTCCAGATATTTGAAGTTAAATATTTCACTGTTTGAAACGAAACGAAAATTCAACTCTAAATATCTCGTTTCCTACTCGACAGATTTTTACGAAATCTTATACAATAATAGACAAAAGTTGTCTACATGTACACATGAAATATATACAAAATCTATCGAGTAGTTTGCCAGATATTTGAAGTTAAATACTTCACTGTTTGAAACGAAACGAAAATTCAACTCTAAATATCTCGTTTCCTACTCGACAGATTTTTACGAAATCTTATACAATAATAGACAAAAGTTGTCTACATGTACACATGAAATATATACAAAATCTATCGAGTAGTTTGCCAGATATTTGAAGTTAAAGATTTCACTGTTTCAAACGAAACGAAAATTTAACACTAAATATCTCGTTTCCTACTCGACAGATTTTTACGAAATTTTATACAATAATAGACAATAGTTGTCTACATATACAGATGAAATATAAAAAAAAACTATCGAGTAGTTTTCCAGATATTTGAAGTTAAATATTTCACTGTTTGAAACGAAACGAAAATTCGTGCGCAGGGGGAAAAAAAATAAAATCTGGTTTTAACCAAATATTTCACTGTTTAAAACGAAACGAAAATTTAACACTAAATATCTCGTTTCCTACTCGACAGATTTTTACGAAATTTTATACAATAATAGACAAAAGTTGTCTACATATACACATGAAATATAAACAAAATCTATCGAGTAGTTTTCCAGATATTTGAAGTTAAATATTTCACTGTTTGAAACGAAACGAAAATTCAACTCTAAATATCTCGTTTCCTACTCGACAGATTTTTACGAAATTTTATACAATAATAGACAAAAGTTGTCTACATATACACATGAAATATAAACAAAATCTATCGAGTAGTTTTCCAGATATTTGAAGTTAAATATTTCACTGTTTGAAACGAAACGAAAATTCAACTCCAAATATCTCGTTACCTACTCGACAGATTTTTACGAAATTTTATACAATAATAGACAAAAGTTGTCTACATATACAAATGAAATATAAACAAAATCTATCGAGTAGTTTTCCAGATATTTGAAGTTAAATATTTCACTGTTTGAAACGAAACGAAAATTCAACACTAAATATCTCCTTTCCTACTCGACAGATTTTTACGAAATTTTATACAATAATAGACAAAAGCTGTCTACATATACACATGAAATATAAACAAAATCTATCGAGTAGTTTTCCAGATATTTGAAGTTAAATATTTCACTGTTTGAAACGAAACGAAAATTCAACTCTATATATCTCGTTTCCTACTCGACAGATTTTTACGAAATTTTATACAATAATAGACAATAGTTGTCTACATATACACATGAAATATAAACAAAATCTATCGAGTAGTTTTCCAGATATTTGAAGTTAAAGATTTCACTGTTTGAAACGAAACGAAAATTCAACTCTAAATATCTCGTTTCCTACTCGACAGACTTTTACGAACTTTTATACAATAATAGACAAAAGTTGTCTACATATACACATGAAATATAAACAAAATCTATCGAGTAGTTTTCCAGATATTTGAAGTTAAAGATTTCACTGTTTCAAACGAAACGAAAATTTAACACTAAATATCTCGTTTCCTACTCGACAGATTTTTACGAAATTTTACACAATAATAGGCAAAAGTTGTCTACATATACAGATGAAATATAAACAAAATCTATCGAGTAGTTTTCCAGATATTTGAAGTTAAATATTTCACTGTTTGAAACGAAACGAAAATTCAACTCTAAATATCTCGTTTCCTACTCGACAGATTTTTACGATATTTTATACAATAATAGACAAAAGTTGTCTACATATACACATGAAATATAAACAAAATCTATCGAGTAGTTTTCCAGATATTTGAAGTTAAAGATTTCACTGTTTCAAACGAAACGAAAATTTAACACTAATAATCTCGTTTCCTATTCGACAGATTTTTACGAAATTTTATACAATAATAGACAAAAGTTGTCTACATATACAGATGATATATAAACAAAATCTATCGAGTAGTTTTCCAGATATTTGAAGTTAAAGATTTCACTGTTTCAAACGAAACGAAAATTTAACACTAAATATCTCGTTTCCTACTCGACAGATTTTTACGAAATTTTACACAATAATAGACAAAAGTTGTCTACATATACAGATGAAATATAAACAAAATCTATCGAGTAGTTTTCCAGATATTTGAAGTTAAATATTTCACTGTTTGAAACGAAACGAAAATTCAACTCTAAATATCTCGTTTCCTACTCGACAGATTTTTACGAAATTTTATACAATAATAGACAAAAGTTGTCTACATATACACATGAAATATAAACAAAATCTATCGAGTAGTTTTCCAGATATTTGAAGTTAAATATTTCACTGTTTGAAACGAAACGAAAATTCAACTCTAAATATCTCGTTTCCTACTCGACAGATTTTTACGAAATTTTATACAATAATAGACAAAAGTAGTCTACATATACAGATGAAATATAAACAAAATCTATCGAGTAGTTTTCCAGATATTTGAAGTTAAATATTTCACTGTTTGAAATGAAACGAAAATTCAACTCTAAATAACTCGTTTCCTACTCGACAGATTTTTACGAAATTTTATACAATAATAGACAAAAGTTGTCTACATATACAGATGAAATATAAACAAAATCTATCGAGTAGTTTTCCAGATATTTGAAGTTAAAGATTTCACTGTTTGAAACGAAACGAAAATTCAACTCTAAATATCTCGTTTCCTACTCGACAGACATTTACGAAATTTTATACAATAATAGACAAAAGTAGTCTACATATACACATGAAATATAAACAAAATCTATCGAGTAGTTTTCCAGATATTTGAAGTTAAAGATTTCACTGTTTCAAACGAAACGAAAATTTAACACTAATAATCTCGTTTCCTATTCGACAGGCTTTTACGAAATTTTATACAATAATAGACAAAAGTTGTCTACATATACAGATGAAATATAAACAAAATCTATCGAGTAGTTTTCCAGATATTTGAAGTTAAAGATTTCACTGTTTTAAACGAAACGAAAATTTAACACTAAATATCTCGTTTCCTACTCGACAGATTTTTACGAAATTTTACACAATAATAGACAAAAGTTGTCTACATATACAGATGAAATATAAACAAAATCTATCGAGGAGTTTTCCAGATATTTGAAGTTAAAGATTTCACTGTTTGAAACGAAACGAAAATTCAACTCTAAATATCTCGTTTCCTACTAGACAGACATTTACGAAATTTTATACAATAATAGACAAAAGTAGACTACATATACACATGAAATAAAAACAAAATCTATCGAGTAGTTTTCCAGATATTTGAAGTTAAATATTTCACTGTTTGAAACGAAACGAAAATTCAACTCTAAATATCTCGTTTCCTACTCGACAGATTTTTACGAAATCTTATACAATAATAGACAAAAGTTGTCTACATGTACACATGAAATATATACAAAATCTATCGAGTAGTTTGCCAGATATTTGAAGTTAAATATTTCACTGTTTGAAACGAAACGAAAATTCAACTCTAAATATCTCGTTTCCTACTCGACAGATTTTTACGAAATCTTATACAATAATAGACAAAAGTTGTCTACATGTACACATGAAATATATACAAAATCTATCGAGTAGTTTGCCAGATATTTGAAGTTAAAGATTTCACTGTTTCAAACGAAACGAAAATTTAACACTAAATATCTCGTTTCCTACTCGTCAGATTTTTACGAAATTTTATACAATAATAGACAAAAGTTGTCTACATATACAGATGAAATATAAAAAAAAACTATCGAGTAGTTTTCCAGATATTTGAAGTTAAATATTTCACTGTTTGAAACGAAACGAAAATTCGTGCGCAGGGGGAAAAAAAATAAAATCTGGTTTTAACCAAATATTTCACTGTTTAAAACGAAACGAAAATTTAACACTAAATATCTCGTTTCCTACTCGACAGATTTTTACGAAATTTTATACAATAATAGACAAAAGTTGTCTACATATACACATGAAATATAAACAAAATCTATCGAGTAGTTTTCCAGATATTTGAAGTTAAATATTTCACTGTTTGAAACGAAACGAAAATTCAACTCCAAATATCTCGTTACCTACTCGACAGATTTTTACGAAATTTTATACAATAATAGACAAAAGTTGTCTACATATACAAATGAAATATAAACAAAATCTATCGAGTAGTTTTCCAGATATTTGAAGTTAAATATTTCACTGTTTGAAACGAAACGAAAATTCAACACTAAATATCTCCTTTCCTACTCGACAGATTTTTACGAAATTTTATACAATAATAGACAAAAGTTGTCTACATATACAAATGAAATATAAACAAAATCTATCGAGTAGTTTTCCAGATATTTGAAGTTAAATATTTCACTGTTTGAAACGAAACGAAAATTCAACACTAAATATCTCCTTTCCTACTCGACAGATTTTTACGAAATTTTATACAATAATAGACAAAAGCTGTCTACATATACACATGAAATATAAACAAAATCTATCGAGTAGTTTTCCAGATATTTGAAGTTAAAGATTTCACTGTTTCAAACGAAACGAAAATTTAACACTAATAATCTCGTTTCCTATTCGACAGATTTTTACGAAATTTTATACAATAATAGACAAAAGTTGTCTACATATACAGATGATATATAAACAAAATCTATCGAGTAGTTTTCCAGATATTTGAAGTTAAAGATTTCACTGTTTCAAACGAAACGAAAATTTAACACTAAATATCTCGTTTCCTACTCGACAGATTTTTACGAAATTTTACACAATAATAGACAAAAGTTGTCTACATATACAGATGAAATATAAACAAAATCTATCGAGTAGTTTTCCAGATATTTGAAGTTAAATATTTCACTGTTTGAAACGAAACGAAAATTCAACTCTAAATATCTCGTTTCCTACTCGACAGATTTTTACGAAATTTTATACAATAATAGACAAAAGTTGTCTACATATACAGATGAAATATAAACAAAATCTATCGAATAGTTTTCCAGATATTTGAAGTTAAAGTTCACTGTTTCAAACGAAACGAAAATATAACACTAAATATCTCGTTTCCTACTCGACAGATTTTTACGAAATTTTATACAATAATAGACAAAAGTTGTCTACATATACAGATGAAATATAAACAAAATCTATCGAGGAGTTTTCCAGATATTTGAAGTTAAATATTTCACTGTTTGAAACGAAACGAAAATTCAACTCTAAATATCTCGTTTCCTACTCGACAGATTTTTACGAAATCTTATACAATAATAGACAAAAGTTGTCTACATGTACACATGAAATATATACAAAATCTATCGAGTAGTTTGCCAGATATTTGAAGTTAAATATTTCACTGTTTGAAATGAAACGAAAATTCAACTCTAAATATCTCGTTTCCTACTCGACAGATTTTTACGAAATCTTATACAATAATAGACAAAAGTTGTCTACATGTACACATGAAATATATACAAAATCTATCGAGTAGTTTGCCAGATATTTGAAGTTAAAGATTTCACTGTTTCAAACGAAACGAAAATTTAACACTAAATATCTCGTTTCCTACTCGACAGATTTTTACGAAATTTTATACAATAATAGACAAAAGTTGTCTACATATACAGATGAAATATAAAAAAAAACTATCGAGTAGTTTTCCAGATATTTGAAGTTAAATATTTCACTGTTTGAAACGAAACGAAAATTCGTGCGCAGGGGGAAAAAAAATAAAATCTGGTTTTAACCAAATATTTCACTGTTTAAAACGAAACGAAAATTTAACACTAAATATCTCGTTTCCTACTCGACAGATTTTTACGAAATTTTATACAATAATAGACAAAAGTTGTCTACATATACACATGAAATATAAACAAAATCTATCGAGTAGTTTTCCAGATATTTGAAGTTAAATATTTCACTGTTTGAAACGAAACGAAAATTCAACTCTAAATATCTCGTTTCCTACTCGACAGATTTTTACGAAATTTTATACAATAATAGACAAAAGTTGTCTACATATACACATGAAATATAAACAAAATCTATCGAGTAGTTTTCCAGATATTTGAAGTTAAATATTTCACTGTTTGAAACGAAACGAAAATTCAACTCCAAATATCTCGTTACCTACTCGACAGATTTTTACGAAATTTTATACAATAATAGACAAAAGTTGTCTACATATACAAATGAAATATAAACAAAATCTATCGAGTAGTTTTCCAGATATTTGAAGTTAAATATTTCACTGTTTGAAACGAAACGAAAATTCAACACTAAATATCTCCTTTCCTACTCGACAGATTTTTACGAAATTTTTTACAATAATAGACAAAAGCTGTCTACATATACACATGAAATATAAACAAAATCTATCGAGTAGTTTTCCAGATATTTGAAGTTAAAGATTTCACTGTTTCAAACGAAACGAAAATTTAACACTAATAATCTCGTTTCCTATTCGACAGATTTTTACGAAATTTTATACAATAATAGACAAAAGTTGTCTACATATACAGATGATATATAAACAAAATCTATCGAGTAGTTTTCCAGATATTTGAAGTTAAAGATTTCACTGTTTCAAACGAAACGAAAAAATAACACTAAATATCTCGTTTCCTACTCGACAGATTTTTACGAAATTTTACACAATAATAGACAAAAGTTGTCTACATATACAGATGAAATATAAACAAAATCTATCGAGTAGTTTTCCAGATATTTGAAGTTAAATATTTCACTGTTTGAAACGAAACGAAAATTCAACTCTAAATATCTCGTTTCCTACTCGACAGATTTTTACGAAATTTTATACAATAATAGACAAAAGTTGTCTACATATACAGATGATATATAAACAAAATCTATCGAGTAGTTTTCCAGATATTTGAAGTTAAAGATTTCACTGTTTCAAACGAAACGAAAATTTAACACTAAATATCTCGTTTCCTACTCGACAGATTTTTACGAAATTTTACACAATAATAGACAAAAGTTGTCTACATATACAGATGAAATATAAACAAAATCTATCGAGTAGTTTTCCAGATATTTGAAGTTAAATATTTCACTGTTTGAAACGAAACGAAAATTCAACTCTAAATATCTCGTTTCCTACTCGACAGATTTTTACGAAATTTTATACAATAATAGACAAAAGTTGTCTACATATACAGATGAAATATAAACAAAATCTATCGAATAGTTTTCCAGATATTTGAAGTTAAAGTTCACTGTTTCAAACGAAACGAAAATATAACACTAAATATCTCGTTTCCTACTCGACAGATTTTTACGAAATTTTATACAATAATAGACAAAAGTTGTGTACATATACAGATGAAATATAAACAAAATCTATCGAGGAGTTTTCCAGATATTTGAAGTTAAATATTTCACTGTTTGAAACGAAACGAAAATTCAACTCTAAATATCTCGTTTCCTACTCGACAGATTTTTACGAAATCTTATACAATAATAGACAAAAGTTGTCTACATGTACACATGAAATATATACAAAATCTATCGAGTAGTTTGCCAGATATTTGAAGTTAAATATTTCACTGTTTGAAACGAAACGAAAATTCAACTCTAAATATCTCGTTTCCTACTCGACAGATTTTTACGAAATCTTATACAATAATAGACAAAAGTTGTCTACATGTACACATGAAATATATACAAAATCTATCGAGTAGTTTGCCAGATATTTGAAGTTAAAGATTTCACTGTTTCAAACGAAACGAAAATTTAACACTAAATATCTCGTTTCCTACTCGACAGATTTTTACGAAATTTTATACAATAATAGACAAAAGTTGTCTACATATACAGATGAAATATAAAAAAAAACTATCGAGTAGTTTTCCAGATATTTGAAGTTAAATATTTCACTGTTTGAAACGAAACGAAAATTCGTGCGCAGGGGGAAAAAAAATAAAATCTGGTTTTAACCAAATATTTCACTGTTTAAAACGAAACGAAAATTTAACACTAAATATCTCGTTTCCTACTCGACAGATTTTTACGAAATTTTATACAATAATAGACAAAAGTTGTCTACATATACACATGAAATATAAACAAAATCTATCGAGTAGTTTTCCAGATATTTGAAGTTAAATATTTCACTGTTTGAAACGAAACGAAAATTCAACTCTAAATATCTCGTTTCCTACTCGACAGATTTTTACGAAATTTTATACAATAATAGACAAAAGTTGTCTACATATACACATGAAATATAAACAAAATCTATCGAGTAGTTTTCCAGATATTTGAAGTTAAATATTTCACTGTTTGAAACGAAACGAAAATTCAACTCCAAATATCTCGTTACCTACTCGACAGATTTTTACGAAATTTTATACAATAATAGACAAAAGTTGTCTACATATACAAATGAAATATAAACAAAATCTATCGAGTAGTTTTCCAGATATTTGAAGTTAAATATTTCACTGTTTGAAACGAAACGAAAATTCAACACTAAATATCTCCTTTCCTACTCGACAGATTTTTACGAAATTTTATACAATAATAGACAAAAGCTGTCTACATATACACATGAAATATAAACAAAATCTATCGAGTAGTTTTCCAGATATTTGAAGTTAAAGATTTCACTGTTTCAAACGAAACGAAAATTTAACACTAATAATCTCGTTTCCTATTCGACAGATTTTTACGAAATTTTATACAATAATAGACAAAAGTTGTCTACATATACAGATGATATATAAACAAAATCTATCGAGTAGTTTTCCAGATATTTGAAGTTAAAGATTTCACTGTTTCAAACGAAACGAAAAAATAACACTAAATATCTCGTTTCCTACTCGACAGATTTTTACGAAATTTTACACAATAATAGACAAAAGTTGTCTACATATACAGATGAAATATAAACAAAATCTATCGAGTAGTTTTCCAGATATTTGAAGTTAAATATTTCACTGTTTGAAACGAAACGAAAATTCAACTCTAAATATCTCGTTTCCTACTCGACAGATTTTTACGAAATTTTATACAATAATAGACAAAAGTTGTCTACATACACACATGAAATATAAACAAAATCTATCGAGTAGTTTTCCAGATATTTGAAGTTAAATATTTCACTGTTTGAAACGAAACGAAAATTCAACTCTATATATCTCGTTTCCTACTCGACAGATTTTTACGAAATTTTATACAATAATAGACAATAGTTGTCTACATATACACATGAAATATAAACAAAATCTATCGAGTAGTTTTCCAGATATTTGAAGTTAAAGATTTCACTGTTTGAAACGAAACGAAAATTCAACTCTAAATATCTCGTTTCCTACTCGACAGACTTTTACGAACTTTTATACAATAATAGACAAAAGTTGTCTACATATACACATGAAATATAAACAAAATCTATCGAGTAGTTTTCCAGATATTTGAAGTTAAAGATTTCACTGTTTCAAACGAAACGAAAATTTAACACTAAATATCTCGTTTCCTACTCGACAGATTTTTACGAAATTTTACACAATAATAGGCAAAAGTTGTCTACATATACAGATGAAATATAAACAAAATCTATCGAGTAGTTTTCCAGATATTTGAAGTTAAATATTTCACTGTTTGAAACGAAACGAAAATTCAACTCTAAATATCTCGTTTCCTACTCGACAGATTTTTACGATATTTTATACAATAATAGACAAAAGTTGTCTACATATACACATGAAATATAAACAAAATCTATCGAGTAGTTTTCCAGATATTTGAAGTTAAAGATTTCACTGTTTCAAACGAAACGAAAATTTAACACTAATAATCTCGTTTCCTATTCGACAGATTTTTACGAAATTTTATACAATAATAGACAAAAGTTGTCTACATATACAGATGATATATAAACAAAATCTATCGAGTAGTTTTCCAGATATTTGAAGTTAAAGATTTCACTGTTTCAAACGAAACGAAAATTTAACACTAAATATCTCGTTTCCTACTCGACAGATTTTTACGAAATTTTACACAATAATAGACAAAAGTTGTCTACATATACAGATGAAATATAAACAAAATCAATCGAGTAGTTTTCCAGATATTTGAAGTTAAATATTTCACTGTTTGAAACGAAACGAAAATTCAACTCTAAATATCTCGTTTCCTACTCGACAGATTTTTACGAAATTTTATACAATAATAGACAAAAGTTGTCTACATATACACATGAAATATAAACAAAATCTATCGAGTAGTTTTCCAGATATTTGAAGTTAAATATTTCACTGTTTGAAACGAAACGAAAATTCAACTCTAAATATCTTGTTTCCTACTCGACAGATTTTTACGAAATTTTATACAATAATAGACAAAAGTAGTCTACATATACAGATGAAATATAAACAAAATCTATCGAGTAGTTTTCCAGATATTTGAAGTTAAATATTTCACTGTTTGAAATGAAACGAAAATTCAACTCTAAATAACTCGTTTCCTACTCGACAGATTTTTACGAAATTTTATACAATAATAGACAAAAGTTGTCTACATATACAGATGAAATATAAACAAAATCTATCGAGTAGTTTTCCAGATATTTGAAGTTAAAGATTTCACTGTTTGAAACGAAACGAAAATTCAACTCTAAATATCTCGTTTCCTACTCGACAGACATTTACGAAATTTTATACAATAATAGACAAAAGTAGTCTACATATACACATGAAATATAAACAAAATCTATCGAGTAGTTTTCCAGATATTTGAAGTTAAAGATTTCACTGTTTCAAACGAAACGAAAATTTAACACTAATAATCTCGTTTCCTATTCGACAGGCTTTTACGAAATTTTATACAATAATAGACAAAAGTTGTCTACATATACAGATGAAATATAAACAAAATCTATCGAGTAGTTTTCCAGATATTTGAAGTTAAAGATTTCACTGTTTTAAACGAAACGAAAATTTAACACTAAATATCTCGTTTCCTACTCGACAGATTTTTACGAAATTTTACACAATAATAGACAAAAGTTGTCTACATATACAGATGAAATATAAACAAATTCTATCGAGTAGTTTTCCAGATTTTTGAAGATAAATATTTCACTGTTTGAAACGAAACGAAAATTCAACTCTATATATCTCGTTTCCTACTCGACAGATTTTTACGAAATTTTATACAATAATAGACAATAGTTGTCTACATATACACATGAAATATAAACAAAATCTATCGAGTAGTTTTCCATATATTTGAAGTTAAATATTTCACTGTTTGAAACGAAACGAAAATTAAACTCTAAATAACTCGTTTCCTACTCGACAGATTTTTACGAAATTTTATACAATAATAGACGAAAGTTGTCTATATATACAGATGAAATATAAACAAAATCTATCGAGTAGTTTTCCAGATATTTGAAGTTAAAGATTTCACTGTTTGAAACGAAACGAAAATTCAACTCTAAATATCTCGTTTCCTACTCGACAGACTTTTACGAAATTTTATACAATAATAGACAAATGTAGTCTACATATACACATGAAATATAAACAAAATCTATCGAGTAGTTTTCCAGATATTTGAAGTTAAAGATTTCACTGTTTCAAACGAAACGAAAATTTAACACTAAATATCTCGTTTCCTACTCGACAGATTTTTACGAAATTTTACACAATAATAGACAAAAGTTGTCTACATATACAGATGAAATATAAACAAAATCTATCGAGTAGTTTTCCAGATATTTGAAGTTAAATATTTCACTGTTTGAAACGAAACGAAAATTCAACTCTAAATATCTCGTTTCCTACTCGACAGATTTTTAAGATATTTTATACAATAATAGACAAAAGTTGTCTACATATACACATGAAATATAAACAAAATCTATCGAGTAGTTTTCCAGATATTTGAAGTTAAAGATTTCACTGTTTGAAACGAAACGAAAATTTAACACTAATAATCTCGTTTCCTATTCGACAGATTTTTACGAAATTTTATACAATAATAGACAAAAGTTGTCTACATATACAGATGATATATAAACAAAATCTATCGAGTAGTTTTCCAGATATTTGAAGTTAAAGATTTCACTGTTTCAAACGAAACGAAAATTTAACACTAAATATCTCGTTTCCTACTCGACAGATTTTTACGAAATTTTACACAATAATAGGCAAAAGTTGTCTACATATACAGATGAAATATAAACAAAATCTATCGAGTAGTTTTCCAGATATTTGAAGTTAAATATTTCACTGTTTGAAACGAAACGAAAATTCAACTCTAAATATCTCGTTTCCTACTCGACAGATTTTTACGATATTTTATACAATAATAGACAAAAGTTGTCTACATATACACATGAAATATAAACAAAATCTATCGAGTAGTTTTCCAGATATTTGAAGTTAAAGATTTCACTGTTTCAAACGAAACGAAAATTTAACACTAATAATCTCGTTTCCTATTCGACAGATTTTTACGAAATTTTATACAATAATAGACAAAAGTTGTCTACATATACAGATGATATATAAACAAAATCTATCGAGTAGTTTTCCAGATATTTGAAGTTAAAGATTTCACTGTTTCAAACGAAACGAAAATTTAACACTAAATATCTCGTTTCCTACTCGACAGATTTTTACGAAATTTTACACAATAATAGACAAAAGTTGTCTACATATACAGATGAAATATAAACAAAATCTATCGAGTAGTTTTCCAGATATTTGAAGTTAAATATTTCACTGTTTGAAACGAAACGAAAATTCAACTCTAAATATCTCGTTTCCTACTCGACAGATTTTTACGAAATTTTATACAATAATAGACAAAAGTTGTCTACATATACACATGAAATATAAACAAAATCTATCGAGTAGTTTTCCAGATATTTGAAGTTAAAGATTTCACTGTTTCAAACGAAACGAAAATTTAACACTAAATATCTCGTTTCCTACTCGACAAATTTTTACGAAATTTTACACAATAATAGACAAAAGTTGTCTACATATACAGATGAAATATAAACAAATTCTATCGAGTAGTTTTCCAGATTTTTGAAGATAAATATTTCACTGTTTGAAACGAAACGAAAATTCAACTCTATATATCTCGTTTCCTACTCGACAGATTTTTACGAAATTTTATACAATAATAGACAATAGTTGTCTACATATACACATGAAATATAAACAAAATCTATCGAGTAGTTTTCCATATATTTGAAGTTAAATATTTCACTTTTTGAAAGGAAACGAAAATTCAACTCTAAATAACTCGTTTCCTACTCGACAGATTTTTACGAAATTTTATACAATAATAGACAAAAGTTGTCTATATATACAGATGAAATATAAACAAAATCTATCGAGTAGTTTTCCAGATATTTGAAGTTAAAGATTTCACTGTTTGAAACGAAACGAAAATTCAACTCTAAATATCTCGTTTCCTACTCGACAGACTTTTACGAAATTTTATACAATAATAGACAAATGTAGTCTACATATACACATGAAATATAAACAAAATCTATCGAGTAGTTTTCCAGATATTTGAAGTTAAAGATTTCACTGTTTCAAACGAAACGAAAATTTAACACTAATAATCTCGTTTCCTATTCGACAGATTTTTACGAAATTTTATACAATAATAGACAAAAGTTGTCTACATATACAGATGATATATAAACAAAATCTATCGAGTAGTTTTCCAGATATTTGAAGTTAAAGATTTCACTGTTTCAAACGAAACGAAAATTTAACACTAAATATCTCGTTTCCTACTCGACAGATTTTTACGAAATTTTACACAATAATAGACAAAAGTTGTCTACATATACAGATGAAATATAAACTAAATCTATCGAGTAGTTTTCCAGATATTTGAAGTTAAATATTTCACTGTTTGAAACGAAACGAAAATTCAACTCTAAATATCTCGTTTCCTACTCGACAGATTTTTACGAAATTTTATACAATAATATACAAAAGTTGTCTACATATACACATTAAATATAAACAAAATCTATCGAGTAGTTTTCCAGATATTTGAAGTTAAAGATTTCACTGTTTCAAACGAAACGAAAATTTAACACTAAATATCTCGTTTCCTACTCGACAGATTTTTACGAAATTTTATACAATAATAGACAAAAGTTGTCTACATATGCAGATGAAATATAAAGAAAATCTATCGAGTAGTTTTCCAGATATTTGAAGTTAAATATTTCACTGTTTGAAACGAAACGAAAATTCAACTCTAAATATCTCGTTTCCTACTCGACAGATTTTTACGAAATTTTATACAATAATAGACAAAAGTTGTCTAAATATACAGATGAAATATAAACAAAATCTATTGAGTAGTTTTCCAGATATTTGATGTTAAAGATTTCACTGTTTCAAACGAAACGAAAATTTAACACTAAATATCTCGTTTCCTACTCGACAGATTTTTACGAAATTTTATACAATAATAGACAAAAGTTGTCTACATATACACATGAAATAAAAACGAAATCTATCGAGTAGTTTTCCAGATATTTGAAGTTAAAAATTTCACTGTTTCAAACGAAACGAAAATTTAACACTTAATATCTCGTTTCCTACTCGACAGATTTTTACGAAATTTTACACAATAATAGACAAAAGTTGTCTACATATACAGATGAAATATAAACAAAATCTATCGAGTAGTTTTCCAGATATTTGAAGTTAAATATTTCACTGTTTGAAACGAAACGAAAATTCAACTCTAAATATCTCGTTTCCTACTCGACAGATTTTTACGATATTTTATACAATAATAGACAAAACTTGTCTACATATACACATGAAATATAAACAAAATCTATCGAGTAGTTTTCCAGATATTTGAAGTTAAAGATTTCACTGTTTCAAACGAAACGAAAATTTAACACTAAATATCTCGTTTCCTACTCGACAGATTTTTACGAAATTTTATACAATAATAGACAAAAGTTGTCTACATATGCAGATGAAATATAAACAATATCTATTGAGTAGTTTTCCAGATATTTGAAGTTAAATATTTCACTGTTTGAAACGAAACGAAAATTCAACTCTAAATATCTCGTTTCCTACTGGACAGATTTTTACGAAATTTTATACAATAATAGACAAAAGTTGTCTACATATACAGATGAAATATAAACAAAATCTATTGAGTAGTTTTCCAGATATTTGAAGTTAAAGATTTCACTGTTTCAAACGAAACGAAAATTTAACACTAAATATCTCGTTTCCTACTCGACAGATTTTTACGAAATTTTATACAATAATAGACAAAAGTTGTCTACATATACACATGAAATATAAACAAAATCTAACGAGTAGTTTTCCAGATATTTGAAGTTAAATATTTCACTGTTTGAAACGAAACGAAAATTCAACTCTAAATATCTCGTTTCCCACTCGACAGATTTTTACGAAATTTTATACAATAATAGACAAAAGTTGTCTACATTTACACATGAAATATAAACAAAATCTATCGAGTAGTTTTCCAGATATTTGAAGTTAAATATTTCACTGTTTGAAACGAAACGAAAATTCAACTCTAAATATCTCGTTTCCTACTCGACAGATTTTTACGAAATTTTATACAATAACAGACAAAAGTTGTCTACATATACAGATGAAATATAAACAAAATCTATCGAGTAGTTTTCCAGATATTTGAAGTTAAAATTCACTGTTTCATGCGAAACAAAAATTTAACACTAAATATCTCGTTTCCTACTCGACAGATTTTTACGAAATTTTATACAATAATAGACAAAAGTTGTCTACATATACAGATGAAATATAAACAAAATCTATCGAGGAGTTTTCCAGATATTTGAAGTTAAATATTTCACTGTTTGAAACGAAACGAAAATTCAACTCTAAATATCTCGTTTCCTACTCGACAGACTTTTACGAAATTTTATACAATAATAGACAAAAGTGGTCTACATATACACATGAAATATAAACAAAATCTATCGAGTAGTTTTCCAGATATTTGAAGTTAAAGATTTCACTGCTTCAAACGAAACGAAAATTTAACACTAAATATCTCGTTTCCTACTCGACAGATTTTTACGATATTTTATACAATAATAGACAAAAGTTGTCTACATATACACATGAAATATAAACAAAATCTATCGAGTAGTTTTCCAGATATTTGAAGTTAAAGATTTCACTGTTTGAAACGAAACAAAAATTCAACTCTAAATATCTCGTTTCCTACTCGACAGATTTTTACGAAATTTTACACAATAATAGACAAATGTTGTCTACATATACAGATGAAATATAAACAAAATCTATCGAGTAGTTTTCCAGATATTTGAAGTTAAATATTTCACTGTTTGAAACGAAACGAAAATTCAACTCTAAATATCTCGTTTCCTACTCGACAGATTTTTACGAAATTTTATACAATAATAGACAAAAGTTGTCTACATATACAGATGAAATATAAACAAAATCTATCGAGTAGTTTTCCAGATATTTGAAGTTAAATATTTCACTGTTTCAAACGAAACGAAAATTTAACACTGAATATCTCGTTTCCTACTCGACAGATTTTTACGAAATTTTATACAATAATAGATAATAGTTGTCTACATATACAGATGAAATATAAATAAAATCTATCGAGTAGTTTTCCAGATATTTGAAGTTAAATATTTCACTGTTTGAAACGAAACGAAAATTCAACTCTAAATATCTCGTTTCCTACTCGACAGATTTTTACGAAATTTTATACAATAATAGACAAAAGTTGTCTACATATACACATGAAATATAAACAAAATCTATCGAGTAGTTTTCCAGATATTTGAAGTTAAAGATTTTACTGTTTCAAACGAAACAAAAATTTAACACTAAATATCTCGTTTCCTACTCGACAGATTTTTACGAAATTTTATACAATAATAGACAAAAGTTGTCTACATATACACATGAAATATAAACAAAATCTAACGAGTAGTTTTCCAGATATTTGAAGTTAAATATTTCACTGTTTGAAACGAAACGAAAATTCAACTCTAAATATCTCGTTTCCCACTCGACAGATTTTTACGAAATTTTATACAATAATAGACAAAAGTTGTCTACATTTAAACATGAAATATAAACAAAATCTATCGAGTAGTTTTCCAGATATTTGAAGTTAAAGATTTTACTGTTTCAAACGAAACAAAAATTTAACACTAAATATCTCGTTTCCTACTCGACAGATTTTTACGAAATTTTATACAATAATAGACAAAAGTTGTCTACATATACAGATGAAATATAAACAAAATCTATCGAGTAGTTTTCCAGATATTTGAAGTTAAATATTTCACTGTTTCAAACGAAACGAAAATTTAACACTGAATATCTCGTTTCCTACTCGACAGATTTTTACGAAATTTTATACAATAATAGACAATAGTTGTCTACATATACAGATGAAATATAAACAAAATCTATCGAGTAGTTTTCCAGATATTTGAAGTTAAATATTTCACTGTTTGAAACGAAACGAAAATTCAACTCTAAATATCTCGTTTCCTACTCGACAGATTTTTACGAAATTTTATACAATAATAGACAAAAGTTGTCTACATATACACATGAAATATAAACAAAATCTATCGAGTAGTTTTCCAGATATTTGAAGTTAAAGATTTTACTGATTCAAACGAAACAAAAATTTAACACTAAATATCTCGTTTCCTACTCGACAGATTTTTACGAAATTTTATACAATAATAGACAAAAGTTGTCTACATATACAGATGAAATATAAACAAAATCTATCGAGTAGTTTTCCAGATATTTGAAGTTAAAGTTCACTGTTTGAAACGAAACGAAAATTCAACTCTAAATATCTCGTTTCCTACTCGACAGAATTTTAAGAAATTTTATACAATAATAGACAAAAGTTGTCTACATATACACTTTAAATATAAACAAAATCTATCGAGTAGTTTTCCAGATATTTGAAGTTAAAGATTTCACTGTTTCAAACGAAACGAAAATTTAACACTAAATATCTCGTTTCCTACTCGACAGATTTTTACGAAATTTTATACAATAATAGACAAAAGTTGTCTACATTTACACATGAAATATAAACAAAATCTATCGAGTAGTTTTCCAGATATTTGAAGTTAAATATTTCACTGTTTGAAACGAAACGAAAATTCAACTCTAAATATCTCGTTTCCTACTCGACAGATTTTTACGAAATTTTATACAATAACAGACAAAAGATGTCTACATATACAGATGAAATATAAACAAAATCTATCGAGTAGTTTTCCAGATATTTGAAGTTAAAGTTCACTGTTTCAAGCGAAACAAAAATTTAACACTAAATATCTCGTTTCCTACTCGACAGATTTTTACGAAATTTTATACAATAATAGACAAAAGTTGTCTACATATACAGATGAAATATAAACAAAATCTATCGAGGAGTTTTCCAGATATTTGAAGTTAAATATTTCACTGTTTGAAACGAAACGAAAATTCAACTCTAAATATCTCGTTTCCTACTCGACAGACTTTTACGAAATTTTATACAATAATAGACAAAAGTAGTCTACATATACACATGAAATATAAACAAAATCTATCGAGTAGTTTTCCAGATATTTGAAGTTAAAGATTTCACTGTTTTAAACGAAACGAAAATTTAACACTAAATATCTCGTTTCCTACTCGACAGATTTTTACGAAATTTTACACAATAATAGACAAAAGTTGTCTACATATACAGATGAAATATAAACAAAATCTATCGAGTAGTTTTCCAGATATTTGAAGTTAAATATTTCACTGTTTGAAACGAAACGAAAATTCAACTCTAAATATCTCGTTTCCCACTCGACAGATTTTTACGATATTTTATACAATAATAGACAAAAGTTGTCTACATATACACATGAAATATAAACAAAATCTATCGAGTAGTTTTCCAGATATTTGAAGTTAAAGATTTCACTGTTTGAAACGAAACGAAAATTCAACTCTAAATATCTCGTTTCCTACTCGACAGATTTTTACGAAATTTTATACAATAATAGACAAAAGTTGTCTACATATACACATGAAATATAAACAAAATCTATCGAGTAGTTTTCCAGATATTTGAAGCTAAAGATTTTACTGTTTCAAACGAAACAAAAATTTAATACTAAATATCTCGTTTCCTACTCGACAGATTTTTACGAAATTTTATACAATAATAGACAAAAGTTGTCTACATATACAGATGAAATATAAACAAAATCTATCGAGTAGTTTTCCAGATATTTGAAGTTAAATATTTCACTGTTTCAAACGAAACGAAAATTTAACACTGAATATCTCGTTTCCTACTCGACAGATTTTTACGAAATTTTATACAATAATAGACAATAGTTGTCTCCATATACAGATGAAATATAAACAAAATCTATTGAGTAGTTTTCCAGATATTTGAAGTTAAATATTTCACTGTTTGAAACGAAACGAAAATTCAACTCTAAATATCTCGTTTCCTACTCGACAGATTTTTACGAAATTTTATACAATAATAGACAAACGTTGTCTACATATACACATGAAATATAAACAAAATCTATCGAGTAGTTTTCCAGATATTTGAAGTTAAAGATTTTACAGTTTCAAACGAAACAAAAATTTAACACTAAATATCTCGTTTCCTACTCGACAGATTTTTACGAAATTTTATACAATAATAGACAAAAGTTGTCTACATATACAGATGAAATATAAACAAAATCTATCGAGTAGTTTTCCAGATATTTGAAGTTAAATATTTCACTGTTTCAAACGAAACGAAAATTTAACACTGAATATCTCGTTTCCTACTCGACAGATTTTTACGAAATTTTATACAATAATAGACAATAGTTGTCTACATATACAGATGAAATATAAACAAAATCTATCGAGTAGTTTTCCAGATATTTGAAGTTAAATATTTCACTGTTTGAAACGAAACGAAAATTCAACTCTAAATATCTCGTTTCCTACTCGACAGATTTTTACGAAATTTTATACAATAATAGACAAAAGTTGTCTACATATACACATGAAATATAAACAAAATCTATCGAGTAGTTTTCCAGATATTTGAAGTTAAATATTTCACTGTTTGAAACGAAACGAAAATTCAACTCTAAATATCTCGTTTCCTACTCGACAGATTTTTACGAAATTTTATACAATAATAGACAAAAGTTGTCTACATATACACATGAAATATAAACAAAATCTATCGAGTAGTTTTCCAGATATTTGAAGTTAAAGATTTTACAGTTTCAAACGAAACAAAAATTTAACACTAAATATCTCGTTTCCTACTCGACAGATTTTTACGAAATTTTATACAATAATAGACAAAAGTTGTCTACATATACAGATGAAATATAAACAAAATCTATCGAGTAGTTTTCCAGATATTTGAAGTTAAATATTTCACTGTTTCAAACGAAACGAAAATTTAACACTGAATATCTCGTTTCCTACTCGACAGATTTTTACGAAATTTTATACAATAATAGACAATAGTTGTCTACATATACAGATGAAATATAAACAAAATCTATCGAGTAGTTTTCCAGATATTTGAAGTTAAATATTTCACTGTTTGAAACGAAACGAAAATTCAACTCTAAATATCTCGTTTCCTACTCGACAGATTTTTACGAAATTTTATACAATAATAGACAAAAGTTGTCTACATATACACATGAAATATAAACAAAATCTATCGAGTAGTTTTCCAGATATTTGAAGTTAAATATTTCACTGTTTGAAACGAAACGAAAATTCAACTCTAAATATCTCGTTTCCTACTCTACAGATTTTTACGTAATTTTATACAATAATAGACAAAAGTTGTCTACATATACAGATGAAATATAAACAAAATCTATCGAGTAGTTTTCCAGATATTTGAAGTTAAAGTTCACTGTTTGAAACGAAACAAAAATTCAACTCCAAATATCTCGTTTCCTACTCGACAGATTTTTACGAAATTTTACACAATAATAGACAAAAGTTGTCTACATATACAGATGAAATATAAACAAAATCTATCGAGTAGTTTTCCAGATATTTGAAGTTAAATATTTCACTGTTTGAAACGAAACGAAAATTCAACTCTAAATATCTCGTTTCCTACTCGACAGATTTTTACGAAATTTTATACAATAATAGACAAAAGTTGTCTACATATACAGATGAAATATAAACAAAATCTATGGAGTAGTTTTCCAGATATTTGAAGTTAAATATTTCACTGTTTGAAACGAAACGAAAATTCAACTCTAAATATCTCGTTTCCTACTCGACAGATTTTTACGAAATTTTATACAATAATAGACAAAAGTTGTCTACATATACAGATGAAATATAAACAAAATCTATCGAGTAGTTTTCCAGATATTTGAAGTTAAAGTTCACTGTTTGAAACGAAACAAAAATTCAACTCTAAATATCTCGTTTCCTACTCGACAGATTTTTACGAAATTTTACACAATAATAGACAAAAGTTGTCTACATATACAGATGAAATATAAACAAAATCTATCGAGTAGTTTTCCAGATATTTGAAGTTAAATATTTCACTGTTTGAAACGAAACGAAAATTCAACTCTAAATATCTCGTTTCCTACTCGACAGATTTTTACGAAATTTTATACAATAATAGACAAAAGTTGTCTACATATACAGATGAAATATAAACAAAATCTATGGAGTAGTTTTCCAGATATTTGAAGTTAAAGATTTCACTGTTTCAAACGAAACGAAAATTTAACACTAAATATCTCGTTTCCTACTCGACAGATTTTTACGAAATTTTATACAATAATAGACAAAAGTTGTCTACATATACAGATGAAATATAAACAAAATCTATCGAGTAGTTTTCCAGATATTTGAAGTTAAATATTTCACTGTTTGAAACGAAACGAAAATTCAACTCTAAATATCTCGTTTCCTACTCTACAGATTTTTACGAAATTTTATACAATAATAGACAAAAGTTGTCTACATATACAGATGAAATATAAACAAAATCTATCGAGGAGTTTTCCAGATATTTGAAGTTAAATATTTCACTGTTTGAAACGAATCGAAAATTCAACTCTAAATATCTCGTTTCCTACTCGACAGATTTTTACGAAATTTTATACAATAATAGACAAAAGTTGTCTACATATACAGATGAAATATAAACAAAATCTATCGAGTAGTTTTCCAGATATTTGAGGTTAAATATTTCACTGTTTGAAACGAAACGAAAATTCAACTCTAAATATCTCGTTTCCTACTCGACAGATTTTTACGAAATTTTATACAATAATAGACAAAAGTTGTCTACATATACAGATGAAATATAAACAAAATCTATGGAGTAGTTTTCCAGATATTTGAAGTTAAAGATTTCACTGTTTCAAACGAAACGAAAATTTAACACTAAATATCTCGTTTCCTACTCGACAGATTTTTACGAAATTTTATACAATAATAGACAAAAGTTGTCTACATATACAGATGAAATATAAACAAAATCTATCGAGTAGTTTTCCAGATATTTGAAGTTAAATATTTCACTGTTTGAAACGAAACGAAAATTCAACTCTAAATATCTCGTTTCCTACTCGACAGATTTTTACGAAATTTTATACAATAATAGACAAAAGTTGTCTACATATACAGATGAAATATAAACAAAATCTATCGAGGAGTTTTCCAGATATTTGAAGTTAAATATTTCACTGTTTGAAACGAATCGAAAATTCAACTCTAAATATCTCGTTTCCTACTCGACAGATTTTTACGAAATTTTATACAATAATAGACAAAAGTTGTCTACATATACAGATGAAATATAAACAAAATCTATCGAGTAGTTTTCCAGATATTTGAGGTTAAATATTTCACTGTTTGAAACGAAACGAAAATTCAACTCTAAATATCTCGTTTCCTACTCGACAGATTTTTACGAAATTTTATACAATAATAGACAAAAGTTGTCTACATATACAGATGAAATATAAAGAAAATCTATCGAGTAGTTTTCCAGATATTTGAAGTTAAATATTTCACTGTTTGAAACGAAACGAAAATTCAACTCTAAATATCTCGTTTCCTACTCGACAGATTTTTACGAAATTTTATACAATAATAGACAAAAGTTGTCTACATATACAGATGAAATATAAAGAAAATCTATTGAGTAGTTTTCCAGATATTTAAAGTTAAATATTTCACTGTTTGAAACGAAACGAAAATTCAACTCTAAATATCTCGTTTCCTACTCGACAGATTTTTACGAAATTTTATACAATAATAGACAAAAGTTGTCTACATATACAGATGAAATATAAAGAAAATCTATCGAGTAGTTTTCCAGATATTTGAAGTTAAATATTTCACTGTTTGAAACGAAACGAAAATTCAACTCTAAATATCTCGTTTCCTACTCGACAGATTTTTACGAAATTTTATACAATAATAGACAAAAGTTGTCTACATATACAGATGAAATATAAAGAAAATCTATCGAGTAGTTTTCCAGATATTTGAAGTTAAATATTTCACTGTTTGAAACGAAACGAAAATTCAACTCTAAATATGTCGTTTCCTACTCGACAGATTTTTACGAAATTTTATACAATAATAGACAAAAGTTGTCTACATATACAGATGAAATATAAAGAAAATCTATCGAGTAGTTTTCCAGATATTTGAAGTTAAATATTTCACTGTTTGAAACGAAACGAAAATTCAACTCTAAATATCTCGTTTCCTACTCGACAGATTTTTACGAAATTTTATACAATAATAGACAAAAGTTGTCTACATATACAGATGAAATATAAAGAAAATCTATCGAGTAGTTTTCCAGATATTTGAAGTTAAATATTTCACTGTTTGAAACGAAACGAAAATTCAACTCTAAATATCTCGTTTCCTACTCGACAGATTTTTACGAAATTTTATACAATAATAGACAAAAGTTGTCTACATATACAGATGAAATATAAAGAAAATCTATCGAGTAGTTTTCCAGATATTTGAAGTTAAATATTTCACTGTTTGAAACGAAACGAAAATTCAACTCTAAATATCTCGTTTCCTACTCGACAGATTTTTACGAAATTTTATACAATAATAGACAAAAGTTGTCTACATATACAGATGAAATATAAAGAAAATCTATCGAGTAGTTTTCCAGATATTTGAAGTTAAATATTTCACTGTTTAAAACGAAACGAAAATTCAACTCTAAATATCTCGTTTCCTACTCGACAGATTTTTACGAAATTTTATACATTAATAATCCACAAAATATTTGCAGAATATTTGCAGTTTGATGCAAATTGAGGCTCTTCCCTGCCTGCCACACATCACAATTAACCATTTTTTTTTTTTTTTTTAAAAAAAAAAGGAAGATTACATACCTCGCTCTGGAACGGGTTCACTGGTCCTTGGACCCATGATCAGCTCGGACGTTCTTCTATACAGGGTGGCCACCAACGCTGTACACCTTAAAACTAACTGCCCGTTTGGACTAATATGTGCAGGTTCTACACGCAGCTCTAGCGGCAACACTGCGTGCAATAATCCGTCGCCTGCGTTATAGTGCCGCGTCCCAGGCAGGCCAACCTTTCAACGTAAACAAAAAAACAAAAAATACACTTATTGTTTTTTTAGGAAATATAAGCGAAAATAACTAGAAAAGATGGTTAATATTGTAATCTAAGGACAGATCAATTTTTTTTCAGTGCACTGCCTGCCAGCGGTTAGTGTTCTCTCGTCACTGAAACTATCACCGGTACAGTGTGTACTGTTCAGTGCCTTTTATATTATAAAGTTTGAAGAAACTTCCACAATCGGAAGGACAATATTACTCCACGGAAATTACACTTCTCAGAATTTATTTCCCTCAATCCGCCTCCAACTATTTCTTCTTCTATTTACAATTATAATATGATAAATTTTAGGCGCCACGGTAGCCGAGCGGTTAAGAGGTGAGACCTGCAAACCTAATATGCATTGTGGTACTGGGTTCGATTCCCAGTCTCTAGGCCTTAGATTTTATTTAATGGTTAATATGAGAAATTTATAGTAAAGTATGTATGCTAGTCGCCTCCGTCCACGACACCTAATTGGTAGTTGGACGTAAAGCCCCGCCTGAAAAAATAGGCAATTACTTTACTTTTACTTTTAATATGATAAATTTTTCTCAGATAATTCTTTTTAGGAAATTGTGAGAGACGGATTTAGGTGGCTGTTGAAGAGTCCAGGTATAAGGTGCAGTTATGCAATTTTGATGTCAAGAAAAATTGAAGGTGTTTGAAAATGAATAATTTAGAATCTGAAGAATCGTAGTAAGAGGAATCGTGTGAGTGGTGCAATCACTCTCTCTCTCTCTATGGGGGGGGGGGCAGTATCCATTTGAGGAGTGCAATGATAGAAAGTGGATAAAGCGGGGGTGGAAAGGAACGGCAGTTGATATTGGAGTGGATATGATTGCGACTCCCCGGAAGGAAGTGCCTGGGTCTGTGCAGTGGTTTCCTCCAATCCATTAGTGGGCCACTTTGGTGATGGATATTGATATTGTCTCTCCTCTCTCTCTTTCTGTGTGAGAACAACACCAGGATAGCGTCCCCCAAGTGAATATCTTAGTGCTACCACCCCCAAACACAGACAGGTTATCGAGACAAAACATGAACGGCACCCCGCAGCACCCCTCTCAAGTTCATTTCCATTCTTCTGCAGCGTGACAGAGTATTGTTCCTCTTCCTCTCTCTCTTCTGCAGCTTCACTGAGCGGCCACCCTCTCTTCACCGCGGTAATATTACTTATTGACAGTTCTCTGAGATTGTATTTCAAATATCGAATGAGAAACTGGACCAGAACGTCGTTACCATTTCCTCGACAATGCAACAACATGGAAGCATTTTATTTATTCACTCCGTGATGATAGATGATGATGACCAGCCATTGTCTAGCATCATTACTGACAATATTAACGATAATAGAGCGTCCGGGAAATACAATATCCCATAAATACAATATAATATTCGTATTACTCCAATTCCCACCGTTCTAAAACACATTACTTTTATAAACTTCGAATATTCCAAAAAAAAAATTTAATTGTTACACAGACTAAAAAGTTCATACATCGTAAAACTGAGCATTGCACAGTAATTACAGTTTAAAATGGGAAGTCTACCAACAATCCCCTCTTAGTATGGCCCTAAAACCAAAAGTATTATTTCTATTCCACTAACTCCACAAAACGAATCTAGCGTGGAAGTTCATTATGAAGAGGTGAATTCCTTAATTATAATGCCAGTAATGGGGTTCTACCAGTATTCCTGTTGAGATGACCTTGACAGACACAACATCATCTAATTCGCTTCTAGCCCATTGGAGCCATTTGAATTTAAAACTTCTCCAAAGTCAACAACTGTTGAATTCAAGAAGTTCATTTAAAGTAATGACGCAGCAATTACTTAAAAGCATGGTTGCTTCAAAAAATTAAGCAGAGACATCCCCAAATTACCTAAAAATTGCTGGAAAAAACTTAGACTGCTACCAGAAAGTTCATCGATTATTTTTATTTGAAGTGGGAGAAAAAGAGGGAAACCCTGGCCAATTAGGGAAGTTCAGGTGGTAGAAAGGGAAGGCACAGGTAGATGGTCTCGGGTCTCAGAACTGGAATCCCTTCAGGGTGGAGAGGACCCGCGGGTTGTGGTTGCGCTATCCACTCCACTAATTAATATTCCTACAAGTTTTATTTCTCCCTAATTACTCCAATGATTTTATCTGGAACCACTTTACTGACTACGTGCGGCCGCCCACCACAGCACAGTTCTTTTGTTTTTATTTCTCTCTCCCCAGTTTAAATACAAAATGGAGACCCATTTTTTTTTTTAAACTTGAAGTATCAAAAAATTACCTTTTTCTTGCTCCTGGGTCTCGTACGTATTCAGGAAAGGAATTAGCTAAGTACTTAGCCAGGTTCGAATCCAATTGTCTATTAATAGAATAGTCTCTTCCTATGAGGTCACGACCTCATTGTCCGGGGGTAAATACGATAATTTTGTATGCAACGAGAATATTGTCTCCAGCAGTGCACTGGAAATACTCAGTGCCAATGAATTCAGATGGTAACGCGACTTCAAAAATAAGGAAATAAAATAAAATAATAATTAAAACTGTCCGGTAGGACAGTTGTATTAAAACTGTCCGGTAGGACAGTTGTATAAGGGTTGATCGTCAAAAACTGCACGAAAAAGCGTAACGTTGAAAAACACCCAACTTTGACAATTTTTTTCTCTTTTTCTATAAAAGATAAAATTCTCAAATTTTCTTTATAATATAGGGCAAATCCTCCTTTATGACTGTAATTTTTTCGTAATAACATAGATTAATTAGTTTTCGAGAAAAACGATGCGAAAAATGCACAAAAACAACATTTTCAAAAATTGTTGTTGTTCTTCTTCTTGTTGTTGTTACCTTTTTTGTAAAGTGCATAGCGCCTAAACGCGCGAACCGATTTTCATGAATGAGGTGTCATTCGATTCGGAATTTTATGTAGATGTGCCTTTTGGGGGTCTCGACGCTGTACATTGAATGGGAGAGGAGTTAGCCCCATGTATGTGAGACCCCCGCCAAAATTATTATTGCTAATAACTCTGTAAATATTAGCACGTTTTTGATAAAATTTGGTAGGGTGAAAGGGATAGGGCTCCCCTACCTAAAATTAAAGCGACGTTCTGCTCTTACACCTACTAAGGGGAAGTTTTGCAATCTTTTCAAATTGTAATGGTTGAGGAGAGTTGTTGTTGTTGTTGATTGTTGATTGATAAATAACACTTTTAGTATCGGTATAAGATATTATATTTGTATGTGACTGACTGCCAAGGACTGTATACTTTACACAAGAACCGAACAGACTGACTGACGTGGCTAAACGATGTGTACAACTGAAGTGTAAGACTTTGAGCAGAAACTTCGAACTGAATATGTAACGCAATATCAATATGATCTATCACTGAATTGAATCCCAGTTGAATCTCAGTTGAATCTCGAATCCCTTTGAATTTCCTCTTGTTCTTATATATCTTCGTCGAGCCTCCCTTCTCTGTCTAGAGTGGATGAGTGGTGGGGTTTCACTACCCCTACGCTAGAGTGGATGAGTTGTGGGGGGTTCACTACCCCTACATCAATCCCCCCTCCTGGAGTAATTTTTCGTTGGCGAAAAATTAGCGTTGGTAGCTTGGCTGAATGCTGGCGAAAAATTAGCGTTGGTAGCTTGGCTGAATGCTGGCGAAAAATTAGCGTTGGTAGCTTGGCTGAAATGATGTTGTTGATGCTGCTAAATTTATAGCATATTTGGCTAGTGATATGCGACTAGCATGCTGTTTTTATGAGAGCCAGAATTGTCATGTCTAGAGTGGATGAGTGGTGGGGTTTCACGACCCCTACGCTAGAGTGGATGAGTTGTGGGGGGTTCACTACCCCTACAAAATCATCGTCGCAATAACCAATTTTCGTGAATGAAGTGTCACATTATTCAAAATTTTATGTAGATTTGCATTTTAGAGGTCTCGACGCTGTGCATATTTGGGAGGGGAGTTCGTCCAATGAATGTAAGGCCCCCTCCAATATTATTGTTACTGATAACTCTGTTTATCTTAGCCCAATATTGATAAAATTTGGGAGGATGAAAGCGTTAGGGCTCCCCTGCGTAACAGTAAAGCGACGATCTGCTCTTACACCTTCTATAGGGAAGTTTTGCAATCGTCTCAAATTATCAAATGGTCTGACTGTGAGTGTATGAAGGTAGCACATTTTCTCAGAAAAGACTTCTGAGTGTTACTTTCTTCAAAAATGGACATTTTATTGCCCGGTAGATTAAGCTTTCCTTAAAATGTATCGAGCGGCCTGAAAAAATCTTCTCTCTCTCTCTCTCTGTTTCAGTGTGTGTTTGTGTGTGTGATTATCAACTACCAGAAATCGCAGAACGTTAAATGTCTTAGCTCAGATGATCCAATAAGGTTTAGTCAAAATCGGTATACCGGAAGTATCACTTTAATGAGTAGATTTTTCAGTTTGTCAGGAATTTCTGGGAAACTTAAACAGGAAATCCGATTAAGCCTAAATTTCTATAGTTATAATTAAATATAACAAACGTGCCAAGTTTGTAGAATATTTGTGAGTTTAATTTAAAGAATAAGATTAAGAGGAAGTCGTGAGAGTGTTTCTACCAGATTGTTTTCATAGAAATTATAATTTCTGAGAAAATCTCATTCCAAAAGTTGCGATAAGAGAACTTCATCAGGTAAAACTGTTTGAATTATTAATTTGTATTTGTGGCGATAAGACAGAGTGAATAATAATAAAGTTTTCTATAATTTAATGAACCATGAAGAAATGTCTACATAGAAACATTCAGAAATAATATCCGTGACTAATCCCCAACTTGATGAAATAAATGCCATTAGACTTCACTCTTTCCACCTGAATTAGTAAACAATAGACATGGTTATGGTTTTAACATAATAAACTTCAAACTTATGGTGACGTATTTCCCCCTCCTTTATCTTTTAAATGCACTATAAAGTCGAAATAATTAAAACTGTCCGGTAGGACAGTTGTGTAAGGGTTGATCATCAAAAACTGCACGAAAAAGCGTAACGTTGAAAAACACCCAACTTTGACAATTTTTTTCTCTTTTTCTATAAATGATAAATTTCCCAAATTTTCTTTATAAAGTAGAGCAAATCCTTCTTTATGCCTGTAATTTTTTTGCAACATAGATATAATAGATTTCGAGAAAAAAGTTGCTGAAAATGAGCAAAAACGGCATTTTCAAAAATTGTTGTTGTTACCTTTTTTGTAAACTACGTAGCGCCTAAACGCGAGAACCGATTTTCATGAATGAGGTGTCATTCGATTCGGAATTTTATGAAGATGTGCCTTTTGGGGGTCTCGACGCTGTACATCGAATGGGAGAGGAGTTAGCCCCCTTTATGTAAGGCCCCCTCCAAAATTATTATCATTAATTACTCTGTAAATCTTGGCCCGATTTTGATAAAATTTGGTAGGATCATAGGGTTATGGCTTCCCTACGTAACATTAAAACGACATTCTGCTCTTACACTTGTTAAGAGGAAGTATAGCAATCGTTTCAAATTATCGAGACGTGAACCGATTTTCATGAATGAAGTGTCATTCGAATCGAAATTTTGTACAGATTTGCACTTTTAAAGCCTCGAGGCTGAGCCTCATAAGGAGGGGAGTTTGCCCCACCCAAGTAAGGCCCTTTCTAAAACTATTATTACCAATATTTCTATAACGCTTAGTCCGATTTTGATAAAATTCAGCTCAAATAAGTGGATAAAGCTCCTCTACATGGCTGTGAAGTGCTATCACGCTCTTGCACCTATTAAGAGGAAGTACTGCAATCGTTTAAATTATCAATGAGTGAACCTATTTAAATCAATGAATTGTCGTTCGATTAAAAAATCATTGCCTCTTTGCCTAGAAGTACTGCAATCGCAGTTTATTTTTCTTACTCCTCTTAAATGAAGTACTGAAATCGCAGTTTAATTTTGCTATTTACGTACAAATACCTTCCTATGTTATTCAAAACGCTTTTTCAAAAAAAATTGTTATTGAGGATGGTTTGGGGGAACGCAACTATAATCATTCTTTAAAAAGATCTCTCTAGTGGTAGTTACGGTTCCGACTTAACACCTTATCAGGTTATAATGATAGAATTGCTTATTCCAAATTTAAAAAAATCTGTAAAGCGGATATGTAACTTTGCAAAATAGACGAAAAGGAAAATCTATCCAAAAGGTACAAAAATCTCTTTAACAAAAACTTACAGTTTAAAATGTTAAGTATAAGGGTTGATTAAACGCCAAAAGGTACACAAATCAGCAAGCACCCAACATTTCATTAATTCTTCATTAATATTTAAGTAATTTTACTGCATTAATATTCATTAATATTTTTTAGAATTTATTAGATGTCACAGACCCTTATGCTGGCCAGTTCATTCATAATATTTTTTTATTATAATTATGATAAAATGAGTGATGAATTATTCTGAGTAGTCACATATACATGCATGTTAAAGTAGAAAAAAACAAAGTTAGAGTCGGCCACTTTTTAAATTTCAATCACGGAGGATTTAAAACAATATTTCAGTCTTGAATTCGTCTTACCGAAATATTCGTGAGCACAAATAACACAGTTAATAACAGTAGATTATTCAACAATAATTATTCATTTCTCAATTGTAATTTAATTTAGTCTCCCTAATTTTACTTATAGTAAAATACTGGAATAATTAGTTGTCCTAAAAATATGCATATTTTATTTACTTTATATTACATATATACAACATTGTGGGATGAATACCTAGATTAAGAATGTAATTGAAGAAAACTATATTATTTGCGATAAAGCCAGATTAATTATTACCTATTATAATCGTTTGACTGCTACATAAAATAACAATTAGGTACTTTAATGGAAGAATGAAGTTAAGCCGACGATTTTTATTTAAAAATAAATAAATAAAATAAAATAATTAATGTATGTTGGTGTGAACACTTTTTTTTTAAAGTTTTTGAATTTTTTAGCCTCATATTTTTTTTCTTTTTAACCTGTAATTAACAGTTTGATTATTATAAATAACTAGATATTACAGTCAATCTACAGTGCTACTTGAACATATATTTTGTAGACGAAAATGGCCAGCATAAGGGTCTGTGACATCTAATAAATTCTAAAAAATATTAATGAATATTAATGCAGTAAAATTACTTAAATATTAACGAAGTATTAATGAAATGTTGGGTGCTTGCTGATTTGTGTACCTTTTGGCGTTTAATCAACCCTTATACTTAACTTTTTAAACTGTAAGTTTTCGTTAAAGTAATAATAATAGGTAATAATAAGGGAACGGATTAGCTATGAGGTTAGCAAACTGGACTACCACGCGGAGGTCCCGGGTTCGAATCCAGCTGCTGACCCTTAGATTTTCTCTTCCTAGGAGCTTCTTACAGCTCACTGTCTGGTGATGGACAGTGTTGTCTGTAACGAGAGAACACTGTCCGGAGGCCGGCAGTGCACTGGAAAAAGCTCCGGGCACTAATGACCTCAGCTGCTGATGCACCAAAAAAAAAAAAAAAAATAATAGCCTTATTGTGCCGATTTAGAAAAATAAAACAAAACATTATCACTAATAACATAAAGGCTTTTATAAATACGTACAACTGATTGCTATTATGTTATAACATCACTCGACACTAGGTAGTTTCACTGGAAAAGACGTTATAAATAACCACCAATTCTCTATTTAATTTACATGTTTAATCTTTGAAATATTTGTTATAATGATGTTTTCTGACTTGACAACTATTTGAAGCCGTTACCAACTATCACGTCCGTGTCAAATTTGTTATCAATTTGCTGAATGAATTTTTTCACTTTTTCTGGGACTTTTTGAAAAATGTTCCTTAGTTTTTCCAGGATACCTGATATATTAAGTTGTTCTATATATATTGGTTTTTTTTTTTCTTAATTTTTGTCGAAACATTCTTGTTCGGCCAATAGATGTGTGATTTAGATATACGCAATCCAGGGTATCCGGTCTATCTAAATACTGTTTTAAAATTCAGTGTTTGGTCTAATTTTTAAATTTAAACCACGAAAAAGGAGTCTGAAATAGGATTGTATTTCCTGTAATATTTTAAAACATTTAAACGGAAGATTTTTTTTTTTTTTAGTAAATGCGGAAATGAAGAATATTACCTTAAAAAAACAAAGAGATTTAGAACTTCAAGACGTAACTCCTAGCAAGAATCCATCAATCAGAAGATAGACTGCACTTAGTCTACATCCATTGTTCCCCTTGGTCTTACATCACATTAATTTCAACCATTAATATCATTAATATCCGTCAGGCTGTATTGTTGAAAGTTTCTCCATTTTCTGGCCACAACGCTAGCCCCGAGATATGTTCAACTGGGAAATGGTAAGATTTGGTAGTAACGATGTTTGTGAATTTAGTAACAAGCGGATTAAAAATACCTTACTGTCCTCAATGAATTCAATCCCTGGAATTCAGTGTTGTATTGAAAACTGCATTTATTTTTTCCCATATTTAAGATTCAAAGCTCTTCAGCTTCCATAAAATCAGTAGCAATATCTCTTGATTGTCATTGATGAAAACGTACGCTTAAGGAAGTTGATTGAACATTTTTTTTAAAGCTAAGTTTACACGCGTTACAGTACTTTTTTTTTTTTTATCACTTTTCTTTTAATTTACAACAGCCTATTGGTAACAAGTAAATCAGATTACAATACATGAATAAAAATGGCAGCGAAAGATTTGAATGAGGGCGATCATGATTCGACTAACACAGGATGCCGTTGAAGTGAATTCGAAAGGATGCCCTTTTTTCTATCATTTGATCAGATGATCGCGTGGCCACCGACGCTCCAGTCTTCGGGCGAGGACTCTACGGGAAGAGTAGACTGGGACAGGTTGTGGTATGAGCAGGTTGAAGGGTTTGGGGAAAGTATGGGAATGAACTTTGGTGTAACGGGACCTTGGAAAGGTCAAGGATCAAAGGGATCTTTTAGGCCAGTGTGGATGGTGTGATTGCTTACGTAGAAAAGAGACTTAACAACCAATTTACATTCAAACAAAAAAAAAGTACCATATTTGTTATCTCATTTCATATAACTTATTCTCACAGACCATTAAACCAAAATCAAGTATAAGATTGAAGTATAATGATGAAGCGTCTTCCAGGACCAACAGGATATCAAAAGAACAAAGGAAAGTACGGTAAAGTTGACACTTAGTGGCAGAAAATCGTTCCAATCCATACCAACAAAATTCTGGAGATGATCACATAACCAAAATTTCACCGTTACTAAAACAATCTACACGAGTTAAACAGAAAACACAACTCCACAAATTACGGTTATCACCAAAAACATTAAAATCTAAATAATAGGAAGAGAGATAAAACGGTTTGAAATTTGAAAGAATTTGAAACCTCCTAATTTTAAACTCCTACGTCACATTAACTACTATCACTAAAACATTCTAATTTATTCCAGTTACAGACCTAATCAAAAGATTTTCCCGAAATTTTATACGTTGTCTCCAAATTCAGAAAAATATAAGTTTGGTATTTTTGGAAACAGTGAAATCTTTAACTTCAAATATATCGAAAACTACTCGATAGATTTTGTTTATATTTTACTTGTATATGGATACATATATAGTCTTTAATTGTATAAAACTCAGTAATAATCTGTCGAGCAGTTTCCAGATATTTAGTGTTAAATTTTGGTTCCGTTTGAAACAGTGAAATCATTAACTTCAAATATCTCGCCAACTACTTGATAGATTTTGTTCATATTTTATTGTATATGGAGACATACATTTTCTATAATTGCATAAAATTTAGTAAAAATCTGTCGAGTAGTTTTCGAGATATTTAGAGTTAAGTTTTGGTTCCGTTTTAAACAGTGAAATCTTTAACTTCAAATATCTGGACAATTTTCTACAATTTGGTGAAGAGAGTGTTTAATTCTGAACAGTAAGAACGGAGATACAAAGGTTTGAAATTTGAAGTATTTGAAAAGCTTCAAATTTTAACCTTCCATATCTCATTAACTATTGTCACTAAATCATTACCAATTATATCATTTATAGAGCTATGTTTTCTCTACAACTTGTTATAGAATTAATTAAAATCTGAACTTTACTTGTTTTGGTGTAGTTTGAAACGATCAACTCTTATACAACTTTTCTATCGGACAGAAGTGTACATGTCTCGCACATGCTTTTTTTAACTTTAGTCAAGAAAAGAATTTTACTTGTTTATGGATAGATGTAGGAAGTGAACATGTTAGGCGGTATTTTGAATAAGCAGAGTTGCGGCAGAACTTCCAACCGGAAGTAACTGAGTCCCGTTTTGTATCCTGCCTCAGCGGGATCCCCTTCATTGCGAGCAGGGTAATAATATCCCAGTTCTCCTTTGTGAACAGGTTACTACTATGTATATTAGTCTGTTATACATGAAGGAAAAGTAGTTGGGACAATTGGAGGGTTTTTTTTTTTAGCTCTGGAGTGTGGGTGTAGGTTTTGGCGGGGAGACGAAGGTACGGAGTAGAAAGCGGCGAACTAAGGATGTGGGGTCATTACTTGAAAGGAGTCCTGGTTTGTGGGAAGTACGCTGTAAGATTGGGCTGTAGTTGGTCTGTTCGTGGGTAAATAGACGTAGAAATATAGGCGCGTTGTATGGAAGGCGCCTCGGAGTCCAGGCCAACACAAGGCCGTCTTTCCAGTACTAAAGGAAGCTCGTTCTTTCCTTTAACTGTTTTCCACTTCCTTCCAGTTGGGCTAAGATATTCCAGGAAATATGTGTTTGTATCCCACAATGGGTGTTTCCGCACTGCAAACGTTACAAAAAAGATACTGATGCGACCATTCTCATGTCTAACTCTACCTCCATTTAGTACACCTTGCTGTAAGCACTTAATTTCATAGGACGTATTTAATTATGTATTAGACTTGTGAAAAATGACAATTCTGATGGTTACAACCATGCTAAATTCTCCGGAAGTATGATCTAGATGTATCAATGATATCCATGATCAAACCACCCCCAAGAGTACCTCCAGCTTGAACTAGTCGTATTTTTAGACAGTCAACCCTAATCACGAAAATGTTACTGCAGTCGCAACACGTGGGAGTCGGCGGAAGAGAGAGAGGGAAAAAAACACCATTTACTGTCGACCTAATTTTGGAGATAATGTTCTTCTGCGGTCTGACGTAGTTCCGCTCTAGTTATTGTGGTCTCTTTCAAGTTGCAACTATTCTCTTGAGCGGAATTATGTCCATTTTCGTCCCAGTACAATCGAACTCACACACCAACCAATTCTCAAACTTGGATTCCTAATGAAGAGGCCGGAAACAAAAAAACCTCGAAATTTTATATGAATAAAAATACGTATTAATAATACTAATAATAGAAACCTTTAATAGAATAATACTTCCGGTCAGATGACTTTCTCTCAACTCCGAATTTCCGGTCAGTTCATTTCAAAACACAGGAAAAGGGGCAACCATCACCTACCGCTTCCTAATTTTATGCTCCCTAACTATTATGCAGGCTTAAGACGTTCACAGTGCACAGTAAATTCAGTCTTTGCACTAAAATTCAGCACAGAATTTAGTTTTTATTTGATATTATTGTGTTTGGTCCTAAAGTTTCACTAAAATGACTATTTGGAAAACAGCTTGTCCCCCCCTTCCACGAAAAGTGCCCTTGGGAATGCTCCAGAGATAATCAGTCTAATAGAAGCTGTAAATGGACAAACGAGACAGACACACGTACAAACCAATTTGTGGAAAAACCACTATTTCATTATCAGGAAGTTTTAAAATGTGTATTTCCGGTGAAAAGAGTGAAAAAAATAGCGTTACTTCCGCCCAAATTAGCTGAGTAAAATTTTGTTGCAAAGTACATACAATGACCTTGAAACAGTCTATGTCCTGCTCAATCTAAGTTAGGTTAGGTTAGGTGGTGGAAATAGGAATACAGTAAACTAGGGAGAAGATTGCTTAGAGGGTCCCCAAAGGGGGGATGAAACGTGTACTTTACTCACTAGAGGAGAAAAGTGTTGTGAAATAGAGGGAAAGATAGTGGCGGGAAAAAAAGAAGAAAATCACCACAAACTTTTGCATAGTAAGCAGAGATGCGAATACATGATAAGCCCAGCTTAGCGGGGGTGTGTGGTAGAGGCAATGTAGCTAAAAGGGTGCTTACTGTATCCCCTCGTTGCCCACTCCTTTCTGGGGCTCTCCCACTTCACATACACACATACAATAAACTGTGGTAGTTATGCCCATGTACTCATATGTGTTTCCATCTGCCCAAGAATCTTATCAGATTGCGGGAGGGGAAGAAAAATATACAAGAAAATGATTGAAAAACTCTTAGGATGGGTTTGATAAATTGCGTAATTTTTAAATACATTTTAGTTTATTTAAATACTAATACATTTGCAAAAATAAGAATGTAACCAGTAACTTATTTTAAATTTCCATTTCAAAAATTTTTGAACTCCAAGAAAAAGATCTTGCCATCGTGCCCAAATTAAGGTTAAACCGGAAATGTGTGTTATGGGAAACTCTGTGTCCGCAAAAAGAAAAGTGTACTTCATGTAGTTGGTTAAACTAGAAAATGAGGGAAAATCGCTGACAGTTTATAGGGTAATTGCTAAGGAAAACCTTAAAAGCAATTTTAGACGGAATTCACGCATACGGTTCAGAATCTTGGACTACCTCACAATGGGGTCTAAGAAATGGATTATTTGAGGCGGTGTATTCAGAAAAACCAGTGCAATCAATGATAAACCTCACAGAGGGTCTAGGAAATGGATTATTGGTAGCGATGTATTCAGAAAAACCAGTGCAATCAATGATAAACCTCACAGAGGGTCTAGGAAATGGATTATTGGTGGCGATGTATTCAGAAAAACCAGTGTAATTAATGATAAACCTCACAGAGGGTCTAGGAAATGGATTATTGGTGGCGATGTATTCAGAAAAACCAGTGCAATCAATGATAAACCTCACAGAGGTCTAAGAAATGGATTATTGGTGGCGATGTATTCAGAAAAACCAGTGTAATTAATGATAAACCTCACAGAGGGTCTAAGAAATGGATTATTGGTGGCGATGTATTCAGAAAAACCAGTGCAATCAATGATAAACCTCACAGAGGGTCTAGGAAATGGATTATTGGTGGCGGTGTATTCAGAAAAACCAGTGCAATCAATGATAAACCTCACAGAGGGTCTAGGAAATGGATTATTGGTGGCGATGTATTCAGAAAAACCAGTGCAATCAATGATAAACCTCACAGAGGGTCTAGGAAATGGATTATTGGTGGCGATGTATTCAGAAAAACCAGTGTAATTAATGATAAACCTCACAGAGGGTCTAGGAAATGGATTATTGGTGGCGATGTATTCAGAAAAACCAGTGCAATCAATGATAAACCTCACAGAGGGTCTAAGAAATGGATTATTGGTGGCGATGTATTCAGTAAAACCAGTGCAATCAATGATAAACCTCACAGAGGGTCTAGGAAATGGATTATTGGTGGCGGTGTATTCAGAAAAACCAGTGCAATCAATGATAAACCTCACAGAGGGTCTAAGAAATGGATTATTGGAGGCGGTGTATTCAGAATACGAGTGCAATTAATGGTAAATGTCAAAATTGAGAAGGAAACCTCAAAATTGGCGGCAAAATGTTTCCGTGCCGTGGGCCAGGATGTGCTGCATTAAGGGGAGCAACAACCGCCAGAAACTAATGATTCCGGTGATCAAAAGTGGAAAACACTACCGGAAATGATGACTTACAACACAATTTTCAAAGGAAATGATTGATTTTTGTTTTGTTCTCTGCAGCTGTGGTTCTCTTTTAAACTGTGGGCGAAATGGTCGCCCTATGGATCGACAAAGAAAAAATACCAAAAGTTGAAAAAAAAGAAAAAAGTTAGTAAAGAAGAAAACTCTCGTTACATCCGCCGCATGGGTGGGAGCTGTCGGAAAGGAAATAAACCATTACTAGCCACCAAGATTTCGCTAATATTTTGCGCACACACACTACGGGTGCAACTTTTCGTGAAAGTTGTGGGGGCGACAGAACTTGGTTTGTATCATTATTAGTTTAAGGAGGGTACAGCGCAGAGGGAGCGGTGCCCTGCGGGTTTTGTCTGGTCTGCACCCACTTCGTGTGCCAGTGTCAGCAACATTACTCTCCGACTCCGGGTCCAAAAGCTTCATGATTATAACTTTTCAAATAAACAACATATTATGTAACAGGTGTATATGAGCTTGGTATATATGGCCATTGCTGGCCTTATACATTACACTACATAATTTTACAGCAATACATTTATCTACGCAAACTACGAAGTAACAACAAGTTGGAATATCCAGAATAGAGGGGAAATAATAGTTCCCAGAAATCCCAGAATTTAAAAAAAACTTTTACACCAAAAATTTATTTAAAAAACCAAAATATTTGTAGTTCACTCGCACGCCTTTCAATCCAGCTGTTACAATTCGAAAGTATCTCCGAACAATAACAACGATTTCAATTAATAACCGGATGCGAGCGAGATTTACAATATTAACATGAAATCATTTTTATCGCTTCCTTTAGAGTGATTCTTGATCTAAAAAAATAATAAAGAGATATATAATAAAAAGTGCTTATCTTACCTGAGCACACTTAGGTTTTTTAACCACATCATAACCATAATGTAACCTACCCCTCGCGACCTCGTCAGCACCTCTATCTTACTGATTGGCTGGTCCGTCCTTTCCAATAAAAATCGATTTAAATGAAATTTTGATGCTCTCACATACAAGAAGATGGTTTACCAAGATGATGATAACATAAAATTTAACGATGAAGCTCATCGCTAGGAGGATGTACCACATTCATCCCCTCACACTCCCCACACATTTCACTTAGTAGCCGGAGGGAGGGGCTTTGTAATAATGAGTATGGGGGGGGAGGAGACTACATACTAACATTACCACCATTATTATATGCCCCGCCCCATTTTATAGGCCATTTTTTCCATTCATAAGTTTTTGTAATAAATTTTGAGAAAATGTATTTACACTAGCATCTTACCTTGAGGGTCTGTTTGTAGTACGCGCGTTTTGGCTAGCAATATATTTTCATTTGCTAACTTCGCAACGATTTAAACTTCTCACATATTATTTGTTCTTAGGGGGGATAGCATCAAGAACTACGTCATGCAATCTCACACTACTAGACCATCAAAGGCAAAAACAAAGCAACCAATCCCTTGTTTAGGGCAAAAAATCTAATCCCGGACTTTGGCCATCTAAAAATTCAAGCTCCTGAACGAATCTCAAGACGTTGTTCAAGCTCAAATCTATGCTCTTCCATCGTTAATCGGTTCCAATCAAAAATCTTGAATGAAGACACCCCTCTGATTGGATATTATTGGGGCTTTCCTTGACTATTTTACCAACTCTACAAAAGGATAACCTGGAATCCCAATATAGCTGTCTTCCTAAATCACAATGCCCTTCAAGAGATCCAATCTGTACTCTGAGAAATCTGTCCGTCATAAACACATCTCCAGAGGTGGAAGTGGACATGCCACTTCTTCAGAGACCTTAGCATCTCTACAACAACACACAAGCCTGACTTTTTGCACACAAGGTAAACGAAAGCCAGCAGAGGTAGTTGATGTGCACAGCTTGTTGGGTTGGCACCACTGCAGGCAAACTTTAGCTCATCATCTTACAAGCATTCACTTATAGACATGTATGTACAAGCTGGGGTAACACAACGGAGCCACAATATATTCTTTAGCTAGCAGTGTAGGGATTTATAGCCACCCATAAACGATTTTTATTCGGACTAAGTCAAAATCATGCCTAGTCTGAAGCCTTACTCAGCAGGTGAGCCAGCAACCTGCTCAGCTCACCCACAAAGATAAAATGCTGAGAAGCTGCCAATACCTGAAAGCTAGACAGACCCAGACTGATAGTAGCAGCGTTGTTCAATAAACGGAAGAGAGGCACCTAGTTTGGAAGCACTTTCTCTTTACCTCGGTGAAGAACATCGAAGGTAGAAACTGCTTCTTTGAAATCCCGGAGCATTTCACCACAATCGAGCTGAAGACCTAAGAATACAAGGCCTTCGGCCCGACTATAACAACTTTTGGGGACGTTCCGTTTCGCTCTTAGGTAGAACCTACAAAGAGACTCCACGACATTCAGTAAAAATTCCAAATTAGAACAAACTGTAGTAAAAGAAGGTCATGCAAGTGTTATCCAGATATTCCAGACATTTCGTTTTAAAAAATAAAGAAATACATTCCAAAATGAGCATAAATTTCTGGATGTACTTTAGTCAGTCTGCCGGAACAAAGTTAAGTCAAGTTTATTGAAAGGACTTAAAATTTCTTTTCACAGCTGAACAAATCTTCACTTTAGCCTGCTCAACGTCACTCATCAATGAATAGAATAGCTTTTAGCCGGAAATTGCTCCTTTCCAAATAGTTCTATTTTGATTAAAGTTTAAAATGTGGCGCGATATTCAATCAATCAATTGAATATGCAATCGAGCTTTATCAATATTCATGGTGCTTTAAAATATTTCTATCTTATTAAAAGGCTTATCAGAAATATATACTTATATATATTTTTTAACGGATTCCTAATTTGAATACTTTTCGTCGTATGGGAATACTTTTCAAATATATCAGGATCGATGGGGAAATATATCAGTATAAGGTAGATAAAAATGAAATCGTTAAATAGTTTAAAATACAAATAAAAAAAAGCAATAAAATCAAAGGATTGATCTTGATTTACCTATTATTGATGAATTAATTGATTTAATACAAATTATAAGAAAATTACCAGTACAGTTTCCTCTCCTTTTATTCTTGGTCCATTCTCAGCTTCTTTAAATCATACCCAATGATTTTACCCAATAGAATCATTTATTATTTTGCAATGAATTTTTCTACTTTTCAATACAACCGAAGTCCACAATTTATAAAAGATTTTACTGAGGCTACAGTTAAGAGCAACGTGGGGAGGCTGCGATCTCCCCAAAATGTCCGCACTTCCTGCTCGCTCAATCTTCAGGGGGATGTAGGCGTGTATAGGTAGTATATTGTGCACTGTAAGTGTATGTATATAAATTTAGATAGTTTCAATTGATCATAATAGCAAATTTCAGGTTGCGGACAGCGGTCTCTAGTTGTAGACAACGTGAACTAGTACTCAAGCATTAAGAGCTTCTTTAGGACGGTGAGATGTGTTCGCTGAAACCGTACGGACTGAATAAAGGCTATTGCCGACAATCACAGATAGATATTTACCTATTAAACATACACATAAAGAAGCACCAAGGCAATGAAACATTACAACCTGTTTCCTTTCTGTTCTGAGATAAAGCACGGGAATTACAAACAGGGAAAACCTGCAGCTTGATGAGCAGGATATGTTTTAACCCTTTTTTTACCCTCCTCTTGCCACAGTGAGGAGGGTTGCCAATTCCAGTACTTGGAGAGGGTATTTGTTTCTAAGGGTTTTTTTTGCTGACGAAACTCAAGCAAGGAAATGGGATATTGCTGGAAGAGAGACTGTCTTTTATTTTAAATTCCTTTAGAAGTAATGCTTGGCAGGATGATTAGATATGTATTATGATTAAAAGGAAGAAGGGAAATTGAAAAGTTGAACTTTTCTTTAGATTATAAAAATTCCAGATTAACAATACTCTAAGAAAAGTCTAAATAATTTAAAGATGCTAAAACTTTTCTTATTTTCTCTTTGAGAAAATTATAATTACAAGCTCAAGTAATTCTCTAACTGAAGATTCAAGTAAAGTCGTAAACGCCACGATATCTGATTCTCATTACTGAAGGGGAAATTTTTTAAAGGAAAATCTTCTATTAATTCTGGTTTATTAAACATCCTTATTATCTGATTTTGCTTTTAAAACTGTCTTACTTTAGTACATGCCATTCTGGTCCCTTATCTAATTACTTTTGGTTCCTTGTAAAAAGAAGGAAAATGCCATCCCAGTTCTTCTTAATACTGAATTTTTCCCTTATTGCTTTATCAATCTCTGATTTCTGGATGGATAGTTTTTTGCCTAACCTAAATCGAAGAAGAAGAATAGTTGGAAGGGCTGGTCCTCATACGACTTCCTGTAAATAAATTCTCTCGTTGTTTACACCCCTGATCTTTTTAAACTCCAAATATTTTTGGACACATTAAATTCTAACAAAACAAAAATTACGTGGGAAAAATACATTATTCTGGAATGGTCCTCTGAAGGGCAGTCCCTTTCCTTACAGCTGGACCTAAAATGAATTTCTTTAGAAAAATAAATAGGTTCTGAATGTGGGAAAATTGAAGAAAACTGTCTGAGCATTTTCTTTTTTTGAGAAAATCTTATAAAGAGTGGGGGGAAAAACCTTAGCAGTGGGCGGCTTCAGGAGTCTTCAGGCACTGATCAGTAAGGAGGTATATGTTCCTTGATAGAGCTTCCTCTGGCTTCAAATCGTAATGACGTATGTTACCAGACCGGAAACAGGTGACCGCTTCCTCCCCTCTATACAGTGCTGAGCCTATTATACAGTGAGATTCCCAAAGGAGTTGCATTTTTTTTTTCTTTTGAGCCTTTACTCCTCTACAATATCAATCTGGGGCGAACTCACTCTTTCTACTAAGTCTCAAGGTGCTGACAACAAGAGGAACATTTACACTTCCGTCTCAAAATGCCCCTCACCAAAAAAAGAACAAATCCCCCCCAAGAAGTAAGCAACCAATCAAATAAAATAGTTCTTTACGGTTATTGAATTTTCGGCAAGCTGTGTTTGTTGGACACAGAATTGTGTTCATCGTTCTGGAAAAGTGCTTTAAAGGGAAATTTTCTTACTCCCCCCTCCCAAAAGTCCCTTTAACCAAATTTTCCTTGGAAAAATTTCACAAATAAAAGTTGAGATTCACCCTAGGGCAGTAAATCATTGGAACCATTATATGGAGAAACTCTCAAAAAAGTGAAAACTTAATTTGGAAAAGTGGCACATCCGGTTGGAAGAATTGGATCGATACGTTAGTCACCTAGGAAGGGCCCAATCTCAAAACAACAGGTTACCGTTTCCGGTGATTTTTTACTTTTTGAGATATTTCATTCGCCCACACACGCAGACCATTCTCTAGAAACCACTATTTCTGACTCAGCCGACTTCTGGTGCTTATATTTCCTGTTGTTGGGATAGTTTCGCCTTCCGCCTCCAATTAAAATAGTAAAACTTGAATCCTCAAGCTTCCAGAAAGCTTAAATATAAAGACTCGGCGATTGAAAGCCGTTTGTCTCTACATCTGTGTCATCTACTTATAGTTTGTCGTTAAGTTTAAAAAAATATAAATAAAGAAAAAATACGTAAACTTTGCCAGGAGGCTAAGCCTGTAAGGGATGTTGAAGGATTATTTTGCAAACCTTTAGAAGGGTCAGTGCCTATGCCAAAACTTTCATAAACTTAGGCAGTCTGTTAGGTATTAATTAATAATAATGAGGGTTGCAGAAGTTGTAACTCTATGGAAGTTGGTTTTGGACGTATCTAATACACAGAGGGTGCAGTACCTACGGGGATGTTCCTCCTAAGCAAGAGGAGATACTTTTGCAAACAACACACTGAGGAGCTTTTGTGCGCTTCCCTCATCCAGCCCTTCCGCACCCTTCCACCCCGAGAGCTAACATTACACTGTACATACACACCCATACTAAGCCCTGAAGGGTTGGCTAGAGTGACTGTAAAGGGTATATTTTCCGACCAACTTCTCCCTTTAAGGCGTACTCACAAACAGCTCACTTTAGACTTGCAAGGACTGAGCTTCGTACCACCACAATGAAGATGCAAAGAGTAAAAGGGGTCATGATGGCAGTTAAAGGCCTTAAGCAATCCTCTCCTGTTCAGTATCCAGGTATGTTTAGGTGTACCTGAGAGAGATTCTCCAAGCGAAGCAAACACTCCCATCCCGAAACCCTGGTACCTGTTCCCCCCACCAGTATTAAGACCCTAATCTCTCTCTCTCTCTCTCTCTCTACACCCCACTTCCGGCCCGGGGTACACACACAGTTGTATTCGGCGATGACAATTTCCAGTAAACGTGCTTGGCTCACAAAACAGGTTTTGCTTTCATATTGACAGCTTAGCATACTTAGTTTCCCCTGTTTTGAGTATTATTGTTCCCCCCTATGAGTTGACGTACTTTGCCACTACAAACTTCGGGAGGCCAGTCACTAGAAATACCCTACTTCAACCACTCAACAACTTAGTGGCGTAACTTTGTATTCCACCCAAGATAATCTTAGTTTTTAAAAAAAACTTTCATCAGATTTCTGAAATAGCAGTGATTTTTAATTACCTCCAAGTAAAGCTTTGTCCTTTATTTATAGAAATATCAAAAGAAATCTCTTGCTGACACTTTTCCTTTATCACAACAACTTGCAAGCTGCTAATTCTTCCACAAAACACAGGACCGTTGAAAAGAGTACTTTTCCGCTTTTCCGTCAGCGGTGAAATGATGGAAGATTGACGGTGAGGACTTTACAGGGTATTACAGTGCCATAGGCGCTAAAATTACGCCAACTCTTCTCTGTAACCAAACCAGTTTAGATATCTAGTTCAAGGTACTACGTCGATAAGATCTTAAGACCAGATTTTCTTTAAAAACTGGTCCCAACTAGTTTACCAATTGTTTTATTCTCGAAGATCCACCATATTTATTAAAAACACAGACGCCAAGGTAGCCGAGCGGTTAGAGGCTAGACCCGCAAAGCTAAGATGTATTGCGGTACTAGGCTATATTCCCCAGTCTATACCTTTAATGGTTAATATGAGAAATTTACAGTAAAGTATGTTAGGCGCTCATAGGCTAGAACCGCAATGCTAAGATGTATTGTTGGTTTAGTGGGTTCTATTTCCCCGGTCTCCAGACCTTGGATTTTATTTAATGGTTAATAAAAGAAATTTATATCAAAGTATGTTTGCTAGTCGCCTCCGTCCACGACACCTATTTGGTAGTTGGACGTAAAGCCGGCCTGAAAAAATAGGCAATTACTTTACTTTTACTTTATTAAAAACCCTTTTCCATGAGAAATTCAGATGTTACTTTTATGGGAGAAGGTAGGTTTAGACTTCCGCCTAACGCGTTCTTTGGGTGGCAAGTTGGTCCAACCATTTCTACAGGTTTTAACTTTATGAAGTGGCACTGGAATTCCAAAGCTAAAGACTTTTCCTAAAAAGGAAGTTCCACTTTTGAAATTTTTCCGGGAAATGGTTAACCACAATTTCCTCTAAATTTTCTGTAACTTTAAAATAAAATAAAAAAGAAAATCCGTTTTATGGCTTTGCGGAGAAGGGGGATGAAGGCATTTTCTAATAGTTTTAACTCCAGCGAAATTGCGGATTTACTATATCTTATGTTATTAACAGTAAAACATGTTTTGAAATTCCAAGATTTAAAAAAATTGTGAGTTCGAAACTTGAAAAGAGAAGTAAGAACAAATCGATAAGGTTTAACAATTATATCTTTATCGATAAAAATAGAACTCCAACTGCTCGCTGAATTCCCAGCTTAAAAAACTAGTGGCGTCCCCAGAATAAAATAATGGAATTCAAACTTCCTATTTTTCAGTTTGGACTCACGCAACTACATCAACTTAAAAAAAAAATCGATTTCAAAAAAAAAAACCTGGTAAACTCACAATTCGAAATACTACAAGCTTGACTACGATACATCGATACTTTGACTGTACGTAAAATGTAGAGACGTGATGTTAAACAATACAAAATATATTGAACTCACGTGACAAGCCATAAATCGTGTCGTGTTCGTTAAACATTTGCTTGTACCTTATTACACTAGTGGAGCACGCGAACCTTAATTTCCCTTTCAACGGTTTGTAATGTTGATGTAATTTGGTTACAAATTGATGTTATTTTAACAAAATGTCCATGTGTTGAATAAATTAAATTATGAATACAAAGAAGAATGAGAAGTTAAAAAAACAGCGAGATTACAACTTGGGTCAGTTTATTACACATTAGCGACTCATTAAATTAAAAAGAAGCCAACAGCCGGCGTGGCATCGATAACTGGGTCGATTTCACTGGAGTGCTAATGGCCCTTGAGATACCACAGTTTTGGACATGATCACTCAACTAGAAGAGCAACTTTTTATTTATTTATTCCTAAAAAATAGACACCAATAACTCCTGACAACCCATGCTAAGCTAAGCTTGAAAATGGATTGAAAGCTCTATGAAATGAGATGGCCTCAAGACTAGTAGTAAGATGCAGCTTCAAATCCTGACTTGGAATCATTTTTGCAGGCTTTGGGATAGACTTCACCTGCAGGAGCTTTAGCTGCAAGAGAAATTATGAAGAGCAACTTCTCCTAAACCACTCACGCGGTTTGAGTAAACGGAAGAGATCTCAGGCGAGCCTCTTACAAGTTTGGCAAGCCTGGTTAGATACATCCTATGAAGAGTAGACGCTGGCTGCAAGAGAAATTATGAAGAGCAACTTCTCCGGACCCCACTCCCGCGGTTTGGGTAACCGGAAGAGATCTTAGGCGAGCCTCTAGCGAGTTTGGCAAGTCTGGTTAGATACATTCTGTGAAAAGTAGACGCATTCTGATTTTGCCCAAAACGGAAAATCATAAATTGCCTCTTCAATGAAGTCAAGTAGATTGTTCATGAGGGCGTTATATTTTCAAAATAGGCTATAAATGTTGTTCAGCGCAATTAAAGTTGAAGTAAAAAAGTATAAGTATTTGATGAAGATGGTAGGGCTTCCAGGGCATCCAGCCAAATTGTTCAGGTAACAGCATGCTCTCAGATGTAACTCCTCCAGCGGCGGGGAGGGGGGGGAGTTACCTATTGTGGAAAGTCATCTCCTACAGCCTGGAGCGGCGTTTGGCATGGAGTTATGCCAACTAAGTTTGTGTACACACGGCATAACAATGCACTCTAACATATAGTATACACAATCTCCTGGCTGTTCAGTAGTCTGCCCTCCACACTCGTCACATCCTTCTACAATAGATTGCATCTCCAAGCTCATTCTAACCCTTTAAAGCAATCCGCGCCTCACCTACTCTCTATTTGCATCAATGGCTCAATATCATTCCTATGCAATCAAGTTATATACCTACATAGAAAGATAATATTTATTTCGATTCAACAACTTGTGGTAAATTTCACAAAAAATAAACCAAAAATAAATGAACATACTTACGGGATTCTCATTGAGAAAGAAGCTGAGACTGGCTCCGGGTTTACTGGGCGGAGAACTGCAGTTTGCTTTCAAGAAATCTCCCACATCGTACCTCTCCTTCTCAGTCTGGATTATCGGCCCCCTTTTGGGGAACTCTGCAAACATAATGAAATAGAAAGACTGTATTATATTTGCAAACAGTGCAAATTGTAGTAACTACGAGTACATTCTCACCTTACTGCTATTAAATTCGCAATTTTGTTGCCCTTTATTTTTTAAATGTAGTTTTTACTGTGAAATCTGGCGAGGAGTTCGAAAACGAAAATATTCAAAAAGCTTTCAGAAGAAACCAGCCTACCGGAAGTCCCACTTTGTTAGTCACGATTTTCTTAAAAAGCGGCTAGATTTCCTTTAATCTTGGTATACTTATTGCGCTCATACAGAACTACAACCTCTATTTTAAATAGTTTTCCGGAAAAATTAGATCAAGACCACTTCTGTGGGAAACATCGACGTTAACTTACGATTCTATTTCAGTGTAATGTATGGATCTATTACTGTTACAAATAATAACGATTAAATATATAACTTAAATTCCGAGGCGAGAGTTGGTCTAGTGGTCAAGAGGGTGGCTTCGTATCTCGGAGATCGCCGGTTCGAATCCCGCGTTTGGCTACTTTTTATTAGAAAAAAAAAATTGTTTATAATAAAGTATGAGCTTTCGCCCCCGTCCACGACACCTAATTGTTAGTTGAAAGTAGAAAAAATTACTTTATAACTAAACTTCCCAAATTTTAATAAAATTGTTTATCCTTAATGCCACTATTAAATCGATTTTCTTGGTCTTTAAGGTTTTCGCTTACACGAAGTTCTAAAACATTTGCCTAGGGAAATTGATATGAAGGGCTCCCTGGGTAAAGAAGAGTAGGGGATACTTCTTCTATTGGGCCATTTGTAATTAACATCAACGAAATCCCTACCAATTAACGTTCAATGCCCTTCAAAACTAGGGCTGCCATAAATTGCAGACATCTCCCACCCGGTAATCCGGGAAATTTTAATGATTTATCTGCCACCCTCCCAAACAGAACACTCCTTAAACCAACTTTTCTGGATTTTTTCCCCCAAATAATAGTGTTTGCCCTGTAGGGATTAGCTGATTGGTTAGCATATTGGATTCCCATGTGGAGATCACAGGTTCGAATCCAGCTGCTGACCCTTATACTTTCTCTATTTAGGAGCTTCATACAGCTGACAGTCTGGTGTCGAACAGTGTTTTCTGCAAAGTTGAGGCTAGCAGTGCACTGGAAAAAGCTCCGGGTGCCAATGACCATAAATGTTAATACGCCTTAAAAGAAAAGAAATGTTTGATAGGAGCTTAAGAGATTAGTGCTGGAAAGGAGCTGCGGAGATGTACGGTTTACTAGAAGCTGCCCAAGACTTAAATGTTTCAAAAAATCCGAGGATTGAACTTAGAGTGGTAGGGAGAAAGTCGGATTTCTCCGAACAGTTTCTCTAGAGGGCTTTAAGGGAAAATAAAACAAACCAGAAAATATTTTTCAAACAATTTCAACTGGAAAAGTAGATTTTCCCCAGTAAAAGTTTTCCCGATTAAAACAAAAGAAGAGAAAGCAGTCATCAGTTCGGTGGCGGCTAGCCACTTACCACTTTGGCTCCAGACAGGAAGGAAGGAGTTCATTTCTTTTTTTCGGTTATCGATTCCTGTTTATCGTGAGGTCAGAGTAGTGGAGGGGATGGTGTTTTCCAAACGGGTACTTCTACATCCGCTTGAGCCTCTTTCGCTGACCAAAACAACTGTTCGTCTCATCTTGTCCAGCCTCCGCCAATGACGCTAACAAATATCTTCCATCCTTACGACCACACCTGTCGAGAAATGCTCTCAATGTCGGATTAATGTCCTGCCAATGGCGATGGCTGGACACTATCATCGCGCAAGCGCCCAAGACTCCACCCACATACGAACAAACATACAATGTCATCCTGTAAGTGGCTTTTTGTTTTGCGGTCAAAGAAGAGAAGAAGTTTTATTGCTACTGATCACATTGGATGAGTTGCCACTATTTTTCTCTCGCTGACAAAGATACATCCTCCCAAACCAAATGAGAAAAACAACGGAAATCCTCTATTTCTCATCGTCAATTGTTTTTTCTCTTTCTCCCGCGATATGCGTGTGTGAGTGAGCAGCCGATCACTGCCATTAATATATCAGTTTTTTTCACCTTTATTTTCACGCACGTTTAGTTTAGAATTAGATCAGAGAGAGAGGGGGTCCTGTTCCCATCATCTGACAGGAAATAGGTGGACATTGCTCCTGCCACAGTCTGCACTGAAATTGAACTGGGGATGATTTCTTCTTGGCATTCGGCCTAATCCGAGTCAGCTTCCTGCGCCAAGCGGAAGCTAATGGTGTCATCTGGAATGGCGTCTCAAGTTACTTCAAGAAAGTATTAAACAATTTCTAGTTTTAGGATAAATACCTTTTAACAAAACAAATCCATCACTAAAATATGAAGATACTCAGCCGCCTTGACTTCTAACGAGTTGTTAGACCACTTTATAAGTTTTCTCGTAGATTACATAAGAAGAACCAGCCAAAGATCTCGCAACGTAATCTAGAAAAACGACGCTTATTGCGACTAACCTAGAAGAAAAAGTTCGGTATCTTCCAAGATCCACGATTTCCTATAGGTTGCATTATCTCTAGTGGCCTCCAAATGCAAGAGTCTCACACTTTCTGTCTCAGTCATCTACTTTAATGGTCAGGGCTGAAATAAACACGAAGGGTAGCCTTCTTTTTGGAAAAGAAAAGATGAAATGCAAGGCGGAAAACTTCGAATTGGCTTCCAGTTCGTCTAGATTTCTAGTTTTTCTGTCACAGTCACCGTAAGATTAGTTAAAATTTGGGCAATCCGGCGACCATCTATCCTAGAGGTTGCCAGGAGATGAGTCTAACCTCTTGACCAGTACGCAAGTCTGAAACCCAAAAGTTTCGGCCAGTAGTTGTCCCTCAGTGTCTAGGCTAGGGATGGCGAACCTTTTTGAGACGTGGGTCAAATTTTGTTCATTTTTTTTCAGTACTAGCTCTTGGGTCACTAATGCCCATTTGCACGAGAGTTAAGTTTAAAAATTTTAAACTGAATATTTTCAAAACTAAACATCTTTAAAATTCAGTTGGCTTAACGGGGTAAAACAGGATGAAACAAGGGTGCTATGGAAGTCTCTTTTTACAAACATAACCTGAACAAAACCTTACAAAAGTGGGTTTTATCTGAAGAAAAATCTAAATATGGTTATTTGCTTTGGGTTATCGATTTTTTTATCAAAACAAAATATTTGTATGAGTAAAATTATACATTTTATTATTTGATATTTTTGTAAACACTTTTGCTTTATTTCAAATACTACAAAAGCATTTGTCGTCATTTGCGTTTTAGAACTGTAATGATCAAACTAAAGGTTATAAATAGCATTTAAATTGCTTTTGTGTCCAATGCGTGATTGAAAAAAATACAGATAGAATATAAATTATCCACACAATTAGAAAATCTAAATCAACCCGCGTAAACAAACAAATGGTTGCCTAGCAATTTTGGGTCAGTGAAAAAGGGTCGTTGGTTCGCCATCACTGGTCTAGGTCTTCACAAGAGGTACTAAGTGAATGTCGTCACCCAACCCTGGCTGCCAAACCATCGCTTTAAAGGAATCTATCCAAACTTAGATAGCAGATATCCCAGACTTGTAGCTTAACCATCCAAAAAACAAAAAAAAAACAGTACCTGCTAATCTCACATGTCAAGAAATTAAAGCAGCATTACGGACCTGGAGATCAGTGAGGTTTATGCTAAATTTTTAAAAGTAAAAATACCCATTTTGAAGTGATTACAAGAGGCAGGTACTGTTAACATGTCCTGCTATTGATCTGTTCCATAACCATCACCAGATGAAAGAGGATCCGTTTGGATAAACATAGTTACCAATCACATCTAGATCAGGTGACAATTAAGTCGAGCTGATTGACGTGTTTGTCGATCGTCAAATTAAGACGCGAGATGTGTACACACAAACTAGAGCTCTTATTTCCCTTCAATTTGGGAGGTTTACATTTGCAAAGTAAAGCTCACTTCTGGGAATGAAAAAAAAAAGCCACCTCTCCTTCTTTCCCAACTTTTCCATTAATAATTAAAAGGAAAATTGCTTAAATGGATGAAAAATAATTGGAAAGTATTCCCCGCCCCCAATCAAGCCGCCTCCAACTTTCTGTGGTCGGATATTCAATTAACATTCATCAGTTTTAATTAGGAACTTTTTTTTTAATTTTATTTTAGATTTTTTTTTTTTTCACGTATTGTTTTTTAATTAATGGCGAGACAAGGCTCGACGAGGTGCACTGCAGCTCGCCTCTCATTCATTGGTTAATTGACAGCGTCTGTCAGTCTGTAATTATTTATTTCTTTGATTACTTCATCATATTTAGCATTATTCAAATTTCGTAACCACCTAATGAATGCTTAATTTCCTTTAGCATTGCTTCCGCACGTAAAAGGGACTATTGTAATCAAATAGGTTTTGTGTATCCACCGGAAACAGCATATGAGTTATCGCTTCGATTTCATAGGTGCTGGGAATGTCGGTAAGAGCATAAGAACCTCGGACAAACTCATGACAGCAGTGCATTGGTTGGAGAATTTACTTTAATTTCGCTATTTTAGCAACAATTGAATTGTCCTCTATAATCAAAGGAAACAGGACGATTGTGTAAGGTCGAAGTGGCCCTTTACAAGGAACCCTGTAATTTTTTTTTTGCGTTTATTGTGCTACAATCTTCACTTGAGAGGAGATCACGAGGCCAAACTGTCTCTTAAGACGTCTTATCCGGGTTATCAGGAAGAGTTCTAGAAGAAAGATTTTGAGCTAGAGAATTTATATGAGATTGCAGGCTGAAGTGGAGAGTTTTCTGTATCGTGTTTTAGCAACTTCGGTGACAAAAGGAATGTTGAAGGTCAGTGTGTATAGTCCAGGTTGGAGACATAAAATGGAGCGTTTACAATAGTTCGAAGTATTTTAGATTGTTTTTATTTATTAATTTATTTATTTGCAACTGTACAAAATATATATCTGGCAAAATGTGTATTTACAGATAAACATTTGGTTGTGTCACAGAGCTGGCTCAGTGCCACAACCAGGATGACGGGATGAGTGAAACCAGCCAGCGCTGGAACTCTCTAGGAACTTATTGGGGTTTAGGAAGCAATGAGGTCACGTGGCCAACGCCGTTTTAGACGACGTGGAGGGATTGTCAGTATGGGACGATGTGGATAGTGATTGAGCCAGAGGATTTGGGGATGATCAGAGAGTTTGTTGTGGAAATTTTAGGAATCGGATGTGGGAATTCATTTACATACGGAATATTGAGATCATGATGGAGGGTGCGGTTGGAGGACATAGAATGGTGCGTTAACGATTCGGCAGAGGACTTTAGACTGGAAAGATTGGATAGGTTGTGGATGTTGGTTGGATGGTTGGGCGGAGATGGTTGTTTTGTAAAGTGTAACTTTGTTTTGTACGTTCATGGAGGATTTCGGTCCAAGGAGTCTCTTTAGTAGTCCGTAACGTCTGTTCCAGTACTTGTCTTTTAAGTCTTGTGTGGTGGGTTAGACGGCTGTCTAGGTAGAGCCCTAGATAACGAACCTGTGTGGAAGTCGGTAGGTTAGTATTGTTAATAGTTAGTGGAGGGCAGGTCTGTCTTCGTAATGTGAATGTCACCTGTATACATTTGGTAGTGTTAAGTTTAATCCTCGCATGTTCTGCACCAAGCTTCTATGAGCTCAAGGTATTCTTGGACAATGTTAGAGACTTGAAGAGGATCAGGAAGATGGTATGGCGGTGTCATCGGCGTAGGTTGTGATTAGAATTTGGGGATAGGGTAGGGATGTCAGCAGTATAGATGGTGTATAGGATCGGTCCAAGTATGCTGCCCTGTGGCACGCCGGCATTTATTGCATGAAGAATTTTAGATTGTAGCGATTGAATCCTTATGGAGATTGGAGCGTTTGGTTGAACCCCACAGCTCTATTCCATACGCCCAGATGGGTTTCAAAATAGAAGTATAAATCAGTCTTTTGTTGTCCAGAGAGAGTTTTGATCTGTCGTCTAAGAGTCTTTTAAGTAGTCGATAGCGTCTGTTTAATTCTATTCTCCCTCTGTAAATAGGTTACAAATACAAATTATAATAGATACAATAAAATGTACTTACGGTGTACCGATTCTGAATAGAAACCTTAATGCCGCTTACCCTAGTGATTATGCAAAATATCAAATTTGTCGTATCCGTTTTTTTTCGTGCTTCTACGAACACATGCACACAATTGGAGAAAAAGAGGCGCCAATTCGTGAAAATCTCTTTGTAATTTTTGCAGGAAGCATCAATTATTCTCGATGGCAATAAACGATCTCGTTATGAGGAGTAAGAGAAAACGTGGTTTGAATGGATTATCGTGCCAGATTTGTCTTTTTCCTTCCACTCGACCTGCTGGATCATCGTCTATCCTACAGGAACTTAAATTAACCGCGGGGATAAATGCCCTGTGTGTCCTTTTCTAAATAATTAATTACTAAATCACCTCAAATGATTACAAGTGGAAATTTCCCTTTATAAATTATTTCCCCTTTAACCACATGTGTATGTAGTAGATATTTTCTTATTAAATAATATTTTCAAGCTTTTCATTATGTAAATTCCCTTTGACCGGCTAGCGTGTGTAACATGGAAAACCGACCACCAAATTTAATATAGCAAAGTAACACGTGTTTTTCCACGTGCTAGCTATTATAGCAAACATAAGCTGGATCTAATTAAACAAAGCTAATTCTCGTTTACAGTTGAACTATATATTTGTAATTGGGCGAGCGCTATGAAATAATTATACAAGCAAGATGTGGGTACCGCTTCTGCATTTTCTACATAAAGTAATATACAAAAAAAGAGTATATTAATTGTAAATAAATGTAATGCATATAGTATTCGATATAATAATTGGGCGAGTACAGTTCAACTATATATTTGTAATTGGTCTGTGGGTTACCTGACCCCAAGTAATTGAACACTCTCTGTGGGCTTCTATGGTAATAAGCAAATCTTCTAAAGAAAGAAGAACATCAAACTAGAATTGTTAAAATTGCAGTAAGAGACCGGATATTTGATTGATCAAAACCGATATTTCGATTTATGCCATTGATCCATAAATCATCTTTTAAAATATAAATACGTTTCTTGGACCACCTGCTTACACAACATGGAAATTGTATTTAGAGTAGAAGGAAACAGGAAGTGGAATCTTTAAGGAAAAGCTCGTGGCAGGGAGAATCATTATTCATGAATATTCATGATGGTGGAGACCAAGTGTATCTTAACGAGATGTTCTTAAGGTAGAGCATCCGGTCTACCCGACTGGAAAACTGCCGTCCCTTCCACTTCCCAGCAGCAGTTCCTCTCCACATTGTACTCCAAAAGATCTTCAGCAATGTAGATGAAGAGAAAAAGAAAAGTCAATGAATAATGGGATGGACAAATATGGTAAATAAACTGAATACAGCCTCCGACGAAAATCAGATCGTATAATTAATAGTCTGACGGACCAGATTGAGATTGTATACGGTATGAGGTAACTACTAAAGTCCATTAAGTTCTCTAGGCAATCCGACGAGCTCTTTCTGCTGGCTCCAGGTCATGAGAAGAGGGAAGGCGCGATATCATGTCATCAAAAGCCGTGCTTTTTTGTTTTGCGAGCGGAAGCAGCTCATTTCAGAAGATCGAATCTTCGGTTTGGGTTGAAAGGGCCAACGATTCGTACAGACAGACCTTTCGGGCCCTTTCATTGAGAAACTTATCGCGGGGGTTAGTGTTATTTAAAACTTACAAGATGAAAATGATGGAAATCGACTGAAACTAAATTTAGCTAAGCAAAATGGCTGAATTAAATCTCCATTACTGTTTTCAGTAACAGCAAGAGGACTGTCAGGGCTTAGGTCTCTTAAAATAGCTTTCCTTAACAACGCTTCCCAACAAATATTTCATCTATTAATACTCGATAAACTTAGTTTGATTGCAAGCGAGCGGATCTTTTAACAATTGGGGCGCTTCACCCCTGGTAATCCTGATGCCCAGTTAACCACGGTGGGTGGACGCTTAGGCTAACTTTACTGTAATGAATATTCTATGATGCTTTAAAGTTATGAGGCTACTTTGCAATTACTGTACTTTCAACTTGCGTGCAAAGTTCACACTATGTCGGCTTCACAAAGAGGTTAGTAAATTTATTTCATATTTTTAACAAAACGTGCAGGCTTCCGTAGTTCTCTCCCAGAAAGGATAACAGGGTCCGGGGCTACTCCCTCCTAATAATAGCCCCAACCACCTAAATCCTGTATCCGAAACTTTTGCAAGGCGCGGGGGACTCAAGCAAACTGCAACTTTAAGCACTGCTCCTGGTTGAGAACAGGGCAAAGTCCTGTTTCAAAAGAAAAACAAAAAGTGATTCAAAGTCATTAAAATAAAGTCAAAACTTTTCAAAGCTACACCCAGCGAAAGTCAGGAATATTCTTCATTTACACAGTTATTTACAGTATTTTGACTAGATTCAATCTAACTTGTTACGACAGTCGATCTACCGTAAACTCTAGAAGCTCTAGTGAAGCTTGCAGCACCAGTTCGTCCGGTTATTACTGCATATAATCCTAGGAGATCCTGAGTTCGAATCCAGCTTGGTGGTTCTTTAGATTTTCTCTTCCTAAGAACTTCCTAGATCTGTGCTAGACAGTGTTGCCTATAACGAGAGAACACTGTCGGCAGTGCACGGAAAAAGCTCCGAGCGCCAATAACCATAGATGTTTGGCGCGCCTTAAATTAAAAAAAAAAATTAATAAGTAAATAAAAATTAGAACAATCTCACCTCTCGATCTATCTAAAAAACTTGCCATGTATTTTTAATAGGGATCTCAGGGATAACGCTACACCTGGAGAACTAGATTTCCCCCAGAATCCTGGTAGTAGGACGAAAGCGAGCCCAATTTCTGACCTAGATCCAAGTCAATGTTATTACAAATACAATTAATTAGTACTCCTTACAAATAATTAGTTATACTATTGTAACACAATCCCGCCAGTTCTATGAGAATTTAATGCAATAATCTTGACATCACCAACGCAAGCCCCTCCTTGTCCCGCCCTGGCCAAGTTTATCTCCCACTGATTTACATACAGATATCTAGCCCAGCCTCCTCCATCCCTGGTAATCGCTTTAAATTATATACATATCAAAACATTACCATTGATTATCCAATTAAATCAAATACAATTATCTTAAATTATGGTAATTCAAATTAACTTGTTTAGAGTTTCGAACTAGCGCCGTCTTAATTGTACTGATGGTTTCCAGGGAATAAAGGATCAGTTTATCGATGGAAAGTATGATTATCTTAGTATCGATTTTCGCTTGACGAGTAAGAAATTACACCATTGCTTTGAGGACCCCAGAGTCGGAAAATTTGTTAAAAGAAAAAGCAACTTCCCAGAAGAAAATAACGTTCCTTAAGGATCTGGTAGTCCCGTTTGTGGGTATCCGGGCATTCAGGTTATAAGGGAAACGAAGCGGCAGATCTATTGGCCCGGGAAGTCTGCGGGACACTTCGTTGGTTCTGCTTGTCCTGTTTAGGGTTGGTCTTTGGAAGACGAGTGGCCATTAACTTATGGGTGCAGAGTCATGTCTCAAGAGTGGTGGCTTGCCACCACGGGACAGAGACAGGTGGAAGGAGTTCATTAAAGGCTATTCGCACGAGGCTGTCTGCAGAATTAATCCGTCAAGGCCCGCGTGGGTCTATAAGGATGATTGTAGGCCTATTTAACTGGGCCACTGCAGGCTCAGAACTGGCAGATGGCTTAGCCTTTGCAGGTTCTGTCAGGAGTAGGAGGAGGAGGAAACGGGGCACTCTGCATGTGTTGCGTCAGTGCGAGGGGCTTGTCCTGGCTAAGGATGTTATTTTTCCGGGGAGGTAAAACCAAGGCCTGTGAGAGTTTTACCCCCAAGAGCCGCTCTCCAGCATCAAGAGTTTGATTAAAAGGACAGGTCTGGGAGGGTGAGCTTTAGAGTGAGGGGAGCCACAATAGATCCAAAGGGGTCGCAGTGGCGTAGGTCTTGAGGCCGCCCTAGTTTAATCTAATCTGGTTGTCCCAAAGGGAAGGATATAAGGGAGAGAGAAAACGTTTCTTTACTTAAAGTCATAAAGAAATGAAAACTAAGCAGAATAGGGGAAAAAAGCAAAATCTCAAGTTGTCGTTTGTTTATTTTCTATAAAAAAATAAACAATAAAAGAGGGAAGACAGGACATTTTTAAAAGGAAAGAAAACAGGCAATCTAGGGGTGAGGAGGAAAGCAAGGACCGGATGATATATAATGTCACGGAATTGGCAACAATAGTGAACCCAAAGCCCCAGCTCAGAGAGTTACGACCCCGAGCATCAACATCATCATGATCATCTGCTGGCGCGCAAAACAAGAGTTAAATAGTGGTAGTTTGTCTTCCCCCCTGGTAGAAAGCGCAATGGTCTGCTTGTTTGGCCAGCAATGAGAAGTACCACGTTCACAGTCAGTGGGTGACATCCGGTCTCCTGGATAAATTTCATACTTCATGGTACTGGAGTCTTCAATTCTGGTGAATTGAGTCACTAGTTGGTTCTAGTGGCTCATAACACTGACAGCGGGCATTAGAAAAAAATGTGCTCGTTAGAAATACTCTGACAAATCTGGATGTAAGAGAAAATTTGTCTTCTGAGACTCCGGAAGGAAGTACATTGTTCTTTTTCATTTCAATTCTCTGTTATCCGCTAACTCCGTCATCTCAAAGTGCATTAATTGAATCTTTCATTATCTCCAATCATAATTACTTCTCTTACCTCAAATTGATTGAGAATCAAATTCTCTTGAATTAACTTTAACTGAACACTAATTGCAATAATAAATTTACGCACAATAGAAAGATCAACTTCCGCACAATGGATTTACTTACTTCAATTACAGAATTCGTCTTGCTTGCATATTTCTACTGTTATTAAAATGAGCTCATAAAATCCCACTATTTCTTATAAAAAGAAGAAAGTAGCTGATTTTATGTTACAAAAGGCAACAATGAAAAACTTATTACTGAATTCTTAAATAAGATTTTTGATGACTTTCAAAGAATCCCTTAAGAACCTGTGTAGTAAGCTTCAATATTCTTAACCTATAATTTAGTAAGCTTATCATTTAATTTTATCGCCAATCATAAAATTGGAAATGATAAATTTGCTGGAAAAAATAATTAATTTATTCTGCTTCATTAAATTCAGTTATGTTTAATTTTAGATAATGCACAGAAATGTTTGGCATTGTTTAGAACGATATCCCCTATGCCCAAATTACACTTCATTTAATGAAAAATATAAATGGGATAAATTAGGTCATGAATAACGGAGGGGAATTTAGGATTAATTTCAAAGAATAGCCCAATATTGAACGGAAGACTTTGATGAACTAAATTGGAAATATACAGGGTGTCCCATTTAAACGGGACACTTTTGAAATAATTCTTAAAATGAAGGGAGATATCAAAAAAACGAACATAAAGTTTGTTGAAGTATTTTCTCTCTAGTTTGTTGATGGTGTTAGTGTTTATTGATTTTATTGCCGCCTTACCCCTTAAATAGGGTGGGGTAGAGAGGGGAGATTTCCTTTTGACCCCCACTTTTTGATACTGTATTTAAAAATATTAAGAAAATGAAGGAAAATGCCGTTTATTTCACTTCATTGTTTCACACCGTTGCCGAGATATTCAATTGTAAAGATGGAATTTTCGTCGTTTTCTCTCGCCTATTTCTCTTTTTCAAAAACTAAAATTAAAAGCGTATTTTCTTATTAATTTCTAAGAAATCTTAAAACTTAAAGCCATAAGCTTAAAAATCAGGTAAAATATCATTAAAACATAAAATATTCCAGTTTATTTACAAAAATTGATAAAAAAAAAAAAAACCTGCGGCTGTGTCATGGACACGGCCGCGTGTTGTACGTGAATACGTTTACGTAACGGGTTATATTTTTTATATAAAATATTTTTATTTATGTATTTAGGATGAAACAATGTGTCTTCATAGTCGATGATCGAACACAATCTATGGTCTATACAGTCCGTTGTCGATGTAGAAGCGATTTCATCATCCACTTGCATAATTTCAAACCGCCCCAGCTGCAGATGTACTGACATCGTCGTTGATACCGCTCGGCCGCATTCATTCTTTTACATTCACGGCACAGCTTGACTCGGTCATATGGTGTTTTATTATTACCATTCCATTGTTCTTGAGAAGCCCTTTCCAACCGTATACGATCTCTGTATTTGGATTTGGCTTTTCGACGCGTATAGGTCGACATTATATATTTTTGATAATATTTTTTTATTCTAACACCTTATTATATTCACTGTCACTATTTTACACTAATGTTTTATATACAATCGATAGATTGTGACGACAGCTGACGATTAAAACTTAAACGAACATCGTAGCTTCTCCGAGTCAAGAGTTATACTAATTGCCAATCTCGATACGCAGCAAAATTACCTCAAAATGGCGGCGCTTCCCCCTCCACCGCGCGCAATGTGTCACAGTCCTCGCTTATCGTAATGAATTCTTTGATCCTTTAGCTATCCAGTGGTCTAATTTAATTTTGGATGTAGCCGATAGATTCGAAACTATAATGCCAAACTGTATCCCCCGATTTTGTTATCATTAGGTTTTTTGGATTGCCTCCATATGATAGCAAATTTAAAGACGTATTCACGTCAAAATATTTCCTATTTATTCAAAATGAAAATGTTTCACCTCATTTTTATGCCCGCTTTACGAGAAAAATTGCCCGCCACTTCTTAAATTTCCACTCCTCAGAATTACTTTAAGATGGGTTTTCCTGTGATGTCACAGATACAAATAAGTGTGTTCAATGACTAAAGAAAATCTTTCAACGCTTTTTCATGAAAAATTTCCAAAAATGAAAAAATAAATTGGGAGAAGTTAGATCGCTAGCTGACTTAGCGGAATACTGCAAAGTTCGCATTTCCGCAACTTTTTGAATGAGAGTTTGTGGACCGCGTACAAACAGACTATTTCTAAACCATCCCTTCTTTTTTATACTCGCTGGCCTTTACTTAAATTGGAAATGGGACAGAAGAAAAAGGAGATGCGAGAGGCAAGAGGAGAAGTTTGCGATCGATGGCTGACTACTTACCCACTTACCTTTGGCTACTTGATAGTCCACAACCCTTTCATTCAAACAGCGACTACTTTACCATGATCTCCATCGTTCTGCCTGTGTGGGACCTAGCTAGCCAACCTGTCCGGGCGGCGCAAAGAGACTGTGAAAGTCAAAGAGAACCCCTTGTGCACACTTCACATAAACAAAAAGCGATCCTATTACCTCTTCCGGACTTCTACTACCTCAATATGTCCTGGCCTGTCCTGGTCACTTCTGCAAAAACCCAGTTACTAAATCTTCCTTCTATTTCCATCTCTGTAGCGCTGCTTTGCCACGACCCTGATGGCCATTCATTGGCAGTAACCGAGCAGTTTAGTTACACGCAGAATGTGCTGGCTGTTAAGCACACAGAAAAGCCAATCCAGTTAAGATACTACTTTGTAAACTTCATTCACCGGTAATGCCGCCTGCTCTATTGCCACTTCATGATCAAGTCCAAGAAGTAGGTCTTTTAACTTCGCCAACGGACTCCAACCTTAATTCGCCGAGGAAATATTTTTAAAGCCCAAAGCTCCTGATTCTAAAACAAATACTTTTTTTTTATCGAGTAACGACTAACTCATAGTTCACTAAAAAAATAAATAAACAAAAGCAAAAAACACGTGATTTTAAAAACTATTTTCAATAAAGCATTATAACAAAGTAATCAGAAATGAACATTAAATAAGACGAATAACAAAAAAAACGCCTATTCATGAAGATAGAAAGATGTTGCGAGAAATTTTTTATACAAAACAAAAGAAAATAATAAAACAAAGCTCACTTACAGAAACAACAAGCCACCACAAAAACAACACGAAAAAAACACAAACAAATCAGTGTTGCCAAGAAACATAGAAAAATACGTATCTCTACTAATCGATTACTCTACATTTTGCAAACTGTGGCGATAAATTATTTGGCAGATCCATGCTTGAATTATGAACAGCTGTATTTTTGTGGAGGAAGTAGGAAAACATTGCCACGGTTCACGTTCTACATTTTTCTGGGGATCGGGGAAACTAAACGGAATAAATTTCCCTTATTTTTCCCCTCTCCAACATTAATCAAGTAGTACAGTGTTTGTTTTTTTTTGCTTTGTTGTGTAAACATTATTGACAATACAAAAAAAAAAATTTCCAAATTCTAACCTATCTTTTGGGTAACAATAAAGTTAATGAAGAATTATCTTCATCGTTAGCATTCAGCGAGAGAAAATCTTTCCTAACGACCTCATTACGGTGAAGCTGGGGGTACCAACAGGACCAAACAATTGCCAGTAATGAATTCGGGCACAACTCATACCCTGGATTCTGGGTAATATCAAGTTTTAAACAAAATGTCTCGCCATCATCAGGTGGTAAGATTAATTAAGTAAAATACTTTCTCTAACTATAATGTATCAAATTCATAAAGAAAAAAATATTTTAATTAGTTAGATCAGCGTTTACCAAAGTGTGGGTCGCAGAAAAATTAAGCTGGGTCGTGGCAAAAATTGTAAAAACACAAAATATCTATAACATTTTACTCTAAATTTAATATTTTTCAAAACTTTTATAAGTACTGCAGGTGGCAACTCTTTACCACCGTTTCCTACCGGACCATTTAAATTCGGATGCTCTGATTGGCTGACTTCAATTCGTCATTCAGTGCCTTCTGTCGATATTGAAAAGGAAGAAATGCTTAATCTTAGTGAACAAGAAGTTGATAATTTAATTGAAATTTCATGCGACACCGATTTTAAAAAAGTGTTTGAAACTGTACCACTAATTAATTTTTGGTTGCGCTGTCAAAAGGAATATCCAAGCGTAAGCGAAAAAGCGATACAATTTTTAATGCCTTTTATCACCACTTATACGTGTGAAACTGCGTTCTCAGCCTTGGAGTACTTAAAAAATAAGTATCGAAACAGATTGGATGTCGAACCTAATTTGAGAATAAAATTAACATCATTAAGTCCTAATTTGAAATTACTATGTGATGAAAAACAACATCATACTTCGCACTAAGGTCAAAATATGTAAAACAAAATTTACTTTAGGTTTTAAAGATGCTGGATTGCCTTAATTACTTATGTTTTTGTTATATAATTATTTTGTAATTTTTGTGTATGAAATAAACAAACAAATAACTTGAATTTTGATTTTTATTAAAAAATAAAATTTGTTTTGTAAATAAATGTTTTTTTATAAGGTGGGGCGCGAAAAAATTTAAAATCTCGTACCGGGCCGCGGTCAAAAAAGTTTGGGAAACGCTGTTTTAATTCTCTTTGTTCAATCCTCGAAAGGATGTGCGGCCTCCTCGCCTAGAATTTGTCTGTTGGCGCTAATAGCGAATCATTGCCCAGTTGGCAGAACTGGTGAAGAGGAAGGAGTGGGGGCTCCAGCTTGTGCCTGGGAGCTCGAGCTAGTTGCCCGGGGGCTTCTCATGGGGAAAGTCGCTCTCTGGGCTACTCAAAGGAACAGCAGTCTGTGTCACTTTGTGTATGAAGGCTTTGCCGCCATGTCAAGATGTCGTCCAGCTTCACCGGTGTAGGTCCTCTTTCATGTGTCTCCTTAAAGACTGTAATATAATTATTTAATGGCGCGAAATGTATGTCTATTGTGTCAAGGTGTCAATCATAGTTGTAATTGCAAAGGAACATAAATTGTAATGAGAAGCCAAGCACGTGCTAATATTGTAACTATTTGTCTTGTTGTGAAGGTACCAAATTTGTAAGTCTATTTAATTATATCTTTCATGGTTTATACCTCATTATTCTGTGTTTATGTACAACTGAATTAATTGTAAACATTCCCTTCCCTTTCCTTTGTTTTATGTTATTCTAATTTTCAGTCTGCTCTCCCAAATTGCCCTGGAAGGTCTACTATTGTCCCTCAGTCATTCTATGATTTTCCACTCTTCTATCAATAGAAATCAAAATCAATTGACCTCATAAAATTCGATGGCAGTTTTAACGGCCCGGTTTGAGTATGCTTTGCCTGGCCCCTTTACAATCCACCTATGTAATAAGGTACAATGCTCAAAAAAATTACCCGTTTTAAGTTAAATTTCAATCCACAAAAAACTAGACGTAGTATTTTAGGCTATTTATGGAATTATATAAAGGACAAAATACTGCAGGCGATATGAATATTAATAAGAATTGCATAACGATTGCTATTATAATATAACTGCATAGAAATTAAATAAAGAAAGCTGACAGTATTAAATGCAATGATTAAAACATCATTCAGAAAGACCATCAAGAAAACAGTGAATGTTTATTTAGAAGATGGAACATTGAATAAATGGAATCGCCCCATCCAGATTCTACTTTTTTTTATCTGTTTTTCCCCCTGTAGAAGACAAGTTCTGGTTTTGATGTAGCGCTTGTTCAGAATAATATCTATGCAAATCGCTAAGTGTCCCTTATCTTAGGGGACACTCTACAACGCCTGGTTTTAATTAAAAATTAGACATTCTGCCCACTTCTATTCGCTCAAGAGAAAGCAAACAATCTTTTAAAGACGATAAAAGAAAAAAAAATAAATAAAAGAATTTGAAAGAATTATAAAGTTAAGTAATTCTTCTTTATTATTGAATTTAAATTAATAACTATTTCGTATTTCTTTGTAGACTTAAATAATTTAAATCTAAAGGCTTTAAAACTTATGATAAATAAATCCATTATTCTCAGCATAAATACTAACAGCATTAAAAGGTTCCAAACGCCACGGTAGAGCGGTTAGAGGCGAGACCTGTGAAGCTAATATTTATTGTGGTACTGGGTTCGATTCCCGGTCTTAGGCCTTGGAATTTATTTAATGGTTAATAGAAGAGATTTACAGTAAAGTGTGTTTGCTAGTCGCCTCCGTCCAGGACACCTAATTGGTAGTTGGACGTTAAGCCTGCCTGAAAAAATAGGCGATTACTTTACTTTTTTTAAAAGGTTCCAAACTTAAGATTATTGCTTTAAGAGTGAATCGGGATAGCTCAAAAAGTGGGAAGGAAGAGAAGGATACTGTTACGGGTTAGAAAATATCTGTTGAATAATTTTTTTCAGGCGGGCTTAACGTCCAACTACCAATTACGAGCAGGTGTCGTGGACGAAGGCGACTAGCAAACAGACTTTACTGTAAATTTCTTTTATTAACCATTAAATAAAATCCAAGGCCGAGAGACCGGGAATCGAACCCATAAACCAACAATAAATCTTAGCATTTTTACAGGTCTCGCCTCTAACCGCTCGGCTATCTTCTGTTGAATAATATGGTAAAAACAAAGAAAGAGATTGGATTGGGAACGAAGAATGACTTACAAAACCACCAAAATTTAACCTTCTATATCTCAATAACTATCAGCACTAAAACATTTCTACCTATGCGAGGTGTAGAGCTAACTTTTCTCTACAATTCAAAAGGATTCATTAAAATCGAAACAATACGAAGAGAGATATAGAGGTTTGAAATTTAAACGATTTGCAAAACCTCCAAAATTTAATATTATCGTAAGAGTGGCTTTGTGAGTGGGAGATCTCCGGTTCGAATCCTGCATATTACTTTTTATCTGCTAATAAAAATTTTTTATAGTAAAAAAATGAACTTTCGCCCCAGTCGAAAATAGGCGATTACTTTACTTCACTTTTACTTATTTTATATTTAAGAATTGTATTCACCATACATACGGCTTTGGATGTTGCCTTAGAGCTGTCCGGAGCCCTGCACGAAATATAGGGAACAGGGAATGCACCGCCTCCAGCTTTTAGGAGAGAGAGAGAGAGTATTGGTTGAGCTCTTTCTCAGATATATATTTCACACTTTATCACCATATTGGGGGCGGCTATTATTACCAACCTGGGAATGCCGGCTACTGGCGGCTGGTGTACCCTTCCTCTTTCTAGGTCTCCGCTAACACTAAACCTACATATGTATACATGCGATCACCTTTAAAAGCTTCAACATACATATTCGCGTCTTTTGTGGGAGGTTATAGTACTACAGGTTATGGACAATCTTGAAGGAAATTTATTTTACTGTTCTACACATATCTTATTTCTAAAGTTTCTCAATTGGAAATAAATTTTTCGTGTTTTTTTCCTTTAATTTTTTAGTTTTCCTCTTTTTAGCGTTTCCGGTACTAGAAAGAATACATCAAGCCTGTACACTCACACGACTTGCTGTAACTTCTTTGCTCGAAGTTCGAACTTTAAATACTTCTTCAAACTCGTATCTCCTAAGTCGTGAGAGTATTACACACCACATTATTTCCTGTTTAGTTTGAACTATAATTTCCAAAAATTTATTACACTTGGTCTAAAAATTTTAGTCTCATTTACTAAACTTAAGATTTATTTCTGACAAAATTTGTCACAAAAGTTTCAGTTTAATTTATTACAGCGATTATTTTGTAACTTTAAACTCATTTATAATTTCTGCAGAATTATTTGGTTGTGTTTGTTGTGAAATTTATGTTTTCAGACCAGCCTTGTGTCTTAAATTAGTGTTTTATAAATAATATCAGGCAATTTGTTCTGGTTGTAGATTTGTTTTGTTCTCTGATATGAATTATTTTCGCCAAAAAAAGAGCATCAACATGGCGAACCAACATACAGGGGCTAAAAAAAAAATCATATTTCAAAGAATCGCCGATTTTTTTTTAGACTTACGAATCAAATGACAGTTTAGGGCTTATAAAAAGCTCCAAGCCTAACTTATCTACAAAATAGCCTTTTCCTTTAATGAATTAAGGTAACTTGTAAATCAGAGGGATAATGTTTAATATCGATTATTTTGTAATTAATTGAAAGCTATACCTTAGAAACTTGACATGTAAGCTTTCTATGGCTTGTGAATTACCTGCGTCAATGTGCACAGTTGTGGATGTGCGCAAATGTTTGACTTACAGACAAACTAGCCGACAAACAATATGAAGACGGCTACAATCTATGAACAAATACTCCACTTAAAGGAGCTACAACAGGACTTTTTAAGGAGGGTTAATATCCCTGGAGATTGGCGTCAGAGCTTTTTTCCCGCATACTGCCAGGTTCCGGACAGTGTTCCCTCTTTACAGATAACACTATCAATATGACAGTGAAGAGGACCCTAGGAAGAGAAAATCTATGGATCGACAGTTAAACTCGATCCCATGATTGGGGAAGTCGCAACGCCCTAACCACGCAGCTGTTTCCTTCCTTAAGGGAATAAAAGAGGAATTAGGCTTATCGTTGTTGTACTGGAAGATGAAACAGAAAGTATACCATTATGTGGTAGCGCAAAATCACTAAAATGATTTGGAAATGGTAACCAAAGCAAGCCATGTTTTGTGCATCGCCGCCATTTATTTTCATGGTAAAGAGCCATCTTTGTTCAAGGAATAGTAACCCGTTCCTTGTCGTCAATCATTAAATCACTTCCTGTTTATTGCTGATTCATGCTCGCCCATTGTATAACAATATGGACAAGTTTCAAATGGAAGTGAAATATGATCTTCTCTTGTTTGTCTTTAAAAACACAATCTTCGGAAGGAGACCCTTATACTTAAGGTAACACCGTCAATGGGAACCGCTTACGAGACCTGTGGAGGACAATTTTACTCCAATGATTTTGTCAAGTATCCTCAAAACTTGAGGTGCATAAAACAGAAAATTAACAAGATGGGAAATAAGAAAATGCAAGTGAGAAAACACACGGAATTTCCTCTTTAAAAATTACACTTTCTTGATGAAGAAAATTTTTCCATTAGTACGACACAAAAATAAACGGAAAATCTATTAAGAAAAGAAGTCTGCGAAAAAGTCCAAAATGAATGTGGAAAATGAGTCGCAAGTGAATTCACAGCCGAGAAGTTTTCTTTTTTTTTCCATCATACAGCACTTTCTATTTAATTGCTCGGAAAATTCCAAACATTTCCGGCTAGATTGAATTTAATTATAAGGCGGAACAATTTCCCACCTTAGTGAGGAAAATCGTTGCCACTTAAGGTACCATTTACTCAGCAGATTGTCGTTTCTCTGTTTGAGTGCACCAGGAGACACTGAACCTTCAAGAGGCAATCTTTCACATTTCCTCAATTTAGTTTATTTGAAATCTCTTTTAATCGTTTTAAAATATTTGGATTATGAAAAATCAATTTAATCTAAACATCGTAACCTCTTTTCGGACAGAAGCCATTCACTTCTTCAGCTAGTAACGACTTGTTAGGGAGGGATAAGAGTACACTAGATTCCCACGCGGAGATGCCGGGTTTGAATCCAACTGCTGATCTTTAGATTTGTCTTCTTTTTATTTTTTAAAGAGCTTCTTACAACTCACACTGACCGGTGATGGACACGAGAGAACACCGGAGGCCAACAGTGCACTGAAAAAAGCTCCGGATGTCAATGATCTCAGATATTGACGGGCCTTAAAACAAGAATCCAATAAAAATGACTTGATTTCATCCTAAGTTTTCAGCCGATAGGATTGAAATACTGAGAAAAGCGCTTTCCCAATATTTCCCGGGTCTGTGAAAGTATAAAGAAAATTTGTTGACCGAAGGTGTACGCTGCAATTTTTTTTTTTTTTTTTTTTTTTAGATTTTCCTGAATTTTTGGATTTACTGTTTATTTATAAATTTTTCTTGGTTCTTTAAGCATATTTTTGATGCTTACAATGTTCGCTAAAACACCGCTACTTTGAAAGTTTTTGTTGATGCCGCAATTTTTTAAATAACGTCAATTCTTTGATAAAAGTTATTGCATTTATTTATTTTTCAGCTGAGATAGATCAACACGATGTGTATTGTGCAATTCAATTTTGTTTTTTTTAACGATAAAAAGATGGCGACTTAATGTTATTTGTTATTTTATTATTTTTCTAATAAAAATTCTTCCTAAAACTATTCGAAATCGGATTATAATAGTTTATCAAAAAAGTTGAACGTTGAACGGGTATTCACAACTATGACAAATAAATTTTAATAAAACCAGATTAGCTGAGAATATAAATTCATGCACAGGAAGAGCCACCATTAAAACTGTACTAACGATTTTAACTTGGGAGGCGGAAATGAGATAATAATTCTCCAGGAATTACGTGTGATAAAAATAAATAATAATGACTATTGGGTAAGAGTTTAGAGGGTGTGAAAGGATAAAGTGGGGATGGAGCAATTGATTAAATTCACCACTAGAGCTCGCCACCAGCTCGGAAAACCCATTAAAGTGAAAAATATTTTCTGGGCCAATCCAATTTGCAGTGACCAGTCATGTTTTAGAATTTAAATGATTGTTCCACTATTTGCAATCAGTCAATGGGCTGATGTTTTTTTTTTTCTTTACTTAAGTGCGTGATTATTTTTTGCATTTTTATGGCATAACATCGCTAGACGGGACGGCAATCGATTTTTTTGTAGCATCATTGTGTTGGTTTGTTTAGTACTCTCGTTTTATAGATTCTATAGTGTATATTCTAAATTTTGGTAGGGAAGAATTGTGATCATGCCAGATGTTTTCTATTTAAACATGGAGATTTCCCAGCAAAGAAAACTTTTGGGGTCGAATAAGACCCCCCCCAAAAAAAAGGTTTGTGTTTGTGTTGGTGTTCATGTGAATAAAATATATCTATAATCTCCAAAATCGTAGGTAGAATGCAACTTGGCGTTGGGAAAGTACCATTTTACTGAATGTTATTTTCCATTTTTTTTTTCGTTTTCTCCAAAATGGTTCGATTTCTTCAAAATTAGGGCCCTGATGTAAATGTGCAACTTTTATTTAGTTGAAACTACGAGGAAAATTCACTTTCTTGGAATGGAGGAGGTTACAGCATTGAATTGTCCTCTTAGGGTCACCCATCCAGGTACGAACCACGCCCGTTGTTGCTTAACTTCAATGATCGGACGAAAAACGGTGTATTCACCATGCTATAACAGTCATTACGATTTTCCTCTAAATTTCGTAGTGTACATTAGATCGGTAAATATTATTTGAACAAAATTCCGATAATTGTTCTTTTCAAGGCAGTTCCGGGAGGAGTGGAGGGGTAGACTAATCCTCAGAATCACTTTACTGTAAGATGTAAGCATTACAAACTGTAAACTCTTTAACAAAAACTTACAGTTTAAAATGTTAAGTATAAGGGTTGATTAAACGCCAAAAGGTACACAAATCAGCAAGTACCCAACATTTCATTAATACTTCATTGATATTATTTTAAGTAATTTTACTACATTAATTTTCATTAATATTTTTTTGAATTTATTAGATGTCACAGACCCTTATGCTGGCTATTTTAATCTACAAAATATTTGTTCAAGTAGAACACCATTTAACTTAGATTGACTGTAATAAGATAAATAAGATATGCATATTTTTAGGACAGCTAATTATTCCAGTATTTTACTATAAGTAAAATTAGAGGGACTACATTAAATTACAATTGAGAAATGAATAATTATTGTTGAATAATTTACTTGATATTACCTACGCGTTATTTGTGCTCACAAATACTTCGGAAAGACGAATTCTAGACTGAAATATTATTTTAAATCCGTGATTCAAATTTAAATAGAAGCCGACTCTGCCTTTGTCTTTTTTTACTTTAACGTGCATGTACATACATACGATATATGTGACTATTCAGAATAAAGAGCATAATAAAGATAAATCAGAAGAATAATTTGGAATAAAGCTAAAATAAAGTACCTATTTAATTACGAAAATATAATGTACATTTTATCATAATTATAACAAAAAAATAAAATATTATGAATGAACAAAGGGAAGGGATTAGCTATGCGGTTAGCATATTGGATTCCCACGTGGAGGTTCCGGGTTCGAATCCAGCTGCTGACCCTTAGATTTTCTCTTTCTAAGAGCTTCTTACAGCTCACTGTCCGGGTGATGGACAGAGTTGTCTGTAACGAGAGAACACTGTCCGGAGGCCGGCAGTGCACTGAAAAAAGCTCCGGGCGCCAATAACCTTGATGTTGACGCGACTTAAATCATAAAAGAAAAAGAAAATGAATGAACTGGCCAGCATAAGGGTCTGTGACATCTAATTTTTTTTTTTTTTTTTTTTTTTTTTTTTTTTTTTTTTTTTTTGGGCGCATCGACTGCTGAGGTCATTAGCGCCCCTAATCGTTGTAAGCTTTTCTCTTCCTTTATCCACTCGAGCTGGGTCGGCACGCGTTTGCTGTGGGCTTCCACATACTGCACCTTGCATAGCAAGGTAGGGTGGAGCCCAGGTATGTTGGAGAATATATCCCACTCATCCCCTCTTATCCATCGATCCAGTCGACGAGGGGGAGAGTGGAATATATTTGTGCCTTCCCGTATCTACATCAACTTAAGATAACAAAGTAAGACCAAAAGTGTTATTATTAATATAACTAATTACTAAACCTACTCTACCATAAGGAGGCTATTTTCCTTAGAACTATGGTAATGTGCAGTACTTTTAACAAATTTTCCTGCACATTCTAAAATAAACTTAGTCTAAAAATTAACCTAGAGGGGTTGAAATACTTTTATAAAATTTCTTTCAACCCCGGACTGTGATCTATCCTAAACATTCATACAACTTTCTTGCTAATAAATACATTCAAGCTAATAAATACATTCATGCCAATAAATACATTCACGCCAATAAATACATTCACGCTAATAAATACATTCACGCTAATAAATACATTCACGCTAATAAATACATTCACGCTAATAAATACATTCACGCTAATAAATACACTCACACCACATTTCACACAAGGGGAAAGTACTCGATATTCCTTTCCCCTTTAAGAGAACTAAACTATAAACTAACCTAATTCTTAACCTAGATTTTACAATATAAATTAATATGTTTTAAATATGTAAATAGCCTCCTTATGTAAGGAGAACCCTCTTCAAGAATCGCGCGCTTGTCATGTGGCAGGCCTGCTCTTTCTCTTTGGCTACGCAGTGCCTGACACCCTTCCAGTACGTGCGACACTGTCAGCCTTTCTCGGCATCGGGGGCACCTCGGCCTTCTTTCGGCGATTAGGAGGTACCCATGTGTCACACGTGTATGTCCAATCCTTAGCCTTGTCAAAATCACAGATTCGTGCCGCGGGTAGTTCTCGACTGTAGCATTCAGAACACGTGGTTTGATTTCTTTCAGTTTTTCGTTTGTGCGGTCCCACTGCCCTTGCCATTTACTTCTCATTATAAGTTTCATATATACTTTTAGGTCAGTGGGACGCACAGGGATGACTTCATCAGTAGTTGTAGAGGCGGCGCGTCTGGCCGCCTCGTCCGCTCGTTCATTACCGGACACACCAATGTGGCCCGGGACCCAAGCGAACGTCACCCTTTGACCACGTGAACGTAATTCAGATAAATAATAAAATATTTTGGAGACCAACGGGTCCGTCGAGAACTTATCCCGGAGAGCCATGACTGCACTTAGTGAGTCAGTTAATACCAACGCTTTATTGTGATTTTTGTCCATTATTAGCTTTAGGGCCTGGCATATAGCATACAACTCGGCCGTGTACACCGATGCATAATGAGGGAGTGTCCAACTAAGGGTAACTCCCTCTGTGTACACAGCGCTACCCACACCGTTGCCCATCTTCGACCCGTCCGTAAAGACAGGTCGGGAGTCAAAGTAAAAATTCATAATTTCTAATAACTTTTGTCTATAGACAACGGGGGGAGTTTCTTCTTTTTTGTGGATTGCCAGGTCCATGCGGACATTTGCAGAGAGCGATAGCCAGGGAGGGTCAGGAGCAAAACCCCAATTCATAACCTCTCCTAACTCGATGCCCTCCGCTGCTAAAATTTCCTTTGTCCGGACCCCGAGGGGCCTCGTCCGCGTGCGTTGGTGTCGAAATTCCATTTCATGTGGGCTCTCAAATATGGCGGGGTACAAGGTATGAGTCCGTTTCCCCCATATTCCGGCTGCGTAGGCCAGGGTGAGTTGTTCTCTCCTGAGCTGGGGTGGCAACATCCCTGACTCTACGTAGAGGCTTTGCAGTGGACTGGTTCGGAAGGCGCCTGTAAATAATCTAATTCCTTCATTATAAATTCTATCTAGTAGTTTCAGGCGTGACTTGCGCGCAGAGCTATAAACCGGGGCTCCATATTCTAGTTTTGAACGGGTGAGCGTAATGAAAATACGTTTTAAAATTTCCCGCTCCATCCCCCACTTATAGCTTCCTAAAAATTTTATTATGTCGAGGGTTCTCCTTGATTTTTTGCTAGCGTAGTCAATGTGATCCTGCCAGGATAACTTAGTATCGAAAATGAGGCCCAGGAAACGAACGTTGGGTTTGTACTGAATGGGTGTGCCTTCCAAGTATAACGTTGGAGCATTATGTTCATGTCTTAAGCGACAAAAGTGTAGGCACACCGTTTTGGTTCTAGAGAACTTAAACCCGTTCCTTTTGGCCTCATCAGCCACTCTGACTATCGCCTGTTGTAGGAGTACATTAACCTCGTGTAAGTCCTGGCCTGCTAAATAAATGGCAAGGTCATCAACATACAATGATACTTTTAGGGGATCTCCTACAACTTCGGCTAAACAGTTGACCGCTATCGTGAAGAGTGTGACACTTAGAACCGATCCCTGTGGTATTCCATTTTCCAGATGGTACTGGTCTGAGAGTACTGACCCCAGACGCACTCGAAACCTTCGTGACTCCAAAAATCCGCGAAGGAATTTTGGTAATTTCCCTCTTAGACCCCATTCGTGACACTTCCGCAGAATCGCATACCTCCACGTTGTATCATAAGCCTTCTCGAGGTCAAAAAACACGGCCAGCACGTGCTCTCTACGCATAAATGCGTTTTGCACATAGACCTCTAGGTGGCTCACTTGATCCAACGTGGAACGATGTCTGCGAAATCCCGCTTGATGCTGGCTATAAAGTCCTCTAGTTTCTAATACATAGGCTAATCTATAATTGATTATAGATTCGAGGACTTTACTCAAGCAAGTGGTCAACGAAATGGGTCTGTAACTGGAGGGATCGCTAGGGTCTTTTCCTTCTTTAGGGATCGGTATGACAATTGCTTCCCGCCAACCATCAGGATATTGGCCGGTCTCCCATATGGTATTATATAACTGGAGAAGGCCTTCTTTCGCAATTGCATTCAAATTTCGAATCATAGCATATGGGATTCCGTCCACACCTGGGGCAGAATCTCTACATTTCTGTAAGGTATTTTCTAATTCATGTATGGTTAGCGGTTCATTATAAGTTTCATTGATAGCGGTTTCAAAGTCGAGTGGCTGCTGCTCCTCGTTACCTTTTCGCCGGAGGAATTCTGCCGAGTAATTTTGTGAACTGGAAACTTGTGCAAAGTAACCAGCCAAGGACTCAGCTACCTCTCGCGGCTCGGTAACGACGACATCATTGATTTTTAATATTGGTATCGACGGGGTTTTGCGTCCGCCAGAGAGAGTCTTTATTTTGCTCCACACCTCCTTCAAGGTCGTTGAAGTGGAAATCTTCGACACGTAGGAGGTGAGACTTGCCCTTTTTGATTCATTAATTATACGCCTCTCTCTGGCTCTCAGTCTTTTAAAGTTTATTAGATTTTCATCCGTCGGATACCTCTTGAATCTATTCAAGGCCTGCTTTGTAGCTGCTATGGCGCTTTTACATTCTGGGGTCCACCATGGGACGGGGGTTCGTGGGACTCTCCCGCCAACTCTCGGAATAGAACCACCAGATGCCTCCTCCAGGGCCTTGACAAACAGCTCGCTATCCAGAGTGGTATTTCCTGTAGGAGGTGGTATAGCCACTCTGGCGGCATAAGCAGGCCAATTCGCCTTGTTGATGTCGTATCTCCGTGGAATTAGAAAGTCGGATCTGGAGATGGAGCTCGATACTAGGATTGGGAAGTGGTCACTATTATATAAATGGTCTAGTGTGGTCCATTCTAGACGTACTGCTATGGTGGGAGTTGCAACACTCAGGTCAATCGCACTAAAGCCTCCCGAGTGTGCATTGAAATGTGTTGCTTCACCACTATTGAGGAGCATCAGGTTGCTATTATCTATAATCTCCTCAAGAGCTCTGCCTCGAGCATCAGTCCCAGCTGAACCCCACCAGGTGTTGTGACAGTTGAAATCTCCCATCAACAACACCGGGGCAGGGAGCTGCGAGAGCAGATTCTCCAAATCACTTCTACGCCAATAGATGTCTGGCAGATATACGCTAGCTAACGTGATCTGTAGTGGTGTAGTTAGACGCACGGCAACAGCTTGTATATTAGTTTGTAGGTTGAGCCGCCTGCTAGGGATATTATCCCGTACACAGACGACTACACCACCGTGCGCCCTCCCACCTGGGGCAGGTTGTACCTCGTGACTGTATATTTTGTACCCAGGTATGTGAATGATATGACCTGGGCGTATCTTCGTTTCCTGGAGGCACAACCCAAAAGGACGATATTCCGCCACCATTCGGCGTAGTCCTTCTTTATTACTAGTATAGCCCCGCATGTTCCATTGTATAATGGACTCAAACATCTTGATTTTTCCCAATCATAAAACCTGGCAGGATCTTTTTAATATCTATTGCATTTAAAATATTTAATAAATGTAACCTACTATTCATTATGTTATAAAATAAATTCAAAGTATGGAAATAGCTGCTAAAATACATGGATGCTGTGATTTGGTTTAACATTACAATGCATTTACTCAGTGGCACACTTATCCTTGGGTTTGCCTTTAGGCCAACCCTTTTTCCTACGTCTAGGAGGGTTGTCGGATGTATTTCCACCCTCCGATTCTGAGGCTTCAATGTCCGTCCCCAAAAGAAGCCACTGCTTCCTGGGGGAACGAACACTGGATTTTGAGGACGTTTGTCCTTCCGTTAGAGATTTTTTCCCCCTAGTCCTAGTAGGGTAGGGGGGAGACAGAACCGGCTTTACTTTCCGCCTCAGGGAGCGTTTAGGTGGACTGACCACCTTCCACTCCCCTTTAGAGGCGGTTGCATTTTTAGGCGGGTTTAACCCCACCTTTATGTCGCTCCCACTAGTAGTGGGAGCAGTTGATTGTAGCCTTGAGGCTACTGGCTCCCTGTGAGGGGAGCTTAGTTTTGATGGTGGGGTCGAGCCCACCTTCGGAACTACTCCCCTTAAAATAGGGGAGGTGGTTAATGGTGGGATTTCACCCACTTTTACAATTGTCCCCTTTAAGGCAGGGGAGGGGCCTTTTATTAAGTGCCCTTGAATTTGGGCGGAGCTTGTTAAGTGTGCCACTGGTATGGGTGCCCTCAATTTTTCTGCAAAAGTTATTGCACTCGAAGCGTACGCAGCACTTTCTACTATTGCCCTAGCCTCATGGTAGGGCAACTGCTGCAATGTCTTAACTTTTTGAATTTCCTTTTCTTTTACTAATGTAGGACACCCAGAGGATCTGGCAGAGTGCTCCCCGCCACAGTTTACACAGGTTATTGGAGGTGTGCATTCACCATCATGCGTTGGCTTTCCACATGTGCACACCGCTTCTAGAGCCTTGCAACGCGTTGAGGTGTGCCCGAATCTTTGACACTTATAACATCTCATTGGAGATGGTATGTACGGGCGCACCTTTAGTTTATAAAACGCTGCATCTATTGCCTGTGGCGGTTTCGGTCGATTGAAGGTGAGTACAAGAGAAGCGGTGTCCACTAAGGACCCATCTTGCCTTCTCTTAATCCTCCTCACCTCTACTACTCCTTGATCTGCCAAACCCTCTTTTATATCTTCAACCGTGCTATTTAAGAAATCCCTACAAGTAATTACCCCCTGCGAACTATTTAGTCGCTTATGGGGACCAGCCTCAAGTTCAGCATCCATGTATTTTTGCAAATTTAAGATTGCTGCTGCTTGCATACGGTTCTCCGCTTCTATACAAATAGAACCATCGTTGAGTTTTTTAACACTTTTGGTCTTGCCAACTATGCTCTTAATAAATTTATGCAATTTAAAGGAACACTCGTTTAAGAATGTACCCTCCTTCTTTTTAACTACAAAGAATCTTCCCCAGTTGTCCTCTTCAAAATCTATAAATTTATTACTTACCTGACTCTTGTTGCCGCCCTTGGCTTTCTTCCTTGGCGGGGAAGAAGGGCCGAATGGTTGCAAGGTAAACTGCAAACCCGATTCCGTTTTTCCTGTCGAAATGTCCATGTCCTCGCCTTGTCGTTGCCTTGTTGTACCGGTCGTTATTGGGAGATTATGAGGATGGGAGATGGGGAAGGTATGATTAGGAAGTGGCTGGTTTGGAGCTGAGAGAGGTATAGGGAGAAGATTATTTGGAAGAGGTAAGGGATTGGGGATTTGGGTAGGGAGAATAGGTGGGCTAGGCCCTAATGGGTTGATTTGATTATCCATGCTAATCAAATGGGATTCATCGGGGCACGTGGTCCCGCCTCCACGGACGCTCAGATGGATCCGGTTACTTTCCGGATAGACCATCACACCCCGACATAGACCGGTGCCACGGAAGACAACGTTCCGGTACCAGGTACCGACCCGTGCCCCCGTGACCCCCTTCCTACCCCTAGGAACCTGTCTGAGACAGGGTTCCCTAGCCGATTTCCTGAAGTAGGGGTATCCTCCAGGTGGAGCTCTCGGGTGAAGCCGAGGCCAAAGACATGTGTTGGGATAAGAAGCCCGCAGGTCAACGTCTCCCTCAATGCCCAGGATCCTCTTTTCCACCCTAGCCCCAAAGCCTCGCCACGGCACGCGAGGGAGAGATATTTATACTCTGACTCTCGACGAGTGCGTGTCCTTGTTCGTGCAGTGTGTGTAGTCGTCTGTATAGTGTGAATGTTAAGGTGTGAGTGAGTGTGTGTGGTGGGGAGCTCGGGTTTACCTGTAGGTTCGCTAAACCCAAGTAGCTGCACACAGCAACTACCTCTGCAGGTCCTAAGTGTAGTGTGTGAGTGTTAAGGGGTGTCAGTGTGAGTGTTGAAGTATTGTTAGACTGGGATACCCGCAGGGACGCCAAGCTCCCTGAAGAAGTGGCTAGTCCACTTCCCCCTACGGGGTGTGACATCTAATAAATTCAAAAAAAATATTAATGAAAATTAATGTAGTAAAATTACTTAAAATAATATCAATGAAGTATTAATGAAATGTTGGGTACTTGCTGATTTGTGTACCTTTTGGCGTTTAATCAACCCTTATACTTAACATTTTAAACTGTAAGTTTTTGTTAAAGAGATTTTTGTACCTTTTGGATAGATTTTCTTATTTGTATGTTTTGCAAAGTTACATATCTGCTTTTCAGATTTTATTAAAATTGGGAATAATAAATTTAATTTTATCATTATAACCTGAAAAGGTGTTAAGTCGGAGTTACTACCACTGGACAGATCTTTTTAAAGAATGATTATAGTTGCGGTCCCCAAACCATCCTCAATAACAATTTTTTTGAGAAAGCGTTTTGAATAAAATAGGAAGGTAATTTGTACGTAAATAGCAAAATTAAACTGCGATTACAGTACTTCTCCCTAAAAGGCAAAGAGGCAAAGATTTTGAATCGAACTACAATTCATTGATGAAAATCGGTTCACTCATTGAAAATTTTAACGATTGCAATACTTCCTCTTAGTAGGTGTAAGAGCATGATGGCACTTCACAGCCACGTAGAGGAGCTTTAACCACTTCTTCTTACTAAATTTTATCAAAATCGGACTAACCGTTATAGAAATATTGGTAATAATAGTTTTAGAAAGGGCCTTACTTGGGTGGGGCAAACTCCCCTCCTTATGAGGCACAGCGTCGAGACTTTTAAAGTGCAAATCTGTACAAAATTTCGATTCGAATGACACTTTATTCATGACAATCGGTTTACTTTTCGATAATTTGAAACGATTGCTATACTTCCCCTTAACAAGTGTAAGAGCAGATCGTCGCTTTAATGTTACGTAGGGGAGCCCTAACCCTGTCATCCTACCAAATTTTATCAAAATCGGGCTAAGATTTACAGAGTAATTAATGATAATAATTTTGGAGGGGGCCTTACATAAAAGGGGCTAACTCCTCTCCCATTCCATGTACAGCGTCGCGACCCCCAAAAGGCACATCTACATAAAATTCCAAATCGAATGACATCTCATTCATGAAAATCGGTTCACGCGTTTAGGCGCTACGTTGTTTACAAAAAAGGTAACAACAACAACAACAAGAAGAAGAACAAGAAGAACAAGAACAAGAACATTTTTTGAAAATGCCGTTTTTGCTCATTTTGAGCATCTTTTTTCTCAATATCTATCAAATCTAGGTTGTTGCAAAAAAATTACAGTTATAAAGGAGGATTTGCCCTATATTTTAAAGAAAATTTGGGAATTTTATCTTTTATAGAAAAAGAGAAAAAAATTGTCAAAGTTGGGTGTTTTTCAACGTTACGCTTTTTCGTGCAGTTTTTGATGATCAACCCTTATACAACTGTCCTACTGGACAGTTTTAATATAAAATAGAAATCTATTAAAATTACTGAGTTTGACAAAATGTTGGAACCAGAAATTTGGGAATTCCAGTTACGGAGAGATTTGCGTTCACACGAAATTTTTGTTTTGTTTTCAGTTGACTTCATAATGTAATTCCGGTGTTAACACAATTTGAAAAAAACTGAAATCTATTGCAAAAATACTTTTCACTAGAGAAAAAAGAAAAAGTAAAAAATTTAAGCAATCTTTTTCCAAAAAAAAAAAACAATTATTTATGAAAACCCTGAATGGGAAGATGAGTAGGGAGACGCATTTTACATCCCAGCATTCAGCCTCCGTCGACTCCAATCTCAACATTCCAACAATCCTTTAGAATTCCCCACAAGTATTGTTGTATTCGTTCCATTGTTATACTACCGAAATTATTAGACATATATTACGGTTGCTAATTTAGTAGAGGATATATGGGTTCTTTGTTCTGCAAGTTTGTGTATGCGCTAGTGTATTTGTGCAGTTTGTTTGTATGTAGCAAGTTTTTGGCTAGAACATGCAAAACAGATAGACAGATATAAATGACGTATATCTTGGCCAAACAATCGTGCGAACAACAAAAACAAAATGCCATTTATATGTTTGCAAGCTCGTCTGTCTGTCTGTCCGTATAGCGTTTTATTTATTTGTTTCTTTTTGGTTGAAATAAAGCAAATATATTTAAATATGTATTCTGTGGCGGATTTGAAAGCGTTTTTTAATCTTTCCTTTTTGTTTAATTTAAAGCACTTCAGCTAATTGGCGCCTGTAGCCATTTTAGAGCATTGCCGGCCTCTGGCCAGTGTTCTCTCGCCACAAAATAATTTTTTTTTATTTTTTGTACAAAAAAATGGATTACGTGACATCACGTACCCACTTGAGTTTAGCTTTAGGTTCAAAATGTACATTCTGTGTGCACACACATACAATGTGTGGATTCAATAGAATGAAAAAATAACTGCCAATTTCAGCATATTTTGTATGTTTTTATTATGCCAAGCTTTCGACTTGGGGACTAGGTCATCTTCAGGGCTGTAGAATGTTTATTTACATTGTGGTAACAATATAAATGATATACATATCAAATACAGAAAACAGTCTAAATTTCAAAACTGATACGAAAAATTTAAACAATATATACGCCAGCTTATAACAAAAATACTTGACAATTCGCAACACTGACTTCCTCACAACCGATAACAACATACTGCTGATCACATCTCAGTCCCATGAGCAGACAAGACAGAAGACACACCCAGGGCCGGATTTTCCTATTGACTAACTAGGCTTCAGCCTAGGGCCTCAAGATCAAGAGGGGCCTACGAGGGTCGTTTGAAAAGTCCGTGCAAAGTCAGAGAGATAGCATTACTGGCGCGTATCGAGGTTATGTTTAGTTAGTAGCATCTCTTGGAAGAACACACACCAAGTTTCAGCCAGATCGGTCTATTTCTTTGTGTTTGGCATTCGTTTGAATCGAGGAAGTCGAGTGATTTTCAAAAAGTGGACGAAAAAGAATATCGTGTGTTGATTAAACACTACTTTATGAAAGACAAAACGCCTCAGGAGACTAAAGAGAAGCTTGATAAACATTATGGTGACTCTGGACCTTCGATTAGAACAGTTTATAAGTGGTTTCAAAATTTTCGGAGTGGCCATATGGGCACAAGTGACGCTGAACGTTCTGGACGCCCTGTTGAGGTTACTACTCCAGAAATCATTGATAAAATCCATGATATGGTGATGGATGACAGAAGAGTGAAGGTGCGTGAGATTGCTAGTGCTGTGGGCATCTCGAATGAACGGGTACATAATATTTTGCATCAACATTTGAACATGGCAAAGCTATCCGCAAGATGGGTGCCGCGATTGCTCACGCTTGACCAAAAACGAAATCGTGTGAAGTGTTGCAAGGACGGTTTGCAGCTGTTCCAGAAGAATCCGCAGGACTTTAAGCGTCGTTTCGTCACTGTGGATGAAACATGGATACATCATTACACTCCTGAGACCAAAGAACAATCTAAACAATGGGTTACCAAGGGGGGAATCTGCGCCAAAAAAAGGCGAAGACCGTTCCTTCGGCCGGAAAGATTATGGCGACTGTCTTTTGGGATTCGCAAGGGATAATCCTCATCGACTATCTGGAAAAGGGTAAAACTATTACAGGTGCATATTATTCATCGTTATTGGACCGTTTGAAAACCGAGCTGCAAGAAAAACGCCCACGATTGGCCGACAAAAAAGTCCTTTTCCATCACGACAACGCACCAGCTCACACCTCAGCAGTTGTGGTCGCAAAATTAATGGAAATAGGGTTCCAACTCGTTTCACATCCCCACTATTCTCCAGACTTGGCTCCCTCGGACTACTATTTGTTCCCCAATATGAAGAAATGGCTGGCGGGAAAAAGATTTTATTCAAACGAGGAGGTGATTGCAGAAACGAATGGCTATTTTTCAGACTTGGACAAATCCTATTATTCGGAAGGGATCAACAAACTAGAGCAGCGTTGGACGAAGTGTATAAGCCTAAAAGGAGACTATGTTGAAAAATAAAAAAGGTTTACCCCAAAATATTAAGTAGTTTTTATTTTTGCACGGACTTTTCAAACGACCCTCGTACATTCACATTGTTAGCAACATTAAAATAACACCATTCTAAAAACATAACATATTATTATATTAACATTTAACATATTGATATATATCACAGTAGTGATGTATTTTATTATCTCTCATGTAATTTACAAAATTTAAAAATGGGAGGTGAAAGGGCCTCATAAGTGGAATAGCCTAGGGCCTCTTTTCATCTAAAGCCGGCCCTGGACACACCAACCCTTTAAGGTAATGTGTAAAACAGTACATTGTCGATTAGGTAAATAATTTTGTAAATTACGTTACATTTACACATATTCATTTTAATATAATTATTGTTACCACATCTGTAAATAGCTCCACAGCCCTGAAGATAAACTTGTTCCTAGGACGAAAAATTAATATCATGACTGAAATTGGCATTTATTTTTTTCATCCTATTGAAACAATGAATCAGTCTCCAAAAATAATGAACAGTAACTCTATGCAGGACCGGATTTAGATAAAAAAAGGCCCTAGGCTATTCCACTTATGAGGCCCTTTCACCTCCCATTTTTAAGTTTGTAAATTACATGAGAGATAATAAAATACTTCATTACTGTGATATATATCAATATGTTAAGTGTTAAAATATAATATGTTATGTTTTTAGAATAGTGTAATTTTAATTTTGCTAACAATTTGAATGTAGGCCCTTCTTGATCTTGAGGCCCTAGGCTGAAGCCTAGTTAGCCTATAGGAAAATCCGGCCCTTAAGTATTTATTTTTACAGGATATGACAATAATCAATAACAATTTATTAAAAAAAAAAAGAGTTCATAATGCGTACCAAGTATCATTAGAAATAGATTAAGTTCACACGATGTCTAATGGTAGCGAGTTACGTATTATAAGAAAATTATAATTACAGTGAATAGCGCAGAAGGACTGTGTAATTAATGTACATCATTCTTTCGGCCATTTTCTTAAAAAGAAAGTCAAATACGAAATTTAATTATGAACAGACTACTGTTGGCAGCACTTCCTTAATTAGATTGAACTCATAATTCCGAGGAATATGGAAATTAGTACAAATGTAGCCCCACCCACATACAGTGGCTATAATTAATGAATATTTTCCACAGCTGCTGGTGATAATAATTCTAAAAATTTATATTGGTGGAAATTTTAAGTCCTGTAATTGGTGAGGTTAAAATGGTTAGCGAATATTAAAAACTATAAATTAAGTCTGCGCATGCGCTGTCTGTACCAATGAAAATGGAACTCAAATACACTCTACCCAATTAAACTGATTAAGAAAACCTATTGTGAAACTAGCCTTACAGTCATCTGGAGTGCAGAATAGAGCGCACTTTGTGCTTAACGTCTGAAGGTGAGCTTAACAAACTGGTAAGAGCGAGTGACAGACCCACAAGAAGGGTTTAAGCCTGGAAAAGAAAATAGTGAGGGAGTTAATACTGACTGGTGCTGCTGCGCAGCGGCGGTAATTAAATTACTAGTCTCGAAACTGTCGCAATTTTATAGTCTCTATCACTATTTGTAGAACCAAATCGCCAAATTACCTCAAAAGCAAACCACAATTTTCCATTCAAACTGGAATTAATAAACGTTAACTTTTAAAATGAACAAATACATAGATAAACTTAGGTTTACCGCAATTAACGGTTTCTCAAGTTTCTTCGTACTTGAAATTAGCAGCGATCGAAACGTGAGTCGCAGTCAGTTTTAAGTTGAGTAGTTAAGCTGTCCACTTAGTATTTCAAATATCGCTAATATTAAAGCAAAAAATCTGAAACCTCCACTTGCACGAATTTTTGACGTGAATACATCTTTAAATATGCTATCATATGGAGGCAATCCAAAAAACCTAATGATAACAAAATCGGGGGATACAGTTTGGCATTATAGTTTCGAATCTATCGTCTACATCCAAAATTAAATTAGACCACTGGATAGCTAAAGGATCAAAGAATTCATTACGACTGTGACGCATCGCGCGCGGTGGAGGGGGAAGCGCCGCCATTTTGAGATAATTTAGCTGCGTATCGAGATTTGCAATTAGTATAACTTTTGACTCGGAGAAGCCATGATGTTCGTTTAAATTTTAATCGTCAGCTGTCGTCACAATCTATCGATTGTATATAAAACATTAGTGTAAAATAGTGACAGTGAATATAATAAGGTGTTAGAATAAAAAAATATTATCAAAAATATATAATGTCGGCCTATACGCGTCGAAAAGCCAAATCCAAATACAGAGATCGTACACGGTTGGAAAGGGCTTCTCAAGAACAATCGAATGGTAATGATAAAACACCATATGACCGGAGTCAAGCTGTACCTAGGAACATAAAAGAATGAATGCGGCCGAGCGGATGAACGGTGTCCAGTACATCTGTAGCTGGGGCGGTTGAAATTATACAAGTGGATGATGAAATCGCTTCTACAATAGACAACGGACTGTATAGGCATAGATTGTGTTCAATCGTCTATTATGAAGACACATTTGGCAGCAGCTAGTGCACGTTTCACTAAGACGTTTGTCAACAACCCATTCGGAAATAAGTGTGATGTGTGTGATCGTCTATTGTTTCTGCGCTCATTGAAGCTAACAAAAGAAAAACACTTACCGCAGCTTAATAATATATTATTATTATTATTATTATATTATTATAAAAAATATAACCCTTTACGTAAACGTATTCACGAACAACACACGGCCGTGTCCATGACACAGCCACAGTTTATTGTTACCTTCCAAAGGTCTAGTTCACAAATTTACAATTCTGTAGATTTAATTCTCATTCGTTAACCCAGCATTGCCAATGCCCGAACTTGGTCAATTATTGCCAATGTCATTTTGACTCCATTATTTATTTTTATCTTTTTCATATTGATTTCAATTTTAATAATAAAATTTGCAATTAAAGGATGAGAAAGAATAGGAATTAAGAACGAAAAACCCAACATTTTGGCGCTGTCCACAAATTGGCTTCAACATTTCTCGCAGTAGGAATTAACTTCAGCATAGAATTGCAGTATTTTCTAGAACCCTGATTGGCTGCCTTCTTATCAGGGACTTTTTCATTTTTTAAAAATTACATTCACTATTTTTTTTCAATTGCTGTGCGCTGTTGACACGGATCGGAAATTACCCCCAATTCGCTGCAAGTTTTTGCTGCAATTCGAAAACAGAAAATCAATTCTAGAAAGAGGCTTTTTTTTGTGCCTTGATACTTTCTATGAAAATTATGTAAATTTATCAAATAAGCATTTAGGCAATAATCTGGAGTCAAGTTAATAACAGAAAATCTACTTATATTACCAATCAGTAGTCGAAATGACTCCGATATATTTACGTGTAATGCCAATCTGGAGTAAAAATGACTCCTATGATTCAAGTAAACTAATCTGCAAAAAGAATTCCATGGACTTCAGCTCGTGACTATCAAATGGTGAGAGAGTGGGGATAGCATATCTAAGAGCATTTTAAGATAGCTATGAGATGTGGGGAAACAGAGACCATTCCTATTTTTTTTTTGGAGTCAAATTTTCTTCGGATTGGCAATGCAGTGATAATAATTAGCAGTAATAAACCGCAGTCGTTTCTGAAGTTTTGTTTTGGGGTTTACCAATCCGTTTTTAAGGATTTATTTGAATAGCAAAACGTTTTTGTCTCTAGTTGGGACTCGAGCAATCCTTAAAGCTTTATTGGTTGCAGAAAGCTTATTCCTGCATAAGCAGAGATCCACTCCAGCCGTTTGGTTTCATGACTGATTAAAGTATCCCCCTGGAGAACTGAAATTGACGGAACTGATACATTTGAATATCTAGAGGTCTTCCATTAATATGTATCCCTTTAGAAAGTAGAGGGATGAGCAAGAGGAATTCTACAGGAAGTTCCTGTTTGGAGAAGGTTGGGATTGGAATGTAACTACTCTACTGTGTGACAGGGTGATAGAGTGTTCTGGAAATGGGGCTGTTGTGGGGTTAGGAGGGTAAAGTTTTTGGAAAGTAGGAGGTGCTGAAGATGGTGCCAAGGGGATTGATGGACGAGAGAGAGAGGGAGTAAAGGGACAATTTAATGAGGAAGCGGAAGGTCCAATTCCTTCCCTCACCCCTACATCCGGCCAAGGACGACCTCTACTTGCTCATTTTGTGACGACCTCAAGCGTAACTATGGAATGAGTAGAGTTTGGCTGACTTGAGGCTGTTATAAGGGGTGACACAAGATGGAAAGACACATTCAAGTGTCTTGCCTTCAATCGTGTTCCTTAAGCTGGCCCGCTCCACCACTAGAGAGGCTCTATCTGAGGGCGGGTAGCATCTTGGCCTGGCCGCCGCGGCAATGAGGTGGATCTTCTCTCAGCCGCCCTTAACTGGAAATGTTGGAATTCCTTGCCCATTAAACTGCACAACGTTTTGCACAGACCGCTGCCTTTATAATCACTAGATGTGCCGCCTCCATTAGACACATAATTGAATTGAAATTTAACTTTGTGTATATACATCCAAGAAACTATATATAACAGAACAATCCCCATTACAGTAAACAATCTCTAAGTACCATCGTTTAAGACGATACTAAATCTAAATTACAGCATCCATTCCAGCTTCAACATGCAATTTATGATTAAACAAAGGAATATATTTTCGGGGGCTTTTAAATGGGGGAACACTCTTACTGCGTTTATTGCAGTTTGATAGCAGAGCGGCGTGGGAAGAAAGCAGCAAAAGTAAGAAGTTTTTTTGGCAATGAGTTCGATTCCCGGTCTATTTTATTTAATGGTTAATATGAGAAATTGACAGTAAAGTATGTTAGGCGGTTATAGGCTAGACCCGCAATGCTAAGATGGATTGTTGGTTTAGTGGGTTCGATTCCCGGTCTAGAGGCCATGGATTTTATTTAATGGTTAATATGAGAAATTTACAGTAAAGTATTTTAGGCGGTAATAGGCTAGACCCGCAATGCTAAGATGTATTGTTGGTTTAGTGGGTTCGATTCCCCGGTCTAGAGGCCTTGGATTTTATTTAATGGTTAATATGAGAAATTTACAGTAAAGTATGTTAGGCGGTTATAGGCTAGACCCGCAATGCTAAGATGTATTGTTGGTTTAGTGGGTTCGATTCCCAGTCTAGAGGCCATGGATTTTATTTAATGGTTAATATGAGAAATTTACAGTAAAGTATTTTAGGCGGTAATAGGCTAGACCCGCAATGCTAAGATGTATTGTTGGTTTAGTGGGTTCGATTCCCCGGTCTAGAGGCCTTGGATTTTATTTAATGGTTAATATGAGAAATTTACAGTAAAGTATGTTAGGCGGTTATAGGCTAGACCCGCAATGCTAAGATGTATTGTTGGTTTAGTGGGTTCGATTCCCAGTCTAGAGGCCATGGATTTTATTTAATGGTTAATATGAGAAATTTACAGTAAAGTATTTTAGGCGGTAATAGGCTAGACCCGCAATGCTAAGATGTATTGTTGGTTTAGTGGGTTCGATTCCCCGGTCTAGAGGCCTTTGATTTTATTTAATGGTTAATATGAGAAATTTACAGTAAAGTATTTTAGGCGGTAATAGGCTAGACCCGCAATGCTAAGATGTATTGTTGGTTTAGTGGGTTCGATTCCCCGGTCTAGAGGCCTTGGATTTTATTTAATGGTTAATATGAGAAATTTACAGTAAAGTATGTTAGGCGGTTATAGGCTAGACCCGCAATGCTAAGATGTATTGTTGGTTTAGTGGGTTCGATTCCCCGGTCTAGAGGCCTTGGATTTTATTTAATGGTTAATATGAGAAATTTACAGTAAAGTATTTTAGGCGGTAATAGGCTAGACCCGCAATGCTAAGATGTATTGTTGGTTTAGTGGGTTCGATTCCCCGGTCTAGAGGCCTTGGATTTTATTTAATGGTTAATATGAGAAATTTACAGTAAAGTATGTTAGGCGGTTATAGGCTAGACCCGCAATGCTAAGATGTATTGTTGGTTTAGTGGGTTCGATTCCCCGGTCTAGAGGCCTTTGATTTTATTTAATGGTTAATATGAGAAATTTACAGTAAAGTATGTTTGCTTGTCGCCTCCGGCCACAGTTAAGATGTTTGAAAGTACAGAGCTTTTTTTTAAAAAAAAATATTTAGCAGATAAATGTAGATTACAACAGCTCAGAGTGTAATACATAAAGAGAATTTTCTCTCAAGAAATTGATCTAGGATTCTTCTTTCGTCTTCCTGTGATGTTGCTCCTCCTCGATGTCTTCCTCCTTAGGGCTGCTTCCTGCTGTTCGGGGCGAATGATAAAAAAAAAAGTTTTTACTTTCAAACATCAGAACTGGCGCTCGCCAAAATGGGACTCGAAAAGATTAAAAAAAAATTAATTTTACGTGGTCATTCGCCCCGAACAGCAGAAACTGTTGTAATCTACGTTTTTCTGCTAAATAATTTTTTTTAAAAAAAAGCTCTTTGTACTTTTAAACATCAGAACTCACGACAACTAATCAACTAGTCCGCCCGCAAAGTAGGCAGTACTTTGCTTACACTTAATGAACTTAGAAGAAGAAACTCTGTAAGCTAGAACTTCGAGCACTAAGTCGCGTGAGTGTCCACATCAGACCACTTTGCTTGATCCTCCTACTTTAGGTCATGGTGGAGGCTCTCTCTTCTTCTGCAGGTCCACTAAGAGAGTAAAAACCACTTCTCTTTATAGGCCGTCATATTTTTAAACAACTTGAAAACTCAACTTTTATAAGAAAGTTTAAGTCTTGAAGGAAGTTCCTTTTTGGTACTTAATTCTGATGACATCTTCTTTCGTTGGCCACCATCCTCTGTCTTGGTGCTTGATCTCTCCATCAGGGAGGCTTAAAAGATTTCCCTCATCGCTTGGCAAAGTTAAAATTTTGTTGTTAAAGTAGCCGAGTGAACTCTTAATCATGAAATGTTATTCATTTCTTCTTTGCAGTTCTTCCTCCATCATTCTTTTCTCTTCGATCTGGTGGTGACACTCACACGACTTCCTCTTATGGCATCGTACATCCGGTATTTGCATCATTACCTTAAAGCGGAATAATTTACATTTAATCTTAGAATAGCCCAGTAACCAGGGGATTACCCGTTCCTTCAGGATTGTCAAGTAGATACCACCACAGTCCACAGAGGAATGAAGAGGAAATCTTAGACATGGAGAGAGTGTGGAAATCATGACAAGGAAATCATGAGAGAAGGGATTAACTGAGCGGGAAAATGCTCTGGACTGCTTCACGGAGATCTTGGGTTCGAATCCGCTTGCTCTGCTTTCTCCCTGTGCGTTGAAGGAAATGTTTTTAAAAAGAAAACATCAGCTCAGGGCGGCTCCGGCTGACAATGACCACTCATGATGACGAGTATTAAATTGTAAAAAAATAAAAAACCGTTCAGTAAATTGAAGCTTAAGCTGGCAATTAACTGACAGAAGCAACAATTTTTTTTATAAAAATCAAATAGTCAAATTTCGACCTAATTAATATTGCCGACTAAATATATCTTGACAGGGTTGAAGACACAACATCTCCCAGCTGGGGAAAAGCAGCCCAAGCCAAGAGTCGGCCCGTTGTCATAACAATAAGGGGAAGTGGCCATTACAGCGGCTGGCGTCTCACCTGGAGCCCTTAATTTAAATGTACTGTTGATATGGGCCCACCTTACTGGGCTACACCCTGTGGACCCTGTAATGACCTATCTAGAGCTTTCCTTCTACTTGAATTTATCCCGCCTTCTAATATATTACAGGAACAGCCCTTGCTCAATTTGTATTGTTTACACTTTCTTACCTTGCCAATTTATTCTATTTACATTTTACAATCTTTTGGTTCAAACTGTAAACACAGAGTTGAGCACTTGTACTTTCTTTAAAAAGAAAAACAGGAAATATAAATGGAAAATGGAAAACTGTCAGCTTGAAGAGAACCAATCAACTTAAATGGACGCAAAAAAAAAATACTAAGGAAGAACATGTTGTGACGTAAAAAGCTGATGATGTCAGCAACGCCATATTGAAGTTAGAATACGGGGGGGTCGCTAAATTTACAACTTACCATATAAGAGAATGCACCTGTATCGAACATTTATCTCGAGATATATAAAAAGAAATTTTGTTTTAATGAAAATTTAGAATATTGCAAGAAAGACGATATAAATTAGATGCTGGGATGCTGGCCAATCAACAGTTTAAAGACACCCCAATTGTTCAGAAACTCTTTTACTAATGATGATCTGAGAAGATGGTTATATTTCCGGAAATGGGAAGCTGGATAGAGTATTAGCCACTTCTCATCACGATCTTCAGTTAGAGCAACTGTTCATTGTGCACGTCTACTGTTTCATTTTCTTCATCCCTGCAGCATCACAGCAGCAGAACCCCTTGCAGTTACTTATTACAGTACTCAATAAAGTGGACAAAAGTAAATTGACTCAGAAACCCCCTAAACACATGTATTGGGGCTAGACCCACAAAAAAGGATGGGACATTGTAACAGCATAAAGGTTACAAGATAAAATTGTGACTACGTGAACACTGCAGTAGAAGTATTCACAGCAGTCTATTAACTAGGTTGTCTAATCATCTGTTCCAGGACTACGGTAAACACAAGGGAACCTATCGCTTGGACTACGGTAAACACGATATAACATGTTGCCGTCTAATCGTCTGTACTAGGACTAGAGTAAGCACAAGCGGACCTATCTAGTCTTCAAGTCGACTACTTTACTCTCTAGTTCAGTGATTCTCAACCTTCTTTTTTGTCGCGGCGGCACACTTTTAACAATTTCAAAATTTGGGGCGATACACTAACAATAAGATAAGTTTAAAACTATTTTACTTATCCCATAATACACTGTGTAAAATGGTTTGTTTATTTTCAATATAAAATAAAATAATATTTAGGGGAGAGGGGCGCACCTTTGAACAGTTTTAATTTCTCGCCAAATATATAAAACATTTATGATTGGTAATTTTCTCCATATGTTGTGGTAGACCTGTTGTATAATTGACAGAGTTTTTCTTCATTTCCATTGTTTGTAAAGTCCAGAATTAAGGAATGTTATATTTTTGTAAGGTGGAAGTAAATTCTTTTGTTGCAGCTTTGGGAAGTGTATTGTGAAGATTGTAGTGGACAAGGTGTAAGTATTGTTAGTCACCATACTGACATTAGGAATTCGTATTTTTATATCTAGTATTTACAAAAGTCTTTTTGCTTGCAAAAAGTGTTGGTAATTATATTTTCTTTTATGGAAGGAGAGGGGGCACCAAATTTCAACATCACCAGTTAAAATGTGCCGCCCTACCGACCTTTGCAAGTTTGGGACTTTTTTTTTTTGTTTAATCGCAGAGAAGGGGAAAGTGGTCCGAACCTACATTAAGAAGCGCCGAATATTTTGTTCAAACTTCTTAAACCCATCATCACTTCGGGTACAACATCCCCGAACTGAGTGATTCTTGATTTTTTGAACCAGATTTCAGTGGTTTAAATGAGAAAGTAATTGTAGTAGAGAGAGAAATAACTGATAGAAGGTAGATTCAGAGTAAAGCAATATCATTTCTTTCTATTTTATATTGTGTTCAAAGGGTACACCAACCAGTGGGGCAGATATTAACATTTGACACAACATTTTTAAATTAAGAAAATCTAGACATGTAAGTATATAAAGTACCAACTGTTTATTGATATAGATCTGTTAAGAAGACTTGAAAGTTGTAGAAAACAAAATAAAAAGGTTCAATAATACGATTCTGTGCGCACTCTGTAACAGAAAATGTAAATTCTGTTCAAATGTGTCCCCCTCTCCACTACTACAAAAACAACAGTATATGTTTATTAAGAGGATTAATTACAAGTTAATAATAAGAATACTTTTAATGAGAAATTTGAGCTTGATGTTTTTTTGATAATTACAGTTTATATTTGGTCGTATAAATGGTGATGCTACTCTCATATCGTCTTCTACATTTTTATATATAATTTTTAATGTATGCATTTCTAAAATTTGGCGGCACACTTCAAAACTTTCACGGCCCAGTCGTGGAGAATCACAGCTCCAGTTACATAATCAAAGAAATACGATTAAGCAAACAAAGTTTAATTTCGCTCAAAGAGACAAAGCCAATTAAACTAACTTCAATATCCGCTCCTCTCTTGCTCACACTACGTAACGCGATAAAAAATAACAAATAAATAAATTAAATGAATGGTTATTTATTAGATCGGTAAACGGAAGTGATGGCAGGAGGGACTCTGTAGTATAGTTAATGATTCAATACAATCTGAGTCCCGTATATTTCCTCTATTATTGTGGATTTAGAGAAATTGGCCATGCTCCAATCACTTTGCAATACCGTGGTCCATTATGGTCTTCTATTTAATTTACTCACGCCCACTATTTTTTCCTGTTTTTTGTGCGCACGTGTGTGTGTGTGTGTGGGTATTATTGAAGAGAATAAATGATCTGTAATTTATTTTGTGACGGATGTTAGCGTCCATTAAATTAAGTTCCCTTGTTTTGTAAATTTCATTCATTAATTTGTTTTTATGCAATTTTTGAGTTTTAAATTGCCTGATTTTCAATGACTTGAAAGATCATGGTGTTATTGACGAGCTACATCACTTGATGTGTGCCGTCTTCAGTGGCTTTGTTAGGTTATCTAAGCGATGGAGGTTAGAGGCTAGTGTCTGGTAATGACGTCATGATTTGGCGTTGTTCTTGAATGGTTTTTAACATTGAAGACATGAAAAATTCTTGTCCACGATGTAAGGACAAAATGAATGAACTCTCTGGCTTCTGAAAGCTAGAGCCATTGTATTCTACAAATTACTGACAATCAGAATTCTAAATAAGCAAGTTAGTACGTAAACTAACTTCGTTGTACTGATCAAGATTTTGTACAAAAGAGAACTGAGGAGCAAAGAAGTGGAGGAGACGAATAGTCAAGAGAGATATCTTTTTCTAAAGGAAACCACTTCTTTAGCTGCCGGAGAACCAGCTACAACAGTCTTGAGTGGGCTAGAAGGAACCGGAAACTAGTTCTTAACCAGTTAAGCGTGTTTGATGTGAATACACGTCAAACCAAATCTCTATTACGGTGCGTTCGACGTGTACTATACTCGAGGTGAAAAATATAAAATTGCCATTAACTATAAAAACTCGAAATTTTAATAAAATGCAATAAGAATATTATTTGGTGGGATGTTTCCTTTATCTTACCCAATAGAACTGCGGTGGGAGTCAGCCAAATGATAAGTGTTTGGTACATGTTTGGTCTCCGCATTAGAGATTGGGGAATTACGCATACAGATAGAAGTTCTCAACCCTTGTGCAATGCGCGTTTTTACCTTAGATAAAAATTCAGACCTCACAGTACGAGCATGAATTCATTTTGCACAGAATTCAAATAGCTCTTTTCTTGTGCAAAGCTCTTGGCGTCCCTAGTTAACTGGAGCAATGCATACTTGAAGAAGCGGTGCATAGATTTTTGAATGAACACAGAATGCTCTCTGGTAATCTCAAGACCCCAAAGAGATTGCAGAAAAAGTCGCATGCAGTACTACTATTACAACGTTGTTAACTTTTGGTTGTTTTGCCCTGCGTCAGACGTCATTGTCTGGTTTTAATTCCGTACACTGTGGAGGTGGGGTTTTTAAAACTAAATTCCACGCTTAACTGGTTAAGAGAAGCAACATTTGAGATGAACTAAAATCCTAATTTCCTCAGCTCTACCCATCCTAGAGCCAAATATGTAGCCAAAGAACCTTCTCTGGGCTCTGGCGGTCCACCGGGCAATCCTGTGTAAGAACTTTGAAGGTCTTTAAGAACTAAATTTGGAAGTTATTGCATCATAAGACAGATTTCTGAGGCCATCATTATAGCGCTGAATGTCTCTTGTAAACTGAGTATTATTTCAGCACACCTTACGTGTGAAAAATCTTGAATTAATTTCCTTAAAAAAGAAAATAAGGAATATATGGTTAAACCCTTTTAGCTATCAATAAGGTAATTTCATTTTCCATTAGTAAGATTTAATTAGTCATAAAGTCTAGAATTATGTTCATCTGGAAGAAGAGAGAAAGAAAAGGAAGTACTAAGAAAGGAAACGGAAGTAACAGGAGAGGATGTAGGGCGAGGGATACGATAAGAAATCTGACTGAGATGCAGAAAGGAAATGGAATGACTACGTAATGAGAATGTTGGCAGCCCTACAGGCACCTCACCTCCACTTCCTGAAGTTATACACTTGTCAGACGTGTCAAGAAGTGTGAAACAGCAGGGTCGGCACAAGGTTAATGGGTACTCAGAGGTACAGTTCGCCAACCTTCAGTCAGCTCTTTGCTATTACGGCAAAACAGATATACTTGCTCCTTCTTGTTACGAAGTTATGTTAATGATATTTACAAGTGAAGAGGCGTTTATTCTCGAACGTCTTGCTTCCTTACTTCTAAGAAGGAAAGTGCGCGCAATTATTATTATTGCGTTGACAAATCTGTTTTTGATGTATCCCAATACATTTGTGTTGTTTTAATACCAAACAATATCAGCCTTGAAGAGTTCCAGCCTAAAGTGGTTATCTCCGTTGAGGGTTTGTACAAAGAAGATACTCTAGATCCAATTTCATATACACAATGTACGATCTTCCTTATCAAAGTAAGATGGCCAATGATTCTGACATTCTCTCTTCCTGAAAATCCTCTTTATATTGTCTTGAAAGATATTCTCCTTAAATAGGAAACTAGCCTTAGAAATGGAGAGGAATCAGCTACCAGAAGTTGATAACGCGGTGGATAAGTTCTCAGAGCTTTGACAGTTTGCTGCATAGGATTTAGCACAGAAAAACCGTGTCTCTGACGTAAACAACACTTGCCGGTCTCTGTACTATGTTCTCTCGTTGCAGACAGCACTGTCCATCACCGATCAGTGAGTTTTAAGAAGCTCCTAAAAGGAAAGCAGCTGGATTCAAACGCGGTGATCCCGGGTTTGAAGCCAATAAATGCTAACTACTGAGCTGAATTATTTTTATTTATTTATTTATTTTGGGCGCATCGACTGCTGAGGTCATTAGCGCCCCTAATCGTTGTAAGCTTTTCTCTTTTTTTATCCACTCGAGCTGGGTCAGCACGCGGTACCTTCGGGCTTCCACATTCTACACCAGTGATGGCGAACCTATGACACTGGTTGCTAGGCAACCATTTGTTTGTTTACGCGGGTTGATTTAGATTTTCTAATTGTGGTGGATAATTTATATTCTATCTGTATTTGTTTTCAATCACGCATTGACACAAAAGCAATTTAAATGCTATCTATAACCTTTAGTTTGATCATTACAGTTCTAAAACGCAAATGACGACAAACGCTTTTGTAGTATTTGAAATAAAGCAAAAGTGTTTACAAAATATCAAATTAAATGTATAATTTTACTCATATTTTGTTTTGTTAAAAAAAAAATCGACAACCCAAAGCAAATAACCATATTTAGATTTTTCTTTAGATAAAACACACTTTTGTAAGGTTTTGTTCAGTTATGTTTGTAAAAAGTGACTTCCATAGCCACTTGTTTCGCCCCGTTTTACCCGTTAAGCCAACTGAATTTTAAATATGGTTAGTTTTGAAAATATTCAGTTTAAAATTTTTAAACTTAACTCTTGTGCAAATGGGCGCATTAGTGACCCAAGAGCTAGTACTAAAAGAAAAAAAAACAAAAAATGATCAAAATTTGGCCCACGTCTCAAAAAGGTTCGCCATCCCTGTTCTACTCCTTGAGCGGAGCAAGGTAGGAGGTAAGTTGGAGTATCTCCACTCATCCCCGAGCTGAATTATTATTACTATTAATATCGTTATTATTATTATTAAAACTGTCCGGTTATTATTATTAAAACGGCTTTTTCAAAAAATGTTCTTGTTCTTGTTCTTGTTCTTATTCTTGTTCTTGTTCTTGTTCTTGTTGTTGTTACCTTTTTTGTAAACTGCGTAGCGCCTAAACGCGTGAACCGATTTTCATGAATGAGGTGTCATTCGAGTCGGAATTTTATGTAGATGTGCCTTTTGGGGGTCTCGACGCTGTACATCGAATGGGAGAGGAGTTAGCCCCCTTTATGTAAGGCCCCCTCAAAAATTATTATTTCTAATTTCTCTGTAAATCTTGGCCCGATATTGATAAAATTTAGCAGGGTGTAAGGGTTAGGGCTCCCCTACGTAACAGTAAAGCGACGTTCTGGTCGTACACCTATTAAGAGGAAGTACGGCAATTGTTTCAAATTATCAACGCGTGTACCGTGAATGAAGTGACAATCAAATCGAAATTTTGTGATTTGATGACAAAAATCTCCTTAACAAAAACTTACAGTTTAAAAAGTTAAGTATAAGGGTTGATTAAACACCAAAAGGTACACAAATCAGCAAGTATCCATCATTTCATTTATACTTCATTGATATTATTTAAGTAATTTTACTGCATTAACTTTTCCTTCACATTTTTAGAATTTATTAGATGTCACAGACCCTTATGCTGGCCAGTTCATTCATAATATTTTTTCATTATAATTATGATAAAATGAATTATGAATTATTCTGAGTAGTCATATACACATGCATGTTAAAGTAGAAAAAGACAAAGTTAGAGTCGGCCACTTATATTACATATATACAACATTGTGGGAAGAACACCTAGATTGAGAATGTAATTGAAGAAAACTATATTATTTGCGATAAAGTCAGATTATTTATTACTTATTATTACAAACGTTTGACTCCTACATAAAATAACAATTACTTTGATCGAAGAATGAACTTAAACCGACGATTTTTATTTAAAAATAAAAATAAAAAAATGAATAAAATAAAATCATTAATGTATGTTGGTGTAACCATTTTTTTAGAAAAGTTTTTGAACTTTTTAGCCTCATACTTTTTTTCTTTTTAACCTGTAATTAATAGTTTGATTATTATAGATAAATAGATACTATTACAATCTAGTCTACAGTCTTGAAAAAATATTTTGTAGATGAAAATGGCCAGCATAAGGGTCTGTGACATCTAATAAATTCTAAAAATGTGAAGGAAAAGTTAATGCAGTAAAATTACTTAAATAATATCAATGAAGTATAAATGAAATGATGGATACTTGCTGATTTGTGTACCTTTTGGTGTTTAATCAACCCTTATACTTAACTTTTTAAACTGTAAGTTTTTGTTAAGGAGATTATTATTTTTTAAATGATTTAAGGCGCGTCAACATCTAAGGTTATTAGCGCCCGGAGCTTTTTTCAGTGCACTGCCGGCCTCCGGACAGTGAGCTGTAAGAAGCTCCTAGGAAGAGAAAATCTAAGAGTCAGCAGCTGGATTCGAATCCGGGACCTCCGCGTGGGAGTCCAATAAGCTAATACTATTATTATTATTATTGCAGGTTGTATTATTTTAAAGATCTGAGCTCGTCAATATTGAAGTGAACTATTCTTTCAGTAAAAATGCTAAATTCCAAGAAAATTAAATTAAAAGTCTAATTTAAATAACGGTATGAAAAAAAGTCTGATGAGTGTTCCCAGCAAAAATTCTTTAATATCCTGAGAACCACACTTGAGAAAGTTTCAGTAAAACTGACGACTTTTTCAATGCGCTTTCTGAGACAACGACGTTGGAAAAGCTAGATAATAGAGTGTAGATGTGAAGCGATTCAGAGAAGCATTTTGCTTTCTAGCTTTTATCACAATCCTTGCCAAGCTTTTTATTATTTACTATTCGACTAAAAGTTGAAATTGCTCTTACGACAAACTTGACGACAGTGAATGGTCTGCAATTTTAATGTTCCCAGCACTTATTTAAGAAGAAGAACGTAGAAGGGAGCCCTTAAAGTGTTTGAACACTTTCTGTTCAGCTGCCTTAGTAGTTCGTAATTCCTTATAATTCATAGTGAGAGCTGTTTATATTGTAATCGACGGGTGTAAGCGAACAGGACATTGAGGGATGAATTATAAATGAAGCAGCGTCTTTAAGAAAATAAAAGAGGTAAAGAATGAAACTAATTGGAGATCTAGGTCTGAAACCAATTGATAGTTTAGCTAAAAATGAGTGAATTCCTTCTACAGGAAGTGAGTTATTTAAAAAGAAATGCAGGGCAGAAATAGCTCCTTCCTAAAATGGCAAAAATCTCCTCCACAGTTCCTTCAGAGTTCTGGATATAGAGAACGTAGCAGTAGCCTGGGTACAGGATGAATGCAGTCATGATTGAAATGTGACGTCTTGGATGTTTGGGTCACTTGCAGAGATGACTAGCTTGGCTCCAGAAATGCGAATGAAAGGTGGGTGCAATGCTGCTAGGGATCGGGCTGAAAAGTCTTTTAATATCCAATTTAGTCAAAAAAAAAAGTGATCGAGTCGCCTGAGACTGCTGCGGGAGCCTACTGCGGGAGACTACTGTAGGAGACTACTGCGGGAGACTACTGCCTGAGATTACAGCGGGAGCCTACTGCCTGAGACTACTGCGGGAGCCTACTGCCTGAGACTACTGCGGGGTTCGGCCTAATCCTGAAATCTCCCGAGGCCATCACATCGGCTCCTAAATGAATCCAAGAAACCTAACTCTACTTCTATTTCCTGAGCAGCTATTTCCCGCCAAAGGTGGTTAAAAAAAAGGGCTTAACATCCCAGTTCCCCTCAGAATCCCCCGGATTAAGTGCTTATGGTTCTTGAACTAATGGGTGATCACTTACAAACAGGCATACAACTTTTTTTTTTTAAGTTCAGCGAGATAAAGGGCAAACTTATTTCCGCGGTCCACAAACAATTTAAAAAAAACAAAGAGGTTAGCAAACGCTTAGATTACAAAGTATTTGGTCACATAAAGTTTACCATTCTACGACGTAAACAAAAAATTAAAGTTTGTCTGTCGTTTTTTGTCTTGAACGGAAAACAACATATTGAAAAATGCTACACTCAAGACTACGTCATGTCCGGCCTTTTATCTTTCTTCCTTTTTAAAAGAACTTTTTCTTATTCTATTCATTTCCTGTGCTTAAATCCTGGGCTAAAATTTCTTTTCTTTAACACTTTAAGCATTTTGTTTGACTTTACTGAGCCAAAGAGACGTTCCAAGAAATAAAATGTATGAAATCTTCTCGATTTCCATTGGTAGGATATTGAATTAAACAAATGTTTGCCAACGTCACCAACGCATGGTGCTGTGTTAAATTTAAGTTAACTGAGTTAGATTAAAATTAAAATTAAATAATAAGAATTTTCATTGATCAAAGTAATTCTAAATTTAGTTCTAATCTCTTTAAAACACATCCTCTCTATCCGCAATTTAGTAACCAAGTCGGTAGGTTACATTAAAGTAGTATTCGTCTACTTTATAAGTGGCCAGTCAATCCAAGGTTGGTTCAATCTAACATAAAGTGAGAATGACTACATATAATGTTTGCATAAGACTAAGAGAATTACTCACAAATTAACTGTGTAATGTAGCCTTACATGAGATCTTTCAAAAGCAGGAACGTCCTACAAAACGAGGTTTCACCAGAGTGGGAATAGCAAAGGTGAAGTAGCCCACATTACTTACTTCACTAACATGGAGATGTGTAGTAGATTAAATGTCAAAATAATAGACCAATACGTAAATAGGTTACATGTAATGTGGTGAAAAATAAGTTAAATATGTGTGTAAAGTGGACTAAGTCTAGTGAGTCGCCAACATGGTTAAAAGTGAGTGCAGTAATAGCATTTATGTTTACAGAAATTGCCACTAGAGTTCTCCACCGGATGGAGTATAAAGTAAGCTTACAGCCCGCATAATGGCGGCTTACAAGTCTACAATATGCCCATTTCTCTTTTATCTATTTCACGATTAAACAGTACAAATTCTGAAGTTTTTTGTTTCTGTTAACTGTAATTGTGTAAAACATGAAGTATCATTCCAAAAGAAATATTATTTATCGTATTTTTAAAGATAAATTTTTTTCTAGCTTAAATCGAAAGTTTATCAAATACCTATGGGAGAAATGTTGAGAAAAAATTTTTATACTAATTATTTCATTGAAATTATTGAGTTCAAAGTAGTGGCCAATCACAATGCAGTACGGTTGTAGACTGTGGGCGGGTCATGGCCCACCTCTGGTGTAACCACGCCCCGTCCAATGAAAACAAGTCATGGGTGGATCTAAGCTTACTTAACAATGGTGCTTCAATACCTTTCACTTATTTTTCTAAATCTTTCATTATTTTCTCATATTTTATTATTTCTTGTTATTTTAGAAATAATATTAATCTTACGTAGATATTGGAAAAAATGCTAACAAATTATTCGGGAAAAAAAATCATTCTCAATTTTCAAGAAATGTTTCATATGTTAAGATCGTTTTCGCCAGCTTCACTTTACTTTCTCAGGAAAAGAATCTCGTATGAACACACACATGACTTTTTCTTACCATAATTTACGAATATAATTGAATTTGTTTTTGTAACTTAGGATTGTATAAAAAAAAATTAATAGGAAGGCGACACATTCCCTCCGAACGAAAATATTAATTGTGAAAAACATTACAAGCTGAACCGACATTTAAGCTTGTAGATCAGCTTCAAATGAATCCGTTCGGCAAATTCATAGTAAATTACAGGAAACGTGAAAAAGCCTTTCTTTAAAATTCCACTTCCGGTGCATTGATTTTCTATTTTGGATCTTCTAAAGAAGGGCATTCTAGTGAGGACTTTTTTTTAATTATTATTAAACTAAGCACATATCATCTAAAACGTACCCCACTAATTAAGAATGTCTTGGATGATGAATACTGACTGGCCAGGTCTACAATAAGTAGACTGATGATGTAATGATGCTGTTGTTACCTTGGAAACTGGTCACACGATAATTAGCTAGTACTCATTGGCCATTCTAATAACTTATTTTAAGTTTTAATTACTTGTTAGGAGCGTGTTTCTTTTCTTTCTTTACAATCAAGTATATTTGGTTTGGTTTAACTGAATACCTTCAGGAGGTGAAGGAGGCGTGATAACCTCATCCTGTCAAGAATTTAGGAACACTCTTTGTCCAGATATGTATCAAGGAAATCTGACTGGAGCTGGAGAATAAGGATCAAGTAAAGAAATAGGCACTAGCCTATCGGCAATAGCAATAAATGGTAGGCTTAAATGCCTGCCCCATAGTCTGAAAATATTCTTTACATGTAAACTGTTACGTGAGTCACATAAGTAATATGTTATTACACCGGAAACAAGTAATTTTCCAATAACTATGGCGGCAATCTGATCTACGAATATACGAATATTCTACGAATTCAGTTAAAACTGTATAATGAAGTTTCCGCTGGCAAAGTGTAGGTATCAAATAAAAGTATATAATAAACTGGAGCCGAAAAATTCGGGTTGATGGTTATGAGCTGGGACTTGTATATGGGAGATTCTCAGTTCCGAGTATACTTTTTATTTAACCGGCGAATTTTAAAGGTGCTTTCATCTACGTTACGCCTAATTTGGTAGTTGGACCAGCCTACAAAATAGATGATTACTTTACTTTTTATATCGCCAATAATGGACTAAAGCGGTTGGAAAAATTGACAAAACTAAATTAACAAACGTTTTCGTAAAAGTTAATCACTATTTTGGATTAATTTCTGGTTAATAGTTTTGGTGTGTCAACTCACCAGCTGGCACCATAAACTATGATTAGCGACGGTGCTGCCAGACAATATGACGGTGGCTGTAGTTAAGCTTGAAATGGTGTAAAGAGGGGGGGAGGTTTTTAGCGGGAAATTGTGACCGGCGGGAAAGCGGGCCCAACGTTCATTAAGTTGTATCCATTATTAAATAGCCTTAATTGTATCGTTACTTTAAAGCTTGCTTTTATTATTATTTATGCTTAAGGGTGTAAGCATTTATCTGCTAACAAGCTTGGGCCGTACTTAATATGGGCTTAAATAAGGGTTTCTGCTGTGGCAGAAGGTGGTGAATAAAACTGTTATCTCACAACAGATCGAGGTATTGGGACTAATTAAGTCTCACAGAAATAAGAGCGAAGCCTTTTACTAAATTTACGGGACAATATCCACCGTGTGGTTTGACCCAGAATGGGATAAGTAGAAATCTGGTGCTACTTTTTTGCCGGCTGTAAATCTTACAAATTCTAGCAACAAATTAAACCCTTCCTTCTAAAGTATAATTCTCAGATCTTCTTTACATTCTACTGATATGGGTACTTTAGGGGAACACCCTATTCATCCTTCTCTCTCTGAGTGCCCTAAATCCCATTTTCCTGGAGAAATGATCTGGATAAAAATTGTACCCTAACATGGGTGCAAAAGTACGTATCTTGAAATTTTTTTCTTTTTAAATTGATTCAATTAAGTGATGATTTCCCGGTAAAGTGACCGATTCAACTTCCTGATACTTTACTTGCTCAGGAGGCCCTAACACTGATATTTCTGGAGGACTTATTTTATAGAAAGAAATTTAGGTGGATAAAGAAATTATTTGTTTTGCGTTCTTAGTAATTTAAAATAAATTACAAAGAAAAAACACGACTATTTGGCAAGTTTGCAAAGGGGGGGAGGTAATTTTGGAAAATTTGGTCGATTGGCAACACTGCCACTGTTACTGCAGTCACACGCTTATTGTGTATTACGATTTGTTGAATAAATTCAAGTTTAAAATAGTTGTTTTCTATCGAACTTAAGCTCTTACGATTATGATACTCAATTTACCATCGCCCACAGCTAATCTACCCTCCAGAACTAAATTCTTCTTTAACCTCGTCAATGTGGCTGATGGACCAAGACCAGCCGCGAAAACCCTCTGGTTGCTTAAGACTTTATTAAAAAAAATGCGAACATCCAATTACTAGCTTCAATTGTTTCAACTTTCCAAGCAACAATAACCCAATTTTCTTTCTTAGTGTTTTCAAGTGGGGCTGCAAGGAGGTGGAGACTAACAAACAAGGAGTTAAAATTAGTTTTGGGGAGACACTAGCTAGAAGAGCGGGGAGTTGTAATCTCCTGGAAAGAGGGGACAAGATATTTCTCGTAGTTGTCTTGGAAACAGGCAGCTTACATTATTAAACTTGATATTGTGACTGCTCCCACCTTTTGCTTCTACTCACTGTGGACTTTAAGTGGAAAACGCATTGAGCTGCAAATATGTTAACCATTCTAGTACTGTTACTATTAAAACATAAAAAAAAAGAAGAAGAAAATACCTCCACCACGGAGCGTCTGCCCAAATGGAAACCACGGAGACCAAAGGGAGTGCGCTACAGGATGGGGGAAAGCGCTGGTGCGGAACGAAAAGACTATTCCTTCTCACTTCCACGAACAGGATAACCTCCTGAGGGCAAGCTAACCTCCTGCCCTGGAACAGTCGGACGAGAAAGGCACGCCTAACAATTACCAGAGACCTCTCGTCCCCGTCGTCCTAGTCCTTTATCGTCTTCATCTTGTCACCCTTAGCTTTAATTTAATTTTCACCCAAACTTCCCTTCTTGTACCCGTTGTTTCCCTGCTTGGCCATTTCCACACCTTAATTAGACTGGTTATTTATACCTGGGTCAGGTGAGAGAAGGGCACTTTTCTCGCCGTTAACTCCCAACCATTGGTTCCAAGTAACTTACATTGGAACAGAGAGAGGAGAGAGGAGGTATTCCCTCCCAACAAGGATCATCCCTACTTAGGTAGCTCTTGCTCCTAACTATTTCCACCATTAGTTTCTATCCTTACTTTTTCTTCCTTTCGAAGGTAAACACCTTCTTTCTTCCTTTTTACTCTGCCACTTTATCTTTAACTGTTTCAACCAGTAAATTCACTGAGCTTACGCTAAACCGAGCAAAAAATTACAACAGATGGCCTTTCTCTGCCTCATCCCTTTTTTCTCACAATCACCATCCCTTTTTTTTCCTTTTTAATTTCTTTATTAAAGGGTCGTGATTCCCTCAGGAGCAGTTTTTATCAGATTATTGCAAAAGTAAAGATACTGTTGGAGTTGTTGGGAATAAGAAGAAAATGGGCCGAATTTCTTTACTTCCTTCTTTACTGTCCCAATAGAAAATGATTCAGGGTTGGTAAACCTGATTTCCCATGCTACACTTTTCATTTATTTAACTTCCGCTTAGCACTTCCTGTTTTTTTTTTTATATTTTCTCAAAAAAAAAGCTCCAATCTTCTTTGAAATTGGTGCAGTTTTTGCACAGAGAAATGTTTGCAACTTTTATTAAAAGTAAAATTCACTATAAGGGCACTTCTTAGTAAAAGGGTTGGTTGGGTTTTCTTCATAAAGTGCCATTATGAGTATTAAGTGTGAGTGTATGGACTCATCACTTATTAAATATCCATAAGGATTTATTATACTGGCGATATTCAAAAAATTTTTTTAAAAAAACTATGGCTATGTCATGGACACGGCCGTGCGTTGTACGTGAATACGTTTACGTAACGGGTTATATTTTTTATATAAAATATTTTTATTAAGGTATTTAGGATGAAATCAAGGAAACAAATCGACGATCGAACACAATCTATGCCTATACAGTCCGTTGTCGATGTAGAAGCGATTTCATCATCCACTTGCATAATTTCAACCGCCCCAGCTGCAGATGTACTGACACCATCGTTGATCCGCTCGGCCGCAATCATTCTTTTAGAATAGAATAGAATATAGAATAGAATATATTTTATTTTGCCTGTACATATGTTTTACATACAATAGACTCGTCATAATAATCACAATAAACTAGTTATAATGAACTTTGAAATGATCCGTCAAACAATGTCTTTGTACAATTTACTTCAGTTCACTCAACTTTGAAGTGAGTAACAGTCCATCTACTTGACAAGAAGTCCTCTATTTTATAAAACATATTATTCAATAAGAAGTCTTTAATAATTTTCTGAAATTCCTTTTTCTCTGTATTTCTTATTGATTGTGGAATTTTGTTGAACATCCTGGCTGCCATCATGCCCGGCGCCTTGTCAGACCTACACAATCTCCGTCTAGGCAAATGTAAGTCATTTTTGCTTCTTAAATTGTAGGAATGTTCATCACTTCTTAAAACACGTTCCCGGCACAGCTTGACTCGGTCATATGGTGTTTTATTATTACCATTCGATTGTTCTTGAGAAGCCCTTTCCAACCGTATACGATCTCTGTATTTGGTTTTGGCTTTCGACACGTATAGGCCGACATTATATATTTTTTTATTCTAACACCTTTATTTTATTCACTGTCACTATTTTACACTAATGTTTTATATACAATCGATAGATTGTGACGACAGCTGACGATTAAAACTTAAACGAACATCGCAGCTTCTCAGAGTAAAAAGTTATACTAATTGCAAATCTCGATGCGCAGCAAAATGATCTCAAAATGGCGGCGCTTCCCCCTCCACCGCGCGCGTTGCGTCACAGTCCTCGCTTATCGTAATGAATTCTTTGATCCTTTAGCTATCCAGTGGTCTAATTTAATTTTGGATGTAGACGATAGATTCGAAACTATAATGCGCCAAACTGTATCCCCCGATTTTGTTATCATTAGGTTGTTTGGATTGCCTCCATATGATAGCTAATTTAAAGACGTATTCACGTCAAAAAAGGCACCGGAAGTGCTATTTGAATTCTGAGTAGGTTTTTTGGTAATTTTTAGTTAATTTCCTCCCCAAAATTGCTCATTTAAAGTGAACGTGTATAATATTGATGTCTTCTTTTTAGTAAAAATTGAAAGTTTCAAAAAAATTTATGTGAAATACGATGAGAGGAAGTTGTGTGAATATTAGCACCAGATTTATCATACAACAGACCATTTTTGGATTTACATCCATCATCAGGGGTCGTATTTTTTTTTTTTGTAGAAAATAAGACTTCCAATTACCAGTAGTGGGAGCAAGTGACTCGGAAGTCCTGCATTGATGGATGATTTTAATAATTCCGAGGTAGTATTCTCAGCAGGCACTCCAGGATTGGAAATGTGACGACATGAAGAACTGATGGACGCCATCAAGGGAAATTTGAATTGAAAGGAAAGTGAAGTGAGTTGGAAAGGAAATCAAGGATGGAGAGGAAAAAAAGAAAAGAAAGGAAATACTTGAGCGGGCTCTGGAGGGCGGGAGATGAATAATTGGAGTTGAAAGGTTAAGAAAACTCCAGATCAGAGCTGTGATTGGGCCGAAAACCCGAATGTTGAACACTTCCGTTAAAAAAACATCTGTAATCAGATTGCCTTGTCACGAGGCAGCTCCCCTCTTTGCTGCCCCCAAGCAGGAAACACAAATAGACGTCATTCAGTTGCCGCCTTCCGCTTTCCCACTGTCACTCTTTCCATTTAAATGGAATTATGTTCCTGTCTATCATTTAGGTTTTCCTTTTTCCGCCATATCTATTTTTTTTTAATTTTATATTTTAATACTTTTCTTGTAATTTGTAGATGAAGAAGGTGTAAAGTAATGACCTATTTTTCCAGGCGGGGCTAAACGTCCAACTACCAATTAAGTGTTGAGGACGGGGGGCGGAAGCTCATTCTTCACTATAAACAATTTTTTTCCAACAAATATAAAAATAGTCACACGCGGGATTCGAACTGGCGATCTCTCACACACAAAGCCAAACACTTGACCACTAGACCAACACTCTCCCCAGATGAAAAGGTGTTTCCAAGCATTTTTACTAGACCCCGTAGTGCTACAAGTCTACTACGCCCTCTGACAATGACATAATTTAGGCTTGCATTTAAAAAATATTACAAATATTTTCCAGAAAAAATGCAAATTAGGGAACTTTTGGGTGAGACGGTGCATGGTTACGCTTTCCTTTCAGTCATACCTCTAACGTACTATTAAGTTCGAGTGAAAAATCTGTGCAATCCCGAGTTGCAAGCAAATTCCTTAAACACAAGTATCTGTTCACAGCATCACTATGTAGAATACGCAAATCTTATACCCTAATTCTAAAATTTTCTTCAAGGAAATTTTAATTTTAGGGCAGAACTAGTGTGGAACGGAAGTAGTCTTCCCTATATGTAGTGTCAATTTAAGGAAATGAACCAACTGTGTAAAGTTTCGGAATAAATTAGTTTAAAATTTCCGAGAGCTCAAAGAGGAAGTATTGGTTGAAATAATTGATTAACAGGAAGTTATGACAGTGTTTACCAGGATTTTAGAATTTCTCTTAACCATAACGATCGAGTAGCATTTGGAATTTCAGTTTTTGCCGGAAATAACCGAGTCTAACCAAGCGAGGTGATCCGTTAAAAGAGTCATAAAAATTAATGAAAATTTTGCCCACGTAAAGAAAGAGCGCATGAATATGAAAAAGTCAAATGCACGACCTCTTTTTAGGATAATTTATTAATGGAAAATTCTAAAAACAGGAAATTGTTTGGAAAAATGGTATTTCCGTTCAATCTTTACAGTTTTCGTTCAAATTATTTTTCGAGTTTTTTTCAGTTCAAATTTAAATTTCTAGAAAATTTATCGCGATAAAAGAAAATCGGGTTTAATTTTCTCACTAAATTTGATTTTCTTTTTTTCCCCTAAGGGGATCTAGAGGGAATACATTTTCCTTGAGAGCACATCTTGACTTGGTCTCGTAACACATCTTTTTTTCTGATTACAGTAACAGGATAGTAAATAGGTTCGACTGGATAAAGGAACCGGAAGGAAGTACAGTACATTTCCTTACAAATCTACAATCGATCTGTATTTAAGCCAATGCTACCTAAAAGAGGAAATTACATTAAATGACGCATAAATCTCTTTCACAACTCTAGAAGGCATCGATAAACAAAAGAAAAGAGTAACCTAGAACCCAATCCCAGGATTTGAATTCACTTAAAGGCGAGAGAAGACGAGCGAATTGATTTGTATCGTGGGAATTGTATTGGGGTTGGGTGAGTGCCTTGAACTTTATTGATGTCGACGAAGATGGTGGTCCTCAGAGAGAGAGCAGCGGGATGCTGTGCACACTGTCTGTGGACGAGCTCTGTTTTAATTGAAACTTCAGCCTCACTTTCAAATTACTTCCAGATAGCTGCAAACAAGGCTGGTTTTCTTTTGTTTAACTGGGAAATTATGTCACGCGTTCCACACGTTTTTAGCCCCCCCCCCAAGCTTTCAATATTTACGCAATCATTTAAAGTATTTTATTTTTTACGCTTTATTTTATAGCATTTATTGGATTAATTAAATATTTGAAATCGGCTAGTAGTTACCTTTTTCTGATCCAATTAATTAAACGACTTAAAAACCATTACATCAATAAATAACAGTAATTGCTATTAACATATGTTTGAGGATACCTAACCTAACCTAACTAAAACAATAAATGATGACGACAAGCTAACGCATTCAGTAAGTATCAGTTTCCTCTCTCTCTCCAGCAAGTATGACGTGTCTCTAAGCTGCCCAGGGGATTCCCTCTCTAGAAAATAAAAATATTATATTTCCACAAGCGTAATAATAATATTTTCCGGTGATTTATTTTGTTTATAAAATATGGTGTGTTCAAAAGGAACTGTATCCGGTCGGCGAATGAACGCGTTCTGAGAATTATTTATATACAGGCTCAGAGTGTTGGTGAGTGGTAACGTCGGTGTCGTACACACATTGCTGGATACATGAATCCTAGCATCGCGCTAAGAACGTGGGCCAGCCTTCAAGATCACATCCGACTGCCGTCTGGAATATAATCCTAACTCTATCCGTTTGGGACAGAGAGATATTCTGCTAGCTGACATACAAATTCTAGAAAGATCACCTCGTATTGTGGTGGTAAATACTGTGAAATTAAGACGCAATATTATGGACCAGATCGCGAAGCGCTGAAAAATTATTTCAGCATAGTACTTCCGGTAAATGAATTTGGGCCAAAGGCTTTATCAGTTTAGGCATTAAGATTGAGATTTTGAGATAATCTGTTCACGCAGATAGACCCACAGATATACCTATCTACACGTTATTATGCGATCGTGGCCAGTCTTCTATCAAGAATTTTCCGCCGGAAATGACCGCTTTGAGTGTTTCCTAATTAACCCCAATTAGAAACATTTCACGCACTTCTCCTCAATAGCCTTAAAGCTAAAGAAATAAGAGATCTGACACAGTTATCCTTCAATCTGTCGGCTCCTTAATTACTGGGATTACCTTAGTGTGGGCGGGTCCTAGGATTGGAGAGGACACCCTCCTAATATCCATCTTTCGCTATGGGGAAAAAATTGAAATATCTGTAGAGAGATTTGGGATGCAAATGACAATAAAGGAATTGTAGGTTATTATCGGTTCCTCTCACCTTCCTTGGAAAGTTTGGTTCCCTTTTGACCTGGGGGAGTCATTCCTAGAACATGTGGAGTGTGTAATATGGGAATTAACTTTCCTAGAATTCTCCAGAGTGGGCAATCTGGGGACGAGCGACTTGGCTACACTGGGATATCCCTAGCTGGTGCTCTGACTTCTTCCCGAAGTTCCTTAGAATTGGCAGGATGAGTTTTATAAACAATAGGTTACATTTGCCGACTGGAGCTGCAGTATTCTCCAAGCATACTCCTAGATTTAATAAATCACCGCAAAGCTGAACAGCCTCCCCCTCCAAACAGAACCAATCGGAAATTTGTCCAAAACGAGTACTTCCCCAAAGAATCCCATAATGTCTCCCTTTAATAAAAATCTTTAAATGAAACTATGATTTCCTGCAAAAACATCAAACTTTGAAAAAGTTTACTCTAAAAGCTGCTGTTCGTGGCACAGTGGCGGATATATGATATGCGGCGAAGGAAAATGTATCCTACTTAGTTTCAAAGTGAAAGAGCGCATGACAAGGAGCTTGCCTTCGTCGAAACTACTTTGTATCAAGTTCGTTCTATTATATTAAGTTGTAAGGAGCGGAAGTTAGGCAACAATGGTAGGGGTTGGAGGGGACTACCCCCTTCTTTCGTAGTAATAAGTAATATGTCGCAGTCTAGGCTCCTAACAAACTAGCTAATGTTGGTTGGTAAACCTGTCCTCTTATACCAGACTTCCTCCCTTGTCTGCCGTGCAACCTTCCTCTCCTTCGGGTTTGAATATTTATAGGCATTAATCTCATATGAAGAGATGGAATTATTTGGAATTAATTCCAAGTTTGTTACGTCACAGTGTGAGCAGGCACGGGGGGTGGTGGTTGCCGGCTAGTAGAGCTCGCTCCAGGTCATGTCAATGTTCCCTCATCCCTAACTCCCTAACTAAACACGGGCGCGGTCCTACTCTTAACCCTTTTCGGTTAATTCAGGGTTTTAGGGCCACAAATATTTGAATACAAGAAAGAGTAGATTTAATATACATGGACTCATCAGGTTATATAACCTACTGTGAGATGGTTTAAATAATGCCACACAGCTGTGGGTGGGTAACAGCTCTCTGTGGGTAGTAGTCATGTTGCTTTTACAACCTCATGGCAGCCCTCACACTTCGGAGTTCTCTGTCATGCATAGAATGTGGAGGCACTGTTGAAAAGGCCAGTCTGGCGGAAATTCTGAACTCCCTTAGGCCGTACAAACTGCTTTTGATAACAAGTGCCCCCAAACTTCACAGTTCATTATCAGTTTAAGCGTCAATTTAGAATTAGTAGCATCCTCTGGGTAGACTGGGCCAGCGACAGGTTGTTAGAACTGGCAGGAGACACTCACACGACTTTAAGCCGCCCTCCTCAAGTTTTTCCGGACTTTGCTCGTTGTCCGGAAGTTGTAGCAGGGATAGTAATTTGAGTCCTGCTATCAAATCTGCGTCTAGTTGGCACTCTGGGCGAAAACGTTCTCTCACCACCAGAAGTGCCCACGTGTCAGTTGCTCACGTGGAAACTAATAATTCTAATAATAATTAATGATAAACATTAAGATGAATTAGACGGAAGTACGTAGAATTAGGGGGATCGTACCACTGTAAGAAATATCCTTAATGTTTAAAAATCTTTAAAAAAAACTGCAGTGACCACTCACACGACTTCCTTATATTACAATTCTCCAGGATCTGACTCACTCGATTCCTTCAGACTCGGAACTATTTAGTACAACTGTATAAACCACATCATACTGTTCCTAAATCCGCACATCATAACATTGAAATCACTCGTTTCCGGCGAGTCTCCCCAACAGCTAGCTGTACTAATACAGAGTTTTCTAGAAAAGAAGTAATGGTTATGGCTATCTATGGGTTTATAATGAATCTACAAAAGTTTAAATCTGTGGCTTGGTGCAAGAAGTGGCAATGTCAGATTTTGGTAAAAATTAGTAAAAAATCTGTTTTGATATATTAACCATCCAAATTTTTCTTGCAAGGAGTGCCGAAGTCAATTTCAAAGTAGTAACTGAGTTACTAAAACTTACCAGTGCCAATGTCAAAATTTAGCATCAATATTTCCCCCCTCCAGGTAAACCAAAGAGGACGTACACTGGTAATCCTTTTTTTGATATTGGCACTTCTTGCACCAAGCCACAGATTTAATCTTAAATAGCAAAAAACAATCAATTAAGCAAAAAACTGTACTTCCGTTTACGACGTTTTAGTCTAACTCGGAATTTTGAGTAACACATTTAATACTCCTTAACAGTAGAGCGAATTCACACATCCTCACTTCCGGAATTTACCCTTAATTGAATTTTCCGGTAAAAATGTTCCAAAACAAAAGTTATGTTTGTGTAAGCATTTACATGTTGGCGCTTGTTCCAACATTATTATTTTATTACAGCGAGCGAATATTTTAAACGATTTTTTTAAGTACAAATCCCAAGTTTTAAGAACATTACACAAAAAACAAAAAAAATATATATATATTGCGACAAGAGAAAGTTTTGTGTAGACTAAAATCATTGAACATCTTTAAGACTTAGATTTTTTTTTTAAGCATTACATGTTTCAGCATCGTAAAACATTCAGTCTCTTTCCGGTTTTAGAATGCTAAGTCAATAAATTTATGGTTGAATACGTTGAGTTAATGAACGCACCGGAATTAGTAGCGAGTTTTAGTGAATACATTACGGGGACCAGAACTATTCATTACGCCATAATCATGTACAGATTTTGTACGTAGCTACCAAAACAGATATGTATATACACATTTTGATTAATACACGCGTACTTAATTCTAGTAGCGGTAATCAACATTTACATATAGATGTAATATGTAATAATGTTAGTGTGTATAAAGCGAGAGATAGTTAATCTCTTATCTTAAAAGTTAATGTTGAAAGTTCCAGCATCCTCTGTAAATATACATTCATTTAGCAGCTTAAAGTGTAAAGTCCACAGCGAGCTGGCAAACTTAACTTTAAGCTCTTATGAAGTTGTCTCAGAGAGACTAGGAGATAGTTTAGTGGAATCCCTCCCGGCCTCCCCTAAACTTTCATTTGTAAGTGAATGTGGCTAGTAATGAGCTTAATAAGAAGATCGATTAGTTTGGGTATTGCTATCGATACTGTTAGAAGATTTAGAGCCGGATGACTCCTTTTTGCTGGCACGTCGAAAAGGTGCGGGCTTCTTGTATAGAGGGACTATGTCCAGTACTCCAGTACCAATTTCTTGCTGAAGACATTGCAGCACAGCGTCCTGATCGCAGCTTGTCTATCAAAAGCAAAAACAATTCTTTTGGGTGAATTTCCGCCTTGAATTTCTTCCTTCGGTTCCAAGTTTGGCTACATTGTCGAGACAGCACATGAAATCAAAGCCAAACGTTCTACAATCCGCCGTTAGGTACACAGTGGACTCATAGGCCTTCATACCCATGCGGCACTTCTTGTTCTTCCAGCAATCGTCGTCTCGTAAGCTCTCGCAGCTACTTGCTGATCTTGTATAACCATCACGAACCCAGTTGAACAGTGTTGGCAGCTCATCTATCAAAAGCATAAAGAATTCTCTTTCTTTTGGGTGAATTTCCGCCCATGAGATGCTGTGCCATCTTCCTTGGGTTCCAAGTTTGGCTACATTGTCGAGACAGCACATGAAATCAAAGCCAAACGTTCTACAATCTGCCGTTAGGTGCACAGTGGACTCGTAGGCCTTCATACCCTAGCGGCACTTCTAGTTTTTTCGGCAATCGTCCTCTTGTAAGCTCTCGCAGCTACTTGCTGATCTTGTACCTAGTTGAACAGCGGTTCTTGTCAATATCGGTCAGAGCCCTTACTTGTTTATTTTCATGAAACGCAAGACGCGCATTCATAGAAACATCGATGGACCGCGGATCATTCCCTAAGAACCAGTGGTTCAATGTTTCAAACACCTAACCGTGCAAAGAGGAAGTCATATTTAATGGGAATTAGTGAATATTATTTAAACTAGTGAGAAAAAGTTATGGCGTTTTGTTTTTTTGATTAATTCGCTCGCTTGTGATCATTTTCCGCGGTTTAAAAAGATGTTTTCTTAAAATTTCCTTTAATAATTTACTTCGCATTTCCGCTGCAAGTAACCGGAAACATAGCAACAAATGAAACAATAAACTGACGTGATCAAAGAGCATTATTCCACTTTTTTAGTATTACTATAATTGTATGATAGACGAAAACTGTATTTATAAATACAAATCTTTTAATATTCCCCTGTTTATATCAAAGAGGCTGTGTATATCCACCCCATCCGGAAACCACGCGCGCGGCACATACATTACCCTATTTTGTGCCATCATGTGAGCATATCGCGACGAATAATTACTAAGTTTTTCTTTTTTCCACCAGTTTTTTTTACCAGTATCCTTTAATTACTAGAATTTCCCAGTTTGGAAAAGCCAACATTACCATTACAGAGACGTTCTATGTAAAAAATATAGCAAGCAATATCCTTGTGATGACGAGCGGCGATATTTTGAAACGATGAAAGGGTTTCATCAAGATTAAAGAGGTTTTGAGATGTGATTCTCCCCCCTCATCTCCCTCCTGCCTTCTCTTGCGTCTTTTTTTTTTTTAATCACATCCTCTTCCTTTTTGTCCAGATCAAAAAGGAAAATATAAAAACAAATATTGGCAAAAATAAATAATAAATAAATAAATTGAGTGCTAAAACTCACACGACTTACTCAAGGAAACAGGAAGGAAGTATAATCGTGCCTTTACACCGGAAATACTCGTTTTGACAGACCGATTTGTGTGCGCCGACCACAACTCTAAAAACCGAAATACCTCAGATTTGATACTTCACATTCAGGCCGATTGAGTGCGCTACAATCAGTCCACCGGAAGTACCATTTTTTATGCGCGTATCTTTTTTTGGCGCGACAACATCTAAGGTTATTGGCGCTCGGAGCTTTTTCCAGTGCACTGCCCCAGCCTCCAGAGACTGATAGTTCTCTTGTGATAATGATACCTAGAAAAAAATATTATATCCAAAATATCCTCTAAGTTAGCCATTAAAAAAACAGGTGGTACTTACCAATCACCATCAGCTCTTCAGAAACTAGAGCCGTTGAAAAAGCAGGTGCATCCGTTGTAACTTCACAGCTCAAATTGCCGGCCAAATTGAATCCAACCTGCCTCAAAACCACTTGAGTTGCGTTCGACATTGATACCTGCAACAAGAATGATTGTAAGATGATTTTTTTTTAAAGTATGTTTATCTCAATTTCGATTTTTTTTACCGGAAATGGTCTGAGTGTGTCTGTGTGTGTTTTGGGCAATGTGTTTCCAAAAAAACAGGAAACTGGACTTTAACATGCCGGTTGGGCCCTACTGAGGTGACCTGACTGCAACCTCGTATCGCTAAAGCGGAAGTGTCACTTTGCTGAATAGATTCTTCACTTTTTTTTTGATAATTCTCGAAAAGGACTTAGTTTCTCTTTAAACTTAGCGGCTACTTTGCATTCCCCCACTTCTCTTAGCCGATTTTCTCAAAAAAAAAAAAACCCATACATTATTAGAGTACTTCCGGTAATTTCCTGGAGGGGGTCTTACTTTCGAATTTGTTGCAATCTTTGCATTTTTATCGTCTTCAACCCCCCTTTAGTAACCTAAAACATGCAGAGTCGTGCATTATACTGAAATGGCACCTAAGAGGGGAGAATACCCCCACCTTCCGTCTCTCCCAAGAGTCCTTTTAACCGAACGAGCTACTTCCTGTCGAGGGATTTCCTCTAAAACACAGAATTTGAACCCTCCTTAATATAACCTAAATCATTAGGACCATAATACGGTTCTTAACACTGAAATGGCACGTTAGAGGGACATCATACTGCCCCCTCTCTTCCTAAATACCCGAAATAAACAAATTCCCCCCCTCCAAATGTTTGAAATAAAAACAAAAGAATGTTTGGAAAATACAATTTAAAAGAAAATCGTTGGAGCCGATTTTTCTTGAAAATCTGAAAAACCAGGAAAACTGATTCAGAAGGGGAAGAAACTTTTCCAGATAAGGGGGGTTTTGGTCGCTGTCAGGTCTCAAGGAAGTGCTAAAGTTTCAACTACGATTTCCTGTTTTTGTGCTCAAGAATAAAACGAATAATTGCGGTTCAGAAATTGTTGTGATCGCAGGACTTCCTATTACCGGTAGAAAGAATGTTGTTAAAACATACAACAGAACTGAACGTTGAAATAAATACAGAAGCTTTCGGCTCAAATTATAGAAAATAATACGCCCAAATGCTTCTAGGTGTTGTTGTCAGACTTGAGCACTGTAATGGAATATCGATTTTGGGCAGCCGTCTTGTCGTAAGCATTGAGCTGAATGGGTACAATAAAAAATTATATATATTCCTTATATGAGAACCATATCAAGTTGGCACTGTTATATAGTTGTTAAAAATTCTGTATATAAAAGAATTATTATTTTCTATTACCTTCCTGTTGACATAAAACTGACCAAAGTGTCCAACTTGACTAGAAATCTGGCCAATCAGAGATAACGATCGAAATCCCACTTCCGGAAATACTGCGATTACAAAGCGGATTCTCGGAAAACGGCACAAAAATAATTTCTTTAAAATTTTGGTTCACGTTTAGATCTAAAATCTTTTATTAGCAAAATTTTCCAGGTAAGTTCGATCAAGAGCACTTTCCGGTGTGAAGGTTCCCTAAGGAGCTCTCCTCAACTGAGTTTCCGGAATTATTGTGAGTTTGAAGAAGAAAATACCGCGGCCGGAAGTTCCAGATTTCCGAATGGTCCTTTCCATGTTTATCCAGGTGAATTCGATCAGAGAGGAATAGAAGTGTACGAGTCTAGAACGTGCTATTTCTCGTAATTACACCGACTTACCACCTCAATTAGTAACTAAATAAGTGACGTCAGGCAATATTAGGAATGTTGCTGGAACCCCACGATTAAAGCAAATATTTAAACCGGAAGTTGATCTGTTGATCGATTTCTTGTTAGCTTCCTGTCTATAGACTGAGTTTTTTGTCAAAAATTCTGATAAAATTACGATCCCAAGTAGTATTCAGTAAACATTCCTAATTTGAAGATTTTTGATGATTTTAAGAGAAAGTCTTGTGAGTCTTTTACACCAGATTTCTTTTCGCTACGATATACTTGTGTAAAGATACTGAGCTGGACAATTCAAAGAGATATCAAGAGTAAAGTTACCAAAGAGATAATTAATTGAATTACGTATTGTTTGTTCAATTTAATTTAAGTGCAAAAAAACAAACAATTTACAATTTAAAGTTGAAAATTAACAAATGAAAAAAAGAGGGCATTTACAAAAACATTTTCATTTCAAGGGATAAAAGTACAAATTTAATGGTTTAGCACACAGTTTAAAAGGGAAATAGAATTTAAGAGCAATTTATTACAGTTTTTATTTTCCCGGAGAATACCAGAATAAAAGGAGAAAATATTTTCTTTTTCACCAAATGCTAAGATAATCCTAGTCTGCTGGAGATTCAACACGCAATAAACTGCTAAAATTGATGTAATAACAACTAGACTGACCTTAGATGAACATAAAACCGAGGTCATCTACTCTGAAATGAAATTGAATTCAGTGGGAAAGTTCAGAAGAAAAGGTTACCATCGTAAATGATCACTTACGGCTGTGAGAAGAGCTGTTGGCAAGTAATTGGAGGAGCAGTGAAGAAGGGAGAAGATCCTCGTTTGCTTCCTTTTCCCAAGGCTATGGCAAAGCCTTTGGTGGGGATGTAAGGCACCAGACTCCCTTTTTCCAAGCCGATAACAAAGCTCTTGGTGAGGATGTAAGGCATCAGACTCCTTTTTCCCAAGCCGATTGCAAAGCCCTTGGTGGGGATGTATGGCATCAGACTCCATTTTCCCAAGCCGATTTGGTGGGATGTAAGGCATCAGACTCCCTTTTCCCAAGCCAACAATGAAGCCCTTGTTGGGGATGTAAGGCATTAGACTCCCTTTTCCCAAGCCAATAACAAAGCCTTTGATCGGGATGTAAAGCATTAGACTCCCAAGCCGAAAACAAAGCCCTTGGTGGGGATGTAAGGCATCAGACTCTCTTTTCCGAAGCCAATATCAATGCCCTTGGTGGGGATGTAAGGCATCAGCCTCCCTTTTCCCAAGCCGATAACAAAGCCTTTGGTGGGGATGTAAGGCATCAGACTGCCTTTTTTCAAGCGGATAACAAAGCCCATGGTGGGGATGTAAGGCATCAGACTCCCTTTTCCCAAGTCAATAACAAAGCCTTTGGTGGGGATGTAAGGCACCAGACTCCCGTTTCCCAAGCCAGTATCAAAGCGGAGATGTAAGGCATCAGTAGCAATCCGAATACAGAGACCAGTCAAAGAGATTATGACTCTTCAAACGTCAAAACCCTGTGAACATCGATCTGATAGCCGAAGCCACACTTTCTAACAATGCAGGTTCCTCTTTTCCGTTAGCTAGTCTAGTTTAATTTGTATAGAGTATAGTCTGAGTATAGGGTGATTTAATATGTGATTTCATTCGTTATCATGATACCTAGATTTATATTTCTTACACCCACGTACTCTTCACCCCAAGGGAACAAACCTGATTATGCTCCACCCGTCCGGGATATAATACTCGTATTCTCAAATTGTTTCCCACAAAATTTTAATCTGGGTTACTCGAACATTATAGGAAAGTTATTCCAATCAGATACCTGGGAATTTCTCTAGAAAGAACTTCCTTAATTTGGGATACCATCTTTGGAATAACTGGGAAAGTTTACATGGGACATTCATTTCCGGCTTCCCTGTCCTCCTAGAATTATTCTAGATAGCCTGATTCCCTTAATATGGAAGTGCTCAAGCATTTGATGGGAGCATTGGAGGGGCAAGTTTGAGTTGTTGTAGGCAGAAGTTACCCGTAACTATTGGCTCCCAATTCTAATCACAGAACTCATCTTTCATATCTCCTGGAGGTAGGATATAGGGTCAGAAAGAGATATTTTAGGACAGCGATTGGGGGGACACTCGCAACAGAGACTTCTGGATTAGATTTAGTGGGAAGTACTGGACGCCCAGGGATTCACACAGGTAAATAAAAGACTTAAAACATGGTTTTATACAAGTGTCCGAATTAGAAAGTTAAATTAGGCAATTATAAATTATTGTACTCAGTGGAAAAGAGGCACCAATTTGACCCAACATGTGGTGGTTATAACCATTGTCCACATAAACTATACCAAATCAATTATTACTTTTGTTTTTGTTTATATTATTTAATGTATAAAGTTGGCCAGACTGGAGGCTGTCGAATGTTTTCCCGCTTTGAATTAGTTCCGTCAGTTTTACGTGCTGCTAGTTAGTAGCTTAATTCCGGATGTAAATAGGTTTTACTCTAAATTGACCAGTTAAACTTTAATGGCCAGTTGGTTAATATGATTTGGTTCATTGATTCGGTTACTGAGTTTAGTTTGACCTTTAGTAGTTTTTTTGGGATTCATTTCATGTCTCAACATGAAAATAAATTTATGAATACTGGTCACTCTCGTCAATAAATGTTAGGATATCTTCTCTCCGGCCGAACGAATTCTGACAATGCTTTTCGTACTATGATAGAAAGTTACAATTTTGTAGACGACACTGTTCACCAATGGGGGAGTGAACATCATGACAGTATCTGTGGACCGGCAGCTGGTTTTGAATCCGCGATCTCCGAGTGAGAATCCAGCATACTAACCACTGAACTAATATCTTCTCTGGTTTTGTTATTTAGTGTAAGTATAAGTATAACAAATGAATATATATAGGCTTCGTGACCGTAAATTATTAAACTAAGATTGGCGAGGAATCGGTCCAAATAAAAAACAACAACTCGTCTTTTTGCCAACGTTTCAACAAATATATTGTCTTCTTCAGGGCCTGGATATTACAAATACAAAAATACAAACAATTTAGAGAATCAGTAACATAGAAAATCAGTAAAAAAACAATTTTAAGTTTTCAATAATTTATTGTATTCTACTTTTTTTATTTTATTTTTATATTACATTTTTCTTACTGATTTTCTGTCTTACTGATTTTCTGTCTTACTGATTTTCTGTCTTACTGATTTTCTGTCTTACTGATTTTCTGTCTTACTGATTCTCTGTCTTACTGATTCTCTGTCTTACTGATTCTCTGTCTTACTGATTCTCTGTCTAACTGATTCTCTGTCTTACTGATTCTCTGTCTTACTGATTCTCTGTCTTACTGATTCTCTGTCTTACTGATTCTCTGTCTTACTGATTCTCTGTCTTACTGATTCTCTGTCTTACTGATTCTCTGTCTTACTGATTCTCTGTCTTACTGATTCTCTGTCTTACTGATTCTCTGTCTTACTGATTCTCTGTCTTACTGATTCTCTGTCTTACTGATTCTCTGTCTTACTGATTCTCTGTCTTACTGATTCTCTAAACTGTTTGTATTTTTGTATTTGTAATATCCAGGCCCTGAAGAAGACAATATATTGTAAGTAGTAGTAAAGTAATTGCCTATTTTTTTCAGGCGGGACTTAACGTCCAACTACCATTTACTAGGTGTCGTGGACGGAGGCGACTAGCAAACATACTTTACTGTAAATTTCTTTTATTAACCTTTAAATAAAATCCATAGCCTAAGACCGGGAATCGAACCCACTAAACCAACAATACATCTTAGCTTTGCGGGTATAGCCTATAACCACCTAACATACATTAGTGTAAATTTCTTTTATTAACCATTAAATAAAATCCAAGGCCTCTAGACCGGGAATTGAACCCAGTACCACAATTCATATTAGCTTTACACCTGAAGAAGACAATATATTTGTCGAAACGTTGGCAAAGAGACCAACCAATCTTGAATCCTTAGTTTTATAAGTATAGCTTTCTTAAGTTATTTAACCTAGTTTAAAGCCTCATTCACTCTTACACTCTCAGCATCTACAAAATTTCTGTACTAATGGCCCACTTTCTACATCTCCTTACAGCTTCTCTTAAACAATTTTTGTCCCAAAATACCGTGAAGCACGAATTGACAAAGCAAAGCTCCCTTTTCAGACACCAAGCACCGATCTTCAAATCGTCTTTGGTTAACAAATGTAGACTTTTTTCTTCTTTTTTAGTTCACTAATTTTTGTTCTTAGTTGCGTGCTGAACATTGAATTCAGTTTTAAATGCCCGAGTATAATTTCAATGCTGTTTGTGTCAACAACTCATTCAATTCATTGGCGGAGCTGAAAACATGGACTTTTATTACTGCCATTATTTAAATAACAACGAAATAATTAGTAATAAAAATGCCATCAAACATGAATTAGGAATATTGTTTAAATCTTAATATTGATCAACCACTGTATTATTTACGAAGAATAGTAACATTGAATGGAACCACTTTTGCTTTATATCTCAGATTTTAGACTTGTAACTAAGAGGCCGTACACAATCTACGATGGCTTACGTAATAAACAGAGTCCCCGAGAGAGAGAGAGGATGTACAAGGGTACTAAGGATAATGATATTCTGGAGATAGCTGGCCCGGCTTGGGTATGGTGGGGGTGAAGCAATAAAGGCTGCTAATTCTGGAGCACGAAATGACTGCGCGAGTATAACAAAGCAATAGTGGCTGGCTGGAGCGAGGCTCCAGACAAGGTCGCTGTGGGTTAAACCTCTACCAGAGAGATAACACTCAGATTTATGTCTTAATATCAATTTTTTTAAATTATTATTATTATTCAAACAAAACTTGTGCGAACTCACATCAAAACTTAACTGTCCTGCGCACAACTGCAACAGGCTAAAACAAGGAGGATCAAATTTGAGCCTTAGGCGAGCTTTCGTTTTTGAGTTGAAGGAGGGGTTACACACTCCCTCACACTCACACACAAAAACTATTTCCTGAAGCTCTCTATCCGAGGAAGAAGAGCTTTAAAACGGTCATTTCCGTTGCAAGCTTTTTTTTTTTAACAAACTTTAAAAGAACGCCAACAATTCCACGCCAACAATTCTACGCCAACAATTCCACGCCAACAATTCCACGCCAAAAATAGAGAAAAGGAACAAAACTATTTGGCAAATTGTTTAAATAAAAAAATCTTTCAATAAACCAATGGTATTTTAAAAGCAGAACACAGTTTTTTTTTTGGGTGACGTACAATTTATTACTCTGCTATCCAATATGCTGCGTCCATTTGCAAACAAAATGCTTTTTAGGTGGAATTCAATATGGCACAAATGTGACAAATTTATGCCAACAGAATTTTGCAATTAATATAGCTTTTTCAACCTCTCTCTCTCTTTTTTAAACAAAACTTTTTTATTAATGGGGGCAGGGTATCAAAAAAACACTAACAGGAAACAGTTGCTAATTTTGTCGAGAGGGGAGAAAGAAAAAATTAGACCAATGACATCACTGATTACGTAGTTGATTGGATCATCAATAACCCTGTTCTCTCCGTGCTAAGTGATTTTCAGGCAATTTTCCTTCTTCAAGTTGATCGCATTGTGGGGGGGTTGGGAGCCGCAACACCGTGATCTCTTGGGTAAGTGTATTTGCCTTCTCAAAAAGGGAAGCCTTCCTTATAAGAAGGGTAAATACATTTTCCGTAATTTCCTACTTAAATTGGAAACCATTCAGGAATTTTGGGAATATAATTCTCTAAACCAAAATGTCATTACTATAAGTATATACTTTTTCATGCATATTACTTTCCTTTAGAGAGCGGAAACCACCACAGTGTTCGCATCCGAAATATCCATTCTGAGGACCGTAAAGTGGCTGTAACAAACTGGACCAGAGGAAACTGTAAACCCACCGACACCGTGCCACCATGAGGTCGAGCTTCCGGACAAAAAAAAAACACCAAACAACTGGAAGTTCCGCTTTATAGCCTCTATTTTCCAGTTTTTAAGCGGAAATAAGGTGCAATGAATTCATTTAAAACAGCTGTGCACCTTGCCCACATGTAAAGTAATGCATTTTGTATATTCAGACAAGCTTTACGTCCAACTACCGAATTGATTTTGAGGCAATTTTTATTTACGGTTCATGAATAATTACAGAATATGTTTTATTTCAATTATCAAGTGCCTAATTTTGATTTGATTGAAGAATTTTGTCGGAATAAAACAGTTAAGTTGAAAATTACATTAAATTTTCTTGCATAAATTGATTCTTTATGAAATACCTACGGAGAGAAAAATAGTAAAAAAATTCTAAACTACTATTTTAGTACAAATAAATACAATTAAAAATCCTAATGGCGGATCGTACAAGCGCCTTGTGGGCGTGTCTACTGGCCAATAGAACCGTATGTAGATTGGGAGTAATCCATACTCAAAAACACGCCTACTACGTTCCACCATTAAGACTTTTTACACTAATTTTCAGTCTCAAAATTGTAATCTAGAATTTTTTCACTATTTTTTCCTCCATAGGTATTTAATAAAGAATGGAATTATGCAAAAATAATAATAAATTTTTTTGAAGATTTATTTTACGTCACACCATCCACTACGGTTTGAGAATGATTGCAGAATATGTTTTATTTCAATTATCATGTGCCTAATTTTGATTTGATTGAAGAATTTTGTCGGAATAAAACAGTTAAGTTGAAAATTACATTAAATTTTCTTGCATAAATTGATTCTTTATGAAATACCTACGGAGAGAAAAATAGTAAAAAAATTCTAAACTACTATTTTAGTACAAATAAATACAATTAAAAATCCTAATGGCGGATCGTACAAGCGCCTTGTGGGCGTGTCTACTGGCCAATAGAACCGTATGTAGATTGGGAGTAATCCATACTCAAAAACACGCCTACTACGTTCCACCATTAAGACTTTTTACACTAATTTTCAGTCTCAAAATCGTACTCTAGAATTTTTTCACTATTTTTTCCTCCATAGGTATTTAATAAAGAATGGAATTATGCAAAAATAATAATAAATTTTTTTGAAGATTTATTTTACGTCACACCATCCACTACGGTTTGTGAATGATTGCAGAATATGTTTTATTTCAATTATCATGTGCCTAATTTATATTTGATTGAAGAATTTTGTCGGAATAAAACAGTTAAGTAGAAAATTACATTAATTTTTCTTGTGAAAATTTTTATTGCATAATTTGATTCTTCAAGAAATACCTACGGAGGGAAAAATAATAAAAAAATTCTAAACTATTGTTTTAATAGATAAAAAAAGCTTTAATAATCCTAATGGCGGATCGTACAAGCGCCTTGTGGGCGTGTCTACTGGCCAATAGAACCGTATGTAGATTGGGAGTAATCCATACTCAAAAACACGCCTACTACGTTCCACCATTAAGACTTTTTACACTAATTTTCAGTCTCAAAATCGTACTCTAGAATTTTTTCACTATTTTTTCCTCCATAGGTATTTAATAAAGAATGGAATTATGCAAAAATAATAATAAATTTTTTTGAAGATTTATTTTACGTCACACCATCCACTACGGTTTGTGAATGATTGCAGAATATGTTTTATTTCAATTATCATGTGCCTAATTTATATTTGATTGAAGAATTTTGTCGGAATAAAACAGTTAAGTAGAAAATTACATTAATTTTTCTTGTGAAAATTTTTATTGCATAATTTGATTCTTCAAGAAATACCTACGGAGGGAAAAATAATAAAAAAATTCTAAACTATTGTTTTAATAGATAAAAAAAGCTTTAATAATCCTAATGGCGGATCGTACAAGCGCCTTGTGGGCGTGTCTACTGGCCAATAGAACCGTATGTAGATTGGGAGTAATCCATACTCAAAAACACGCCTACTACGTTCCACCATTAAGACTTTTTACACTAATTTTCAGTCTCAAAATCGTACTCTAGAATTTTTTCACTATTTTTTCCTCCATAGGTATTTAATAAAGAATGGAATTATGCAAAAATAATAATAAATTTTTTTGAAGATTTATTTTACGTCACACCATCCACTACGGTTTGTGAATGATTGCAGAATATGTTTTATTTCAATTATCATGTGCCTAATTTATATTTGATTGAAGAATTTTGTCGGAATAAAACAGTTAAGTAGAAAATTACATTAATTTTTCTTGTGAAAATTTTTATTGCATAATTTGATTCTTCAAGAAATACCTACGGAGGGAAAAATAATAAAAAAATTCTAAACTATTGTTTTAATAGATAAAAAAAGCTTTAATAATCCTAATGGCGGATCGTACAAGCGCCTTGTGGGCGTGTCTACTGGCCAATAGAACCGTATGTAGATTGGGAGTAATCCATACTCAAAAACACGCCTACTACGTTCCACCATTAAGACTTTTTACACTAATTTTCAGTCTCAAAATTGTAATCTAGAATTTTTTCACTATTTTTTCCTCCATAGGTATTTAATAAAGAATGGAATTATGCAAAAATAATAATAAATTTTTTTGAAGATTTATTTTACGTCACACCATCCACTACGGTTTGAGAATGATTGCAGAATATGTTTTATTTCAATTATCATGTGCCTAATTTTGATTTGATTGAAGAATTTTGTCGGAATAAAACAGTTAAGTTGAAAATTACATTAAATTTTCTTGCATAAATTGATTCTTTATGAAATACCTACGGAGAGAAAAATAGTAAAAAAATTCTAAACTACTATTTTAGTACAAATAAATACAATTAAAAATCCTAATGGCGGATCGTACAAGCGCCTTGTGGGCGTGTCTACTGGCCAATAGAACCGTATGTAGATTGGGAGTAATCCATACTCAAAAACACGCCTACTACGTTCCACCATTAAGACTTTTTACACTAATTTTCAGTCTCAAAATCGTACTCTAGAATTTTTTCACTATTTTTTCCTCCATAGGTATTTAATAAAGAATGGAATTATGCAAAAATAATAATAAATTTTTTTGAAGATTTATTTTACGTCACACCATCCACTACGGTTTGTGAATGATTGCAGAATATGTTTTATTTCAATTATCATGTGCCTAATTTATATTTGATTGAAGAATTTTGTCGGAATAAAACAGTTAAGTAGAAAATTACATTAATTTTTCTTGTGAAAATTTTTATTGCATAATTTGATTCTTCAAGAAATACCTACGGAGGGAAAAATAATAAAAAAATTCTAAACTATTGTTTTAATAGATAAAAAAAGCTTTAATAATCCTAATGGCGGATCGTACAAGCGCCTTGTGGGCGTGTCTACTGGCCAATAGAACCGTATGTAGAGTGGGAGTAATCCACACTCAATAACACGCCTACTACGTTCCACCATTACGACTTTTTACACTAATTTTCAGTCTCAAAATCGTACTCTAGAATTTTTTCACTATTTTTTCCTCCATAGGTATTTAATAAAGAATGGAATTATGCAAAAATAATAATAAATTTTTTTGAAGATTTATTTTACGTCACACCATCCACTACGGTTTGTGAATGATTGCAGAATATGTTTTATTTCAATTATCATGTGCCTAATTTATATTTGATTGAAGAATTTTGTCGGAATAAAACAGTTAAGTAGAAAATTACATTAATTTTTCTTGTGAAAATTTTTATTGCATAATTTGATTCTTCAAGAAATACCTACGGAGGGAAAAATAATAAAAAAATTCTAAACTATTGTTTTAATAGATAAAAAAAGCTTTAATAATCCTAATGGCGGATCGTACAAGCGCCTTGTGGGCGTGTCTACTGGCCAATAGAACCGTATGTAGAGTGGGAGTAATCCACACTCAATAACACGCCTACTACGTTCCACCATTAAGACTTTTTACACTAATTTTCAGTCTCAAAATCGTACTCTAGAATTTTTTCACTATTTTTTCCTCCATAGGTATTTAATAAAGAATGGAATTATGCAAAAATAATAATAAATTTTTTTGAAGATTTATTTTACGTCACACCATCCACTACGGTTTGTGAATGATTGCAGAATATGTTTTATTTCAATTATCATGTGCCTAATTTATATTTGATTGAAGAATTTTGTCGGAATAAAACAGTTAAGTAGAAAATTACATTAATTTTTCTTGTGAAAATTTTTATTGCATAATTTGATTCTTCAAGAAATACCTACGGAGGGAAAAATAATAAAAAAATTCTAAACTATTGTTTTAATAGATAAAAAAAGCTTTAATAATCCTAATGGCGGATCGTACAAGCGCCTTGTGGGCGTGTCTACTGGCCAATAGAACCGTATGTAGAGTGGGAGTAATCCACACTCAATAACACGCCTACTACGTTCCACCATTACGACTTTTTACACTAATTTTCAGTCTCAAAATCGTACTCTAGAATTTTTTCACTATTTTTTCCTCCATAGGTATTTAATAAAGAATGGAATTATGCAAAAATAAAAATAAATTATTTTGATGATTTATTTTACGTCACACCATCCACTACGGTTTGTGAATGATTGCAGAATATGTTTTGTTTCAATTATCAAGTGCCTAATTTTGATTTGATTGAAGAATTTTGTCGGAATAAAACAGTTAAGTAGAAAATTATATTAATTTTTGTCGTAAAATGTTTTATTGCATAATTTGATTCTTCAAGAAATACCTACGGAGGGAAAAATAATAAAAAAATTCTAAACTATTGTTTTAATAGATAAAAAAAGCTTTAATAATCCTAATGGCGGATCGTACAAGCGCCTTGTGGGCGTGTCTACTGGCCAATAGAACCGTATGTAGAGTGGGAGTAATCCACACTCAATAACACGCCTACTACGTTCCACCATTAAGACTTTTTACACTAATTTTCAGTCTCAAAATCGTACTCTAGAATTTTTTCACTATTTTTTCCTCCATAGGTATTTAATAAAGAATGGAATTATGCAAAAATAATAATAAATTTTTTTGAAGATTTATTTTACGTCACACCATCCACTACGGTTTGTGAATGATTGCAGAATATGTTTTATTTCAATTATCATGTGCCTAATTTATATTTGATTGAAGAATTTTGTCGGAATAAAACAGTTAAGTAGAAAATTACATTAATTTTTCTTGTGAAAATTTTTATTGCATAATTTGATTCTTCAAGAAATACCTACGGAGGGAAAAATAATAAAAAAATTCTAAACTATTGTTTTAATAGATAAAAAAAGCTTTAATAATCCTAATGGCGGATCGTACAAGCGCCTTGTGGGCGTGTCTACTGGCCAATAGAACCGTATGTAGAGTGGGAGTAATCCACACTCAATAACACGCCTACTACGTTCCACCATTACGACTTTTTACACTAATTTTCAGTCTCAAAATCGTACTCTAGAATTTTTTCACTATTTTTTCCTCCATAGGTATTTAATAAAGAATGGAATTATGCAAAAATAATAATAAATTTTTTTGAAGATTTATTTTACGTCACACCATCCACTACGGTTTGTGAATGATTGCAGAATATGTTTTATTTCAATTATCATGTGCCTAATTTATATTTGATTGAAGAATTTTGTCGGAATAAAACAGTTAAGTAGAAAATTACATTAATTTTTCTTGTGAAAATTTTTATTGCATAATTTGATTCTTCAAGAAATACCTACGGAGGGAAAAATAATAAAAAAATTCTAAACTATTGTTTTAATAGATAAAAAAAGCTTTAATAATCCTAATGGCGGATCGTACAAGCGCCTTGTGGGCGTGTCTACTGGCCAATAGAACCGTATGTAGAGTGGGAGTAATCCACACTCAATAACACGCCTACTACGTTCCACCATTAAGACTTTTTACACTAATTTTCAGTCTCAAAATCGTACTCTAGAATTTTTTCACTATTTTTTCCTCCATAGGTATTTAATAAAGAATGGAATTATGCAAAAATAATAATAAATTTTTTTGAAGATTTATTTTACGTCACACCATCCACTACGGTTTGTGAATGATTGCAGAATATGTTTTATTTCAATTATCATGTGCCTAATTTATATTTGATTGAAGAATTTTGTCGGAATAAAACAGTTAAGTAGAAAATTACATTAATTTTTCTTGTGAAAATTTTTATTGCATAATTTGATTCTTCAAGAAATACCTACGGAGGGAAAAATAATAAAAAAATTCTAAACTATTGTTTTAATAGATAAAAAAAGCTTTAATAATCCTAATGGCGGATCGTACAAGCGCCTTGTGGGCGTGTCTACTGGCCAATAGAACCGTATGTAGAGTGGGAGTAATCCACACTCAATAACACGCCTACTACGTTCCACCATTACGACTTTTTACACTAATTTTCAGTCTCAAAATCGTACTCTAGAATTTTTTCACTATTTTTTCCTCCATAGGTATTTAATAAAGAATGGAATTATGCAAAAATAAAAATAAATTATTTTGATGATTTATTTTACGTCACACCATCCACTACGGTTTGTGAATGATTGCAGAATATGTTTTATTTCAATTATCAAGTGCCTAATTTTGATTTGATTGAAGAATTTTGTCGGAATAAAACAGTTAAGTAGAAAATTATATTAATTTTTGTCGTAAAATGTTTTATTGCATAATTTGATTCTTCAAGAAATACCTACGGAGGGAAAAATAATAAAAAAATTCTAAACTATTGTTTTAATAGATAAAAAAAGCTTTAATAATCCTAATGGCGGATCGTACAAGCGCCTTGTGGGCGTGTCTACTGGCCAATAGAACCGTATGTAGAGTGGGAGTAATCCACACTCAATAACACGCCTACTACGTTCCACCATTAAGACTTTTTACACTAATTTTCAGTCTCAAAATCGTACTCTAGAATTTTTTCACTATTTTTTCCTCCATAGGTATTTAATAAAGAATGGAATTATGCAAAAATAAAAATAAATTATTTTGATGATTTATTTTACGTCACACCATCCACTACGGTTTGTGAATGATTGCAGAATATGTTTTATTTCAATTATCATGTGCCTAATTTATATTTGATTGAAGAATTTTGTCGGAATAAAACAGTTAAGTAGAAAATTACATTAATTTTTCTTGTGAAAATTTTTATTGCATAATTTGATTCTTCAAGAAATACCTACGGAGGGAAAAATAATAAAAAAATTCTAAACTATTGTTTTAATAGATAAAAAAAGCTTTAATAATCCTAATGGCGGATCGTACAAGCGCCTTGTGGGCGTGTCTACTGGCCAATAGAACCGTATGTAGAGTGGGAGTAATCCACACTCAATAACACGCCTACTACGTTCCACCATTACGACTTTTTACACTAATTTTCAGTCTCAAAATCGTACTCTAGAATTTTTTCACTATTTTTTCCTCCATAGGTATTTAATAAAGAATGGAATTATGCAAAAATAATAATAAATTTTTTTGAAGATTTATTTTACGTCACACCATCCACTACGGTTTGTGAATGATTGCAGAATATGTTTTATTTCAATTATCATGTGCCTAATTTATATTTGATTGAAGAATTTTGTCGGAATAAAACAGTTAAGTAGAAAATTACATTAATTTTTCTTGTGAAAATTTTTATTGCATAATTTGATTCTTCAAGAAATACCTACGGAGGGAAAAATAATAAAAAAATTCTAAACTATTGTTTTAATAGATAAAAAAAGCTTTAATAATCCTAATGGCGGATCGTACAAGCGCCTTGTGGGCGTGTCTACTGGCCAATAGAACCGTATGTAGAGTGGGAGTAATCCACACTCAATAACACGCCTACTACGTTCCACCATTACGACTTTTTACACTAATTTTCAGTCTCAAAATCGTACTCTAGAATTTTTTCACTATTTTTTCCTCCATAGGTATTTAATAAAGAATGGAATTATGCAAAAATAAAAATAAATTATTTTGATGATTTATTTTACGTCACACCATCCACTACGGTTTGTGAATGATTGCAGAATATGTTTTATTTCAATTATCAAGTGCCTAATTTTGATTTGATTGAAGAATTTTGTCGGAATAAAACAGTTAAGTAGAAAATTATATTAATTTTTGTCGTAAAATGTTTTATTGCATAATTTGATTCTTCAAGAAATACCTACGGAGGGAAAAATAATAAAAAAATTCTAAACTATTGTTTTAATAGATAAAAAAAGCTTTAATAATCCTAATGGCGGATCGTACAAGCGCCTTGTGGGCGTGTCTACTGGCCAATAGAACCGTATGTAGAGTGGGAGTAATCCACACTCAATAACACGCCTACTACGTTCCACCATTAAGACTTTTTACACTAATTTTCAGTCTCAAAATCGTACTCTAGAATTTTTTCACTATTTTTTCCTCCATAGGTATTTAATAAAGAATGGAATTATGCAAAAATAAAAATAAATTATTTTGATGATTTATTTTACGTCACACCATCCACTACGGTTTGTGAATGATTGCAGAATATGTTTTATTTCAATTATCAAGTGCCTAATTTTGATTTGATTGAAGAATTTTGTCGGAATAAAACAGTTAAGTAGAAAATTATATTAATTTTTGTCGTAAAATGTTTTATTGCATAATTTGATTCTTCAAGAAATACCTACGGAGGGAAAAATAATAAAAAAATTCTAAACTATTGTTTTAATAGATAAAAAAAGCTTTAATAATCCTAATGGCGGATCGTACAAGCGCCTTGTGGGCGTGTCTACTGGCCAATAGAACCGTATGTAGAGTGGGAGTAATCCACACTCAATAACACGCCTACTACGTTCCACCATTAAGACTTTTTACACTAATTTTCAGTCTCAAAATCGTACTCTAGAATTTTTTCACTATTTTTTCCTCCATAGGTATTTAATAAAGAATGGAATTATGCAAAAATAATAATAAATTTTTTTGAAGATTTATTTTACGTCACACCATCCACTACGGTTTGTGAATGATTGCAGAATATGTTTTATTTCAATTATCATGTGCCTAATTTATATTTGATTGAAGAATTTTGTCGGAATAAAACAGTTAAGTAGAAAATTACATTAATTTTTCTTGTGAAAATTTTTATTGCATAAATTGATTCTTCAAGAAATACCTACGGAGGGAAAAATAATAAAAAAATTCTAAACTATTGTTTTAATAGATAAAAAAAGCTTTAATAATCCTAATGGCGGATCGTACAAGCGCCTTGTGGGCGTGTCTACTGGCCAATAGAACCGTATGTAGAGTGGGAGTAATCCACACTCAATAACACGCCTACTACGTTCCACCATTACGACTTTTTACACTAATTTTCAGTCTCAAAATTGTAATCTAGAATTTTTTCACTATTTTTTCCTCCATAGGTATTTAATAAAGAATGGAATTATGCAAAAATAATAATAAATTTTTTTGAAGATTTATTTTACGTCACACCATCCACTACGGTTTGTGAATGATTGCAGAATATGTTTTATTTCAATTATCAAGTGCCTAATTTATATTTGATTGAAGAATTTTGTCGGAATAAAACAGTTAAGTAGAAAATTACATTAATTTTTCTTGTGAAAATTTTTATTGCATAAATTGATTCTTCAAGAAATACCTACGGAGGGAAAAATAGTAAAAAAATTCTAAACTACTATTTCAGTACAAATAAATACAATTAAAAATCGTAATGGCGGATAGTACAAGCGTCTTGTGGGCGTGTATACTGGCCAATAGTACCGTATGTAGAGTGGGGGCAATCCACACTCAATAACACGCCTACTACGTTCCACCATTAAGACTTTTTACACTAATTTTCAGTCTCAAAATTGTAATCTAGAATTGTTTCACTATTTTTTCCTTCATAGGTATTTAATAAAGAATGAAATTATGCAAAAATAATAATAAATTTTTTTGAAGATTTATTTTACGTCAAACCATCCACTACGGTCTATGAATGATTGTAGAATATGTTTTGTTTCAATTGTGATGTGCCTAATTTTGATTTGATTTAAGAATTTTGACTGAAAAAAACAGTTAAGTTGAAAATTATATTAATTTTTCTTGTGAAAATTTTTATTGCATAAATTGATTCTTCAAGAAATACCTACGGAGGAAAAAATAGTAAAAAAATTCTAAACTACTATTTTAGTACAAATAAATACAATTAAAAATCGTAATGGCGGATAGTACAAGCGTCTTGTGGGCGTGTATACTGGCCAATAGTACCGTATGTAGAGTGGGGGCAATCCACACTCAATAACACGCCTACTACGTTCCACCATTAAGACTTTTTACACTAATTTTCAGTCTCAAAATTGTAATCTAGAATTTTTTCACTATTTTTTCCTTCATAGGTATTTAATAAAGAATGAAATTATGCAAAAATAATAATAAATTTTTTTGAAGATTTATTTTACGTCAAACCATCCACTACGGTCTATGAATGATTGTAGAATATGTTTTGTTTCAATTGTGATGTGCCTAATTTTGATTTGATTTAAGAATTTTGACTGAAAAAAACAGTTAAGTTGAAAATTATATTAATTTTTCTTGTGAAAATTTTTATTGCATAAATTGATTCTTCAAGAAATACCTACGGAGGAAAAAATAGTAAAAAAATTCTAAACTACTATTTTAGTACAAATAAATACAATTAAAAATCGTAATGGCGGATAGTACAAGCGTCTTGTGGGCGTGTATACTGGCCAATAGTACCGTATGTAGAGTGGGGGCAATCCACACTCAATAACACGCCTACTACGTTCCACCATTACGACTTTTTACACTAATTTTCAGTCTCAAAATTGTAATCTAGAATTTTTTCACTATTTTTTCCTCCATAGGTATTTAATAAAGAATGAAATTATGCAAAAATAATAATAAATTTTTTTGAAGATTTATTTTACGTCACACCATCCACTACGGTTTATGAATGATTGCAGAATATGTTTTATTTCAATTATCAAGTGCCTAATTTATATTTGATTGAAGAATTTTGTCGGAATAAAACAGTTAAGTAGAAAATTACATTAATTTTTCTTGTGAAAATTTTTATTGCATAAATTGATTCTTCAAGAAATACCTACGGAGGGAAAAATAATAAAAAAATTCTAAACTATTGTTTTAATAGATAAAAAAAGCTTTAATAATCCTAATGGCGGATCGTACAAGCGCCTTGTGGGCGTGTCTACTGGCCAATAGAACCGTATGTAGAGTGGGAGTAATCCACACTCAATAACACGCCTACTACGTTCCACCATTACGACTTTTTACACTAATTTTCAGTCTCAAAATTGTAATCTAGAATTTTTTCACTATTTTTTCCTCCATAGGTATTTAATAAAGAATGGAATTATGCAAAAATAATAATAAATTTTTTTGAAGATTTATTTTACGTCACACCATCCACTACGGTTTGTGAATGATTGCAGAATATGTTTTATTTCAATTATCAAGTGCCTAATTTTGATTGAATTGAAGAATTTTGTCGGAATAAAACAGTTAAGTAGAAAATTATATTAATTTTTGTCGTAAAATGTTTTATTGCATAATTTGATTCTTTATGAAATACATTTTCCTAATAAAATCTATCACCTAAGGTGACATTACGTTTTATCTCTTTTATTTAAGTATACTCGTAATATAATAATTAGATAGAATTGCAAGTTATTAGAAAAAACAGTAGAGTGTTATTTTCACTAGATTAGTGAAGGAAACTATTTCTCAAAGTGACCAATTTGAGATCCTGAGTTTGAAGGATTCCTCCAGAGGATCAGAGTAGCAAAACTTCTGCGGAAATACCATCACAGGTTTGTGCTCAATTCTCGTATTTGTGGAAAATTTATTTTTAGTGTTTTTGTTTACCCGCCTTTTCCACCCTCGTGGAGATTTGGCCATCCATTTCATCTGTTTTTCACATTGAATACAAATCATGAAGAGAAAAATTGTCCATTTTTTTTTTTTTTAACACGTATTTCCGCTTTCTACCATTCGATGAATCACTTAGAGCTTTCGTAAATCGATTCTTTCAAGCATTACAGAAATTGAAAAAAAAAAAAAATACTCGAATAAAAGATTCGAAGTAATAACTTCATCAAATAGTCTTTTCTATGTTTTTTAAATTAATTACAAATTGAACACTGTCTTATCGATATATCAGACTAAGTTTTGAAAATCGATCAGCTTTTGCAGGCCAATTTTTAGCTTTAAATTAAAAAAAAAAATAATTTCGATATTTTATAGTAACACCAGAAATTAGTATTCTATAATAAAATAGTTTTATTCTTTCATTTTTAGTGAGCAGCCATCTGTGTTACATTATTTATGGTTTAAGCAAGAAAAAAACTATCGCTGAATGTCATTAAATTTTATTACCCTCATCTGGCCAAGATAGATACAATCTTTATTACTGTATATCTGACTGTGTGTGTGTGTATGTGTGTTTAAAAAATAATACTATTAATACGAAGACCGGAACAAGTGAAGCTGTTGTTGTCGTATTAATTACTTTATTGAAACTAATAGCTGCAATATTTGCCAACCGGAAACAGTAAATAACATACGCGGCTGATTTGAACGATTTTTATCTTTTTTTCTCTATTTATTTACTCTTTCAAAGAGGAAGTGCTGCTATCGTGATAAATTTTCGAAATTTTTAGTTTACACCGGAAGTTAATGGTATTATGGCGTTCTCGAACCGGAAAAATGGTAATGGTGCGTATGTGTGTGTGTAAAGTCAGCTTAAATAATAGGAACTCACCGGAAGTTGGAAACTCCTTGAAAGAGGAAGTGCTGCGATCGTTATAAATTTTAGAAATTTTTAGTTTACACCGGAAGTAAATGTTTTATGGCGTTCTCGAACCGGAAAAATGGTAGTGGTGTGTGTGTGTAAAGACCGCTTAAATAACAGGAACTCACCGGAAGTTGGAAACTCCTTGAAACAGGAAGTGCTGCGATCGTGATAAATTTTCGAAATTTTTAGTTTACACCGGAAGTAAATGTTTTATGGCGTTCTCGAACCGGAAAAATGGTAGTGGTGTGTGTGTAAAGACCGCTTAAATAACAGGAACTCACCGGAAGTTGGAAACTCCTTGAAAGAGGAAGTGCTGCGATCGTTATAAATTTTCGAAATTTTTAGTTTACACTGGAAGTTAATGGTATTATGGCGTTCTCGAACCGGAAAAATGGTAATGGTGCGTATGTGTGTGTGTAAAGTCAGCTTAAATAATAGGAACTCACCGGAAGTTGGAAACTCCTTGAAAGAGGAAGTGCTGCGATCGTTATAAATTTTAGAAATTTTTAGTTTACACCGGAAGTAAATGTTTTATGGCGTTCTCGAACCGGAAAAATGGTAGTGGTGTGTGTGTGTAAAGACCGCTTAAATAACAGGAACTCACCGGAAGTTGGAAACTCCTTGAAACAGGAAGTGCTGCGATCGTGATAAATTTTCGAAATTTTTAGTTTACACCGGAAGTAAATGTTTTATGGCGTTCTCGAACCGGAAAAATGGTAGTGGTGTGTGTGTAAAGACCGCTTAAATAACAGGAACTCACCGGAAGTTGGAAACTCCTTGAAACAGGAAGTGCTGCGATCGTGATAAATTTTCGAAATTTTTAGTTTACACCGGAAGTAAATGTTTTATGGCGTTCTTGTACCGGAAAAATGGTAATTGTGTGTGTGTGTGTGTGTGTGTGTAAAGACAGCTTAAATAATAGGAACTCACCGGAAGTTGGAAACTCTTTGAAAGAGGAAGTGCGGCGATCGAGATAAATTTTCGAAATTTTTAGTTTACACCGGAAGTAAATGTTTTATGGCGTTCTCGAACCGGAAAAAGGGTAGTGGTGTGTGTGTGCGTAAAGACAGCTTAAGTAACAGGAACTAACCGGAAGTTGGAAACTCTTTGAAAGAGGAAGTGCTGCGATAGTGATAAATTTTCGAAATTTTTAGTTTATACCGGAAGTAAATGTTTTATGGCGTTCTCGAACCGGAAAAATGGTAGTGGTGTGTGTGTAAAGACAGCTTAAATAACAGGAACTCACCGGAAGTTGGAAACTCCTTGAAAGAGGAAGTGCTGCGATCGTTATAAATTTTAGAAATTTTTAGTTTACACCGGAAGTAAATGTTTTATGGCGTTCTCGAACCGGAAAAATGGTAGTGGTGTGTGTGTGTAAAGACCGCTTAAATAACAGGAACTCACCGGAAGTTGGAAACTCCTTGAAACAGGAAGTGCTGCGATCGTGATAAATTTTCGAAATTTTTAGTTTACACCGGAAGTAAATGTTTTATGGCGTTCTTGTACCGGAAAAATGGTAATTGTGTGTGTGTGTGTGTGTGTGTGTGTGTAAAGACAGCTTAAATAATAGGAACTCACCGGAAGTTGGAAACTCTTTGAAAGAGGAAGTGCGGCGATCGAGATAAATTTTCGAAATTTTTAGTTTACACCGGAAGTAAATGTTTTATGGCGTTCTCGAACCGGAAAAAGGGTAGTGGTGTGTGTGTGCGTAAAGACAGCTTAAGTAACAGGAACTAACCGGAAGTTGGAAACTCTTTGAAAGAGGAAGTGCTGCGATAGTGATAAATTTTCGAAATTTTTAGTTTATACCGGAAGTAAATGTTTTATGGCGTTCTCGAACCGGAAAAATGGTAGTGGTGTGTGTGTAAAGACAGCTTAAATAACAGGAACTCACCGGAAGTTGGAAACTCCTTGAAACAGGAAGTGCTGCGATCGTGATAAATTTTCGAAATTTTTAGTTTACACCGGAAGTAAATGTTTTATGGCGTTCTCGAACCGGAAAAATGGTAGTGGTGTGTGTGTGTGTGTGTAAAGACAGTTTAAATAACAGGAGCTAACCAGAAGTTGGTAAACATTATAATCCGCTGCGCAACCTCACACGGGGCCGTAAGTTATCTACGAACTATCTCAGCAATCAGAACAAACACTTTCAATATTTCACACGTTGAGATTTTTCTCAGAAAACAGCTTAAAAGACTTTAATAAACTTGAACACAAATATAAACTTCGATTTCGAATTTATTTTCTTAGTAAATTTGATTAAGTATTCATATAGTGCTTCTAGTTGAAGACTTATTGTTAAAAGTGTAAATATTATGGTCATGCAACTTGCTAGTTATTAACATGATTAAAGTGCGTTGTTCTAATAACGAGTTAGGCAGGTAATGGCGTGACCGGAAATGCCAATTTCTTGGTTAGTCTTTAATGAGAAGTGGAACAAGATAATATCATTATTAGTAACAGGAATTTGCAGACAATGTTTTCATTAATATAGAAGCAGAGCTTTTAGCTCCGTCTGGCACATTTTTCTTTCTTGGAATTAATTAGACGTCATTTCCTTTAAACAAACAAATCTAAAACAAATCTATCTGAATTCTTTAAATCTGTTTAGGCGGGGCTTTACGTCCAACTGCCAATTAGGTGTCGTGGGCGGAGCCGACTAGCAAACATACTTTACTGTAAATTTCTTATATTAACCATTAAATAAAATCCAAGGCCTAAGACTAGGGGAAACGAACCCACTAAACTAACAATACGTCTTAGCATTGCGGGTCTAGCCTATAACCGCCTAACATACTTTACTGTAAATTTCTTATATTAAGCATTAAATAAAATCTAAAGCCTAGCGGCTGGGAATCGAACCCACTAAACCAACAATACATCTTAGCTTTGCAGGTCTTGCCTTTAACCAATCCCTGCTGAGGAAGAGGTTATCACGAGATTATGTGAGAGTCTAGTGGCAAACACGGCTCCTCGGAAAGCCCTTTTTCTTATTCCGGAAGCGTGAGAATCCATTGGTTGTTTGGCCCAATAACAGCTGTTATATCTAGGTAGCCTGGTTCCCCGTTCTTCTGAAAGAAGCTGGTCGAAATATACCTTACTGTTTACAGGTAAGTTATACAAGGTTATAGGTATTACAGGTTATCAAGCGCTTTTTAATAAAAGGTCCATCAAAGTTAGTGCTACTGCATACTGCTTGATGATCTTCACGGGAGGAACTGGTGCCCGTGAAAAGAGCAGGAACTGGAAGGGGTGCCTTAGCAGATCCTCTGGATCGCCTTGCCTGGGATGTCCCCAGGATCTAATCCACCAGGAAGAGTAATCACCCAGGTAGCAAATCCCAATTAACATTTTTTAATTAGCGTTAATTTTAAATCACCACTAATGACGTCACTGAAAGGAAGGAAAACGCGGATCAGAGCGAGCCGTGTCTGGTGGAGGGGTAATGTACCGCTTGATGTTGATATTAGGTAATAATACAGGAGCGTTACTACACAGGTCTAAGGAGAGTACAGATCTGTCAGCTATTGGCTTGGTATACCAGAGATTGTTTTGCGCTCGTGTGCAGTGCTATACCAGTAGCCATGCACACTCTGCTGAGGCTCGCAAGTTGTGTACAAAGTGTTAATCGATTATTAGCGATTGAATGAGTTCAACTAGGATAGACAGACGCCACTAGACCAGTACTTGTGCCCAGTGTATGTTCTACATTACAGTCATTCCCTGGGATCATCCGATCCGGCTGGATGCGCTCCTCATCACCACTACAATGAAACCTTTGTCCTGGAATCAGATCCTTGATCACTAAATAGAAAATTCCCTTCAAATTACATGGATGAATTGTTATTTCAATCAACTATCTAGCCAATAAGATCTAGTTTACGGTGATCGAGTTAAGTAAAATGGCCGCCATATTTGGAATATCTGAACTGAAACGGCAAAAGCCATACCTAAATACTAAGAATAAATTGTTGTAAATCTACAATCAACAATGCACTTTCTGCAACCAATTTTCTTTACAATTGTAGAAATGTGGGCAACACAGAGTCTAGAAATCCCAATTCAAATGGAACTGCTTCTTGAAATACGACCTGTAACACACGAGCAGTAGCGTCGCAAATATCACGAGGCAGCCCTAAAGAAGCCCGATCGCAGCTGCAGAGTTGCAAATATCGCGAGGCCGCCCTAAAGAAGCCCGATCGCTGCTGCAGAGTTGCAAATATCGCGAGGCCACCCTAAAGAAGCCCGGTCGCAGCTGCAGAGTCGCAAATATCGCGAGGCAGCAGTTCTGCGTCAAAATATTTAAAGAATGAATTTTTAAATCTAAAAAAACATAATCCATTTCTCTAACAAGCTTTTTTTCACTTCTCCCTAGAATGTCATAAAGAGAAATAATGAATACAAATTTGATGACGACATTGTACCCTGCTAACTCTATGACATCATTCACAAGCATCTACTTCCACAAAGGAAACGGAAATGTAATACAAGAAGAGTGGAACGAACAAAAAAAAAAAAAAATCTGTAAATATTAAATGAACAGGGACTAATCGATTCCTATAAGCAGTCGATATTGGTTGAAAGAAATAAAAGATTAATGTGCAGGAGAGAAAATAGAATTATAAAGCCCAGCATTGCCACAAATCTGCTTATCCTTGGGTGGATTGTAAGCGGAACCCAGGTAAGCCGTAAGCTGATTAGTGCTTGGTACTGTACTGGTTATACGTCTTTTATAAGCATTTCCCCATTTTCTGGAAATACTTCCACAAGATGGCGACATTATTTTTTTTATTATTATTATTTCCTGTTTTCATTTTTAAATTAGAAAACGCCATATTCAAGTTCGTCTCTCTTCAAAAATGCTTTAAATTGATAATATGGTATTGAAATTAAGTGTGGTTTCCCGGCGGAAAACTAGGTACACCTGGAAAAACGGCAGAAAAATGGACATTCACATGAATGTCTCTTACTACGATTTTGGAGTTGCCTTGATCCCCAAAAAAGCCCAAAACAAAATCTATCCAGAAAATTTTTTCAAATCTAAGTAAGAAGGTTTTTCTTTTGAGAAAAGAAATCGCCAGGAAAAAAGAAAACTCCATCCTAAATTTTCTGGTAAAATCACAAAAGCCTAGAATGAGGCTCTGCTGGTTTTGACTGCCACCAATCAGAGTAGTTGGCCATTCTTTGGGGCCCCCCCTCTGGATTTCGTTTTGTTATCTTCTTGTTATTATAAAATAAAAAAGGAATAAAAGTATGTATCAGCCAAACATTTAATTAAGATTCCTTATCAGGGAGGCTGTGAAATTAGTAAAATGCTGATTTAGTTAATGACATCATAGCTGATCCTCTACTTTTTTCTTGCAACTACCCGGCGGAGGCGTAGCTCGCCAAGAAATCTGTGACCCATATATTCGGCTCAAGAGTAATTATCTGAACATAACACTCTTCTACGGCACCTACGTAATGGGATGGTGATGGGCCCCAGCATAATCACTGAGCCTCCCCTCCTTCCGGGGGGTGGTTTTAGAGACTTAACTCCCATCTCTTCACAGCCAGCCAGAAATGATGCTAATCCTGCCTGAACGTGCCTCGCACCGAACAAATCGCTTACCCCTTATCAAGACTATCGCTTATGAAGCTTTTACCTCCTTTCGGACCATTTCTTCCCAAGTAGGGAGATTCGTTGAACGGAGATCTCTAATGAAATGGACTAATGTAGATGATTGTTTGGACCATTTCCAGCAGTTTTTCCGGCCGTTATAATTTTCACAGGTTAAGAGGAAATATTGAGTACGCGACAGGGTTCCAATTTTTTTTTTTTTAAGTACCCAGAAGTGGAAATAGTGAATTTCACAAAACTGATATCTTAATTTGGTCCGCGTAAATCAGAAAACTGAAAAGCGGGAAAACATTTCTTTTTTTTTGAGACTCCTAATAAAGCGGAAAGATTGGACGTGTTAATGGGAAGTTAACCGGACATCTTAGAGAAGAAAACTCGCAGATGAATCTCATAGTACCTACCTCTTAATATCCGGTGTGGGTTTTCTCTCACCAATCTCTTAATTTCCTGCCAACTCCAAATTTTTGGAAACATCGCACAGATCTGAACAAACAATCAACCGGAAATGTTCCTGTCGAGGAAAGCTTATTCCCGATCTTCCCTCAGAACAGTCCTTTAAACGAATTTACCCAGAACAATTCATGCTATAAAGGTTGTAGATCCAAATCTAAATTTCCGAGATAAATAGCGGAAATGATGGAAAATCCGTTCGACAAACTGGCAATCCCCAGTTGAGAGATTTTCATGGCCTGACCAGATTTCCGGTAGGTACGCAAACCAAACGTAAAGTCTAGAATTCCTGCAATGTTATTTTCTCAACCTGGAGTGTTCACTTTACAAAAATACAAATTGAAATTTTGAAGAAAAAAACCCTCGAGTTTATGTTAAGGAGACCTTGAAAGCGTTATTTCCGTTGAAAATTCTTTTTATCCAAAATTCTACACGATCGTAATACTTCCTGTAATAAAAGAAAGTAGAAATGGTAACACTATGGAGTTCCTTAAAGTATCACTATTTGTTGTGCTTGAATAGGGAATAGCGCAGAGACTGTGGCCTGTGGCAGAATATTGACAGCGGCTATATGAATCTAGTGTAACAACCGACAGAATGACAGACAAGCTAGAAGCTGTAGGAAGACGCTGGTTATTTCCCAAGTGTATTTCAGACACACGCCCTCAACTCAAACACACTCACACACTAACAAGGAAACCATCCGGCTTTTCGTTCGATTGTATATTTTATTTACCCATAAAGTTGGCAATACTGCAATGTTAACAAGAAATTGTTAACAGCTGGCGCGGAATATGAGAAATGTTACAAAATTTTCAAACCTGCAACACGCAAAGACAAACTAATGGTTCCAAGGCACTTGATTAATGTATCCAGACTTACAAACTTATGTAGGTTACAATTTTTTTTTTTTTTTGCCTGTAGATGCATGAGTGTACGAAATACCCGTAAATGTTTTTCATATTTATTTCAGTAGACTTTGCTCGCAAGCACATATATTTCTCCTAATTTCCCTAGCGATTAGAAAGAAAAACATCAGAATATTTCATCCAAGATGGATACAAACTCTCTCTCTCTCTTACGGCTCTCTTTTACCGCAATTAAACTTCCTGGAAGCTATAAAGGAAGCTTAAGAAAGCTTCATTGAAGAAAGCGTGACGTCAAAGCTCCCAAGATCCCCACTTGGATCCAACCAAAGTTCAAAAGTTCTTATGAAACGGCCGCCTGGAAAGTCACAGAAAGAAAACTCGTGACAGTTTCCGATGGACTGTTATTCCTCGAAGTCAAGAGTTTAAGTTCAAGAAATTTCATAGAACGTATTAGAACAGTGCAAATATTGAAAGGGCATAATTAAGATGAGAGCGTCACCCTTTAGAACTTTTAGAACCTTCAATAAATAATAAACGGTAAATTAAAGTTTTACTCCTATCTATAATATAAGCAATTGGTAATATTCTCAAAAAACTGAAGAACACTCAGTGAAAAGGTATTTCCGGTTGTGCAATTTGACCTTCCGCTTAATGTCACCTTTCCTGTTGAATCTCCTTGAACGATTCTGCGCTTTACAGTGGACTCACACCGCAGGAGGTTAGGAGACCGCAATAACCTTTTTTTTACGTATGTACTTAAATGTTGTAAAAACTTGTACCAGAAACCGGATATCCGATTCCTATACTTTGTCGCTAATGGTTATAGAAAGGAGTAAACTATGAAAAATACCTGTAAATTGCTTTAAAGCGAAAGGGACGAGACTTATAGCACCAAAGTTCTTCAACACAGGAAATAGGGCGTAATTCTGGTGAGGCTGCAGCTGCGTTGCGACAGGGTTTTTGAATATAAGGATATGGTGAGGTTCACTTGTATTCCAGCTGGTCGTACCCCCTTCTGGAAGGTTCTTGCCCTATCAGACCGACTTATAGTTAAGCAGGATTATTAGCGCGAAGTACCTATTAGGGACACCCTAGTAGAGGCAGCTTAGTTTGGCCGAGCAGAACAAAGGGCTAACTTTCAGTAAACATTTTCCAACCTTTATAACTCTACCCTTTAACAAAAGTTTTCAGTTTAAAAAGTTAAGTATAAGGATTGACTAAAAGGTACACAAATCAGCAAGTACCCAACATTTCATTAATACTTCATTGATATCATTTAAGCAATTTTAACTGTATTAACTTTACTTTAATAATTTTTAGAATTTATTAGATGTCACAGACCCTTATGCTGGCCATTTTCAACAAAATATTCGTTAAAATATCACACCATTTAAACTGTACAATCTATTAATCTATAATAATCAAACTGTTGAAGACACTTTAAAAATAAAAACGTTATAAAAAAAAAATTAAAGTAATTACGAGGCTAAAAATTTTAAAAACATTTTTAAAATAATGCTCACACCAATATATTGAATGATTCGCAAAACCACCAAAGGTTAACCTTCCATATCTCATTAACTATTATTACTAAAACATTGCCACTAATATCAGTTATAGAGCTAACCTTTCTCTACAATTTGGTAAAGAGAGCATTGAATTCTGAACAATACGAACGGAGATATGGTGGTTTTAAATTTGAAGGGTTTTGAAAACCTACAAACTTTAACCTTCCATATCTCATTAACTATTATTACTAAAACATTGCCACTAATATCAGTTATAGAGCTAACTTTTCTCTACAATTTGGTTAAAGAGAGCATTGAATTCTGAACAATACGAACGGAGATATGGTGGTTTTAAATTTGAAGGGGTTTTGAAAACCTACAAACTTTAACCTTCCATATCTCATTAACTATTATTACTAAAACATTGCCACTAATATCAGTTATAGAGCTAACCTTTCTCTACAATTTGGTTAAAGAGAGCATTGAATTCTGAACAATACGAACGGAGATATGGTGGTTTTAAATTTGAAGGGTTTTGAAAACCTACAAACTTTAACCTTCCATATCTCATTAACTATTATTATTAAAACATTGCCACTAATATCAGTTATAGAGCTAACCTTTCTCTACAATTTGGTTAAAGAGAGCATTGAATTCTGAACAATACGAACGGAGATATGGTGGTTTTAAATTTGAAGGGTTTTGAAAACCTACAAACTTTAACCTTCCATATCTCATTAACTATTATTACTAAAACATTGCCACTAATATCAGTTATAGAGCTAACTTTTCTCTACAATTTGGTTAAAGAGAGCATTGAATTCTGAACAATACGAACGGAGATATGGTGGTTTTAAATTTGAAGGGTTTTGAAAACCTACAAACTTTAACCTTCCATATCTCATTAACTATTATTACTAAAACATTGCCACTAATATCAGTTATAGAGCTAACCTTTTCTCTACAATTTGGTTAAAGAGAGCATTGAATTCTGAACAATACGAACGGAGATATGGTGGTTTTAAATTTGAAGGGTTTTGAAAACCTACAAACTTTAACCTTCCATATCTCATTAACTATTATTACTAAAACATTGCCACTAATATCAGTTATAGAGCTAACCTTTCTCTACAATTTGGTTAAAGAGAGCATTGAATTCTGAACAATACGAACGGAGATATGGTGGTTTTAAATTTGAAGGGTTTTGAAAACCTACAAACTTTAACCTTCCATATCTCATTAACTATTATTACTAAAACATTGCCACTAATATCAGTTATAGAGCTAACCTTTTCTCTACAATTTGGTTAAAGAGAGCATTGAATTCTGAACAATACGAACGGAGATATGGTGGTTTTAAATTTGAAGGGTTATGAAAACCTACAAACTTTAACCTTCCATATCTCATTAACTATTATTACTAAAACATTGCCACTAATATCAGTTATAGAGCTAACCTTTCTCTACAATTTGGTTAAAGAGAGCATTGAATTCTGAACAATACGAACGGAGATATGGTGGTTTTAAATTTGAAGGGT